>NC_087479.1:48105683-48419529 GCF_036417665.1 Passer domesticus
TACCACATGGAAATGACTGCTAGCTACATAGAGTTAGTCTTGCATATTTGCTAGTTATGGTTAAGGAAATTAGGCAAAAAATGAGGGTTTTTATGTATACTGTCAAATCAAAAATGTCTTTGGTTTCTTTTGGGGAGGTGAGGGACAAGCCATATTTAATGCTACATTGTTTCCCTTATGAAACCCTATTTCATTCTTGTGTAATTTTGTGAAAGAAAATTGGTTAAAGCTCCAAATGGCCCAATTCTCTGCTGCAGAAAAATGGTAACTAACTTCTCTGCGAGCACCATGTATTTACTTACAGTTGAATGCTGGTGAAATGGCATTTGTCCTTACAAGTGACCAAGAGATGTCACTGATACCTTCCACAGGGCTGGGTGCCCACCAGGTGGTGAACTCAACTGGCTTTGGCAGCACCCACCAAATGATGCTACGTGAAAGTCCTGCATTTCAGGCTTTTGAGGTACTTTTTTTTTCAAAGCTTTAGATATTCCTGTTATTTTGAGGACAAAGACAGCTTGCCTCAGCAGAGCTAACAGGTCAGGATGACTGAAAGGATGCCCTTCAGGGATATTTTCTAGTAAGTGAAATAGCCCTGCAAATGGCTTATTAAAGTGGCATCAATTTAGCAGTGGTTTTTAAAGTAGAATTTTGTATTTCAGTTTCCCATGTGAGGTTATGCATTTCTGGTTTGTGCTCAAGGAGGAGGAGGCAGTTAAAAAAAAAAAAAAAGGAACTGAATATTCATGAGCAGGATAAAGTAACATCCTTCTCTTGAAGCAATGAAACCAAACAAATTTTAATGGGATTTTACTTCATCTCATGTAGTCTCAATTATCTATTATACAGTGATATTTTCTTTTTAAAATGCAAGATATTTCATTTTTAAAAACCCCTTTTCTTAGTTTTTCCTGAATTTGTTTTACTCTTCCTGGTAGCCAAATAAATATATTACTGCTTTATTGAAATAAATTAAGTCTCAGTAATAAAGATATTGGGGGAAAATTAGTTTCATTTTTTGTAGGAGTTTGAGTTTTTTAAAAAGATAGTTATTCACTGAGAAATTTGACAACCTATCTTTGAGCAGAGGGATTACAATATTATTAACAGATTATGTTTGTTTTGCTGTCCCCACTGATCATGTCTCCCCAAATTTGCTGTGTTGACAGCAAATGTAAGATCCACAAAAGGGACCACACTCTTTTCCTGCTTAACTACCACAGCCACATCTGCATCCCCTTCTCTCTAAGCACTGCAGACAAGGTGTCTTGCCAGGAGAAGTGATCAAGTCTTGAGGGACCCTGTGCATTGATGCAGCACCTCCTTATCTCCCACAGACCACCTAACAGTGGTCCACCACACATCTCTCCTCCAGTGTATCCTCTTACTCCCTTCTCTATCCACCAACCACCAGAGGCTCTGGAGGATCATGAACTTGGTGGTT
The DNA here is from genome assembly GCF_036417665.1 of Passer domesticus. Taxonomy (NCBI): domain Eukaryota; kingdom Metazoa; phylum Chordata; class Aves; order Passeriformes; family Passeridae; genus Passer; species Passer domesticus. The sequence goes on from NC_087479.1 coordinate 48,107,128, forward strand.
GCAAGCACAGTCATGCCACAGCCTTCCTCTCAAACTTGTCATAACCTGTTTGCCTTTGAGAGCTGTCCCTCTGTGCTGAAGTTTGCTGAAATGTTAGTGCTTCATGGACAACAGAATCACAGAATGGTTGAGGACAGAAGGGATCTCTGGAGGTCACCCAGAGCCCCAGTCATACCCTGCCATGGTTCTGCAAGCAGATGGAGGGTCCCTGCAGCCACGGACCAAGGAAGCTCTGCAGCAGACACCTTCTTCTGTGTGCAACTGATTCATGAACCCATTGTTTTTAGGAAACTTTTCAGGGCTATTCCTTTTGCATAAGGATTACATAAGCTTCAACTTCCTAGGAAACCGGGCTAAAAAAAATGCAAAGCATAATGAGTGTCACAGCCAAGATTAGAGCCTGCAGGCAGGGATGTGTAAACCAAATGTGTGCTGTGAAGGAAGCAACAGTGTAACTGAACCCAACTGGCTCCTTGTGATCTCCTGAGAATCTTTCCCAGATTTTAGATTTCTGATGGGCTCTCTAGGATTCAGGAAGGAGTAAATCTTAGGTTTAGTATCAGAACAAACAGCGCCTGGGCACAGAAGAACTGAAGGACTTGCTTTGATTTACAGGCACTGTCACATTCTGTGATAATTAATTTCATTACCAGGCCTGATATGAATCTCTCATTACTAAAGGAAAGTGCCAGAAATAGCAGAAATTGCTCTCATTACACATCTGCTCCGCCTAGACTGATAAATACTCTGCTCTCATGCTGGCAGGACTGCCAGTGTCAGGACAGCAGCTGCACCCCTCACTATGCTGGCAAAATGAGCTTCCTTACAGACCAGCAAAGGCAATGTACTGTGAAGCTGTGTGTGAGGACCTGTGCTTTTAAGGATAAGGAACACTCTGCACAGCAGCCAGCTGACCTACATTTACAGCTGAAGATGTAAAGCTGACCCACAGGGACTTCTGTCTAACCTACAAACAGAGAAGGAGGGCTACTCAAGCAGACTGTGCCTTTTAAAACTATAAACTGAGCAGGAGCAGCAGCACGGGGACAGGCTTGTCCTGCTCCCACGTGTAAGAAGCAGCCCAGTTCAATGTACCATGGTAAGCCACTGCCAGCAGGGGAGCACATCCCAGGATAACTCCTACCACCTCGACATGCCTTGCTGCAGGGAGGAAAGCACAGTTTTGCTACATGGAGGCAAACAGAGTGAGCAGAGAGATGGCAGCCTGGGCTAAGCTGGGCAAACCAGGCCCTGGGGTCTCATTGCAGGCAGTAAAGCTGCAGCAAAGCCAGTGCTGCTGTGCTGTCTCTGCTGCCAAGCTCATGGTGTCAAAGCTCACACAAGGAGCAACACTGAGCCACAGACACAGCTCGCCACGTGAGCGAGGGCAACCTTCAAAATACAAAGGGGACAAACAGTGCATTGTAGGGTTGCTAGGCCATAAAGAGAGAAGAGGAGGAGAGAGGGGCACCTTTCCCAGGCACAGTGGTGATAGTTGCATCGGCAGAAGAGAATCACACACACTTCAGACAAGATTTTTAACCCCATCAAACAAAGCAGCTCTGTTGAGATCAGCATAGTGCTGCTCCACAGTGTATGAGGATCTTCCCACTGGCATGAATCAGCCTTTATCAAAAACAGGCTTCCACTTAATTTGCTGAGTCCTTCCCCCAAAACACTGATTTTTCTTGAACAGAGCATTCCCTGTCCCACTGTGGAGCTGCAAGGTCACATGACAAGTAAAGAGTACATCAGCTCCTTTTCCACTGCTACAGTGGTAAAGGAAAGATGTAAAAAGCAAAACTGAGTGTTATTACAAGGCAAAATTGCATATCCTAAGCCCACCTATTAAAGACAGACTGCAAGTGTTAATTAAGCCTATAGTTAAATTACATCACACCATTTCATCTCTAAATGGCAGTTCTATGCTTTGGAATTTTATGAGACAAAACCAGAGCAAAGAATAGCTCTGCTGGGCTCTGTAAATGTATGTAAATAACCACAGAAGGAAAAATCATTAATAAAGCCTGGATAGAAAGACATCTCCCAGATTACTCAGTATTAATTTCCTTTTCATTTCATTTTGCAGAAATCTAACCATCTTTCACACAGACAAGACCTTTCCTGGGACTGTGCAGATGCAATAACCTGGGAGCCAGGGCAGCTTAACTGCAGCCCAGAGGAGGGATTGACTGCTGAGACACATCCACGTGTCTTACTTGAGACTCAGAGCTTGTGTTGGTGCAAGTTGCTGCAGTGAGTATCTATATTTATCACACACTTGACTGGGTCATGTTTGTTAGCTTGGTTTTCATGTAGAAGTCACCTCCATGTAGGATCTTCAGGGCATTTCTGTGACATCCTGATGGAAAGGGTGATGCCTCTGTATTGGAGCCAGCATGGACATCAGCATGAACACAAACCATTCATGTTTTCATGCATCATTTTTTTGTTCTTCCACCCAGCCAGAGCCTTGTATTATAAAAGGGGGGTAAGAAATTAAATTAATACTTCCTTTTTTTATATATTAAACTTCGGTGTCCACCATATTAAATAAGATCAAGAAGAATGAGGTTTGGTTTGCAGACCAAACAGGAACATTTAATATAAAAACCTAATCTGCTGTGATAAAACTCCCATTTCCTGTATCATGGATTCTGGAAAATAAATCAAGTCACAGAATCATGGAATCATAGAATACCTGAGTTTGAAGGTATCTATAAAGACTATTGAGTCCAACTCCTGGCCCTGCACAGGGCAAGTGTTCACTGTTCCTTTGTTGAGACAAGTGCATTTTCCTACCATGCTTTTTTCCAAGCACAATCTTTTCTATTACAAAGTTTGAGGCAATTACCCATGACTGTCCCTGACAAATCTTATCAGTTCAGCAAGTCAATTCCAAATTTTACTCCTCACCGATTTCAGCAAGTTCATGATCAGCAATGCTTTTTGGTCAAAGTTTGGCCCTTTTTACTTGTAGGAAATAGACATTTCTATTCATTCAAGGAAGATGGACTAGAAAAACATTTCAAAAGTGATTACAGGATTCAACATCATAAGCCCCTAAACCACTTCTAAAAGCTAGAAGGTCAGAGGCTTTAAAGCTGCTTTTGACAACTTTTAAATATTTTACCCTAATCTTGAGCTACAGCAACTTACAAGAACCTGAGGAGATGACAGATCATTCCACAGGAAGGAACAGCCTGTCAGACATAATTTTTGTTGGTTACCATCTCCTCTAAGAACAGAGGTATTGACCAGCATATATTCCATATGGCAAATTACATATTCACTAAAACCTGTGCACTCATCTGGATTTATGAAACATTGCAGAACTCTCTCAAGGGAAACCAAAATAACTATTTTGTGTTCTAGTCTGAAAATTACATGCCTGTTTTCCTCAAAAAATTCTTTCTAAGAAGTCAGCTGAAAAGAGAAGCCAGATATGCTGGGGAAATATTTTCTATATTAGCACTAAAGCAGCAAATTAAATCATTATACAAATTTGAAAGTCATCCCATCCTCCCCCCACCCCCTTCAGTTACTTATGTGGTGATCAATTTGTTCAGCTTTGTGCCTTGTACTAGCTGTCCATTGTGAGAGCCTGTTTTAGCCTAGATTCCCACAAGTGGCCAATGGTTTCTTCACCAAAGGAGCAATGCCCATCTGAACACACTCAGACAGCCATGTTTCATCAAGCACATGGCTTGATGGTACAGAAATGCACCATCTGCTTTAGGGTTTAAGCTTTCATATAGTGCCCATCTTTTGCAAAAGGTTAAGGGGATACAAGTCTTTGCTTTTATGGGGTCCTAGGTGAGTGAGTTTATGCACTTCTGCCATCTTCTGCTGCCAAAGCAAAAGCTGAAACTACTCTGGGGGTGCTGACAGTGTTGCAGTTACAAGTGGCCACAGGTTGCTGTCTTACTGATGAAACTTTCCCAAGGGGAGTCCAACAGGCTTTCCCTTCCCCCTGCTTCCATCCTGCATCTCCTTATCCCTGGAGGTTCACATGAACACCGTGAGGGAGGAAAACTCTTGTGTTTGGTGAAGTAGAAGTGTACATCCACACATGCTTTGTAAACACTTCAGTTTACATTAAAGGCATGAGCTGTATGTAATCATTACCATTTTGTGGTAGGAACACCCAGAAAGGCCCCAGACACTGTCTGCCCACTAAAATCAGAGTGACAGCAAGAGCTACACCATTAAGGGAGGACATGAGCTGCTCTGGAGAGGTCCTGTCACCCATCCATCTGTTGCAACTGTGGGTGTAGAAAACAGCATGTCACCTAGCTCCTGTTTTCTTCCAGACTGCAGTGCTCTGCAGATAATAATGAGCAAACTTCAGCAAGCTTTGCTTTCCAAGATGGTATTTCCATGGAGATATTCCTGAATGTCTCCAGCTGGTGTCCTGGCTATGGATTTCAGTTTTGCTTCTAAAAGGTCTGATAAATAATGTGATTAAAAGCAAATAGGTTGTCTTTATTCCAAGGGATGTGTGTATCAGGCTGGTGGGTTTTTTGATGATACATATTTCTCACACACAAAGAAATTCTAACTTTGCTTTGTGTTGCTTTCTTAATTTCTTCTCTGGTTAGTTTTTACCTATCCCTGCATGCCAGGCTTCCTGAAATCTGGATTATGCACCATGGAAAAGCCATCCTCATATAGTCTGTGAAAAAATGGAATTTGTAAGTGGGGAAAGACCTTCCTGGTTTTATCCAGTGTGATTTGGAACATGAGGAGGTTGCTGGCTGTGCTGTTGAGGTGGGCACAGGATGCTCCAAGCCTTCAGTCTGGAAAACTATGAGCTACCTAGGGTACCTTCTGGTAGTGTCCATTCCCTTACTCGAGACAATATTTTGCTCAGAAAGCTGAGATCAATTGTTAGGTTCTGTACTCCTTGAAAATAAATGTCTTACTGTTGCAGAAGCTGCAGAGCATGTGATCAAAGGATGCCATATGGGCCATTTATTAACAATGAAAAATGGATGCACCATTTGTCAGGCTGTAGTTGAAACGGAAGAACAATTCCAGTTTTCACTCCCACTGTTGATCTGGCTATCTGTATCACAGAATATAAACAGTTTCTTGCCTTATTATTTCTAGCATGAATCCACAGCACATTAAGTTTACACATGGATTCTGAGAGTAAATATTTCATGTTATGACTCAGTAACATGCTGGTATATATGTAAGCATATTGCCTGCCAGCTTCCTACTTACATACATGTTAATGGGATTATGTTTATATACACATACAGAAATACAAATTCACATCCAAGCTAACCAACCAACTCAACAAAGATAAAAATAAAATCACTGCAGACAGTTAACATGTAATTCCGAATTTCAAGTGTTTTAAAATACTATTGCAATTTGCAAGTCCACATTCTAAATGAACATGCTGTAAGAGCATTACATAGAAACTATTTTAAAATGTCAAAATACAAATCAATGTCTTTCCCCTTCCTTAGCTCAGGTCTTAAGCTAAAAACAAAACATTTCCAGATAAAAGCTTTCTTAAGTCAAAGAATCATAGTTTTCTCTTGGTTTCATTTCTGCAGAATTGCCAAATACAATCATTAACATAGATCACAAGCTTTTTATTTTTAGTCGCCTCCTCTTTCTACTTTTCTCCATTTTCTCCCCTCAAAGTTAAATGTCTAGAACTACCCTTATCTTTTATCTATTCCAACAAAACTGAGAAACTTGCAATATTTCAAGGCTGAGGGAGTCAATCAGGGTGCAAAGCACCACACCAGACTGAGAGCAGAACAGGAAAAAATCTGCTGTTCTGTTGTGAGGATGGCTGCAGTTATGGCCTTCCCTTTGGTACAAGCTGAGGGCCAGGCCAGGAAAGGGCAATTCATCCCATGTGACTGATCCTCATCCTCTGCCCTGCCACAGGGCCCTGGGTCACCCCTGCTTCCCTGGGACTGCTCACAGAGACCACCAACACAGCTCAGGCACAAGGAGCATTCCTTGGGTATCCATTCCATGGTGCCCAAAGTGAAGACACCTCTACCTTTGGCTTGACAGTGACAGAAATCACCAACATTTTGCCTGTTGTAGCATGTAGAGTGATGGCAAAGGCTCAAAAATAACTAAGCAGCCTGTATTCAGCTCTTTCAAGATTACTATTTTTTTTAACACATCAGCAGCACATCAGTAACAGGTTTTCAAAAAGTCCTTTGAATAATCAAGAGAATCACTCATTCCCCTCCAAATAAATTGCATCCTGCTTGGTGGCAAAGATCCATTTCTACCTCGGGTTACCTTCCATGCATCTCATTTAAATCTTAAACCAGCAAAATTCACATCTTCACTCACTTTTCCTCCTTTTTTTCCCCCTTTTCATTATTACAGCTATAACAGCCACAGATTGTAACTTCATAGATGCATGTCTAACATTAATACAAAAGCTTCTCCAGGAGGACAAACAGGTACTGAGCTGGTATGCCAGTACTATGCTTTTCACATTTGTTAAACTTAAATCTTAACCTGAGATAAGTTCTAATTCAGAAAATCCCAGGAAATCACAAACACATCTATAAACCAAGGTATAAAACAGCCTCATCTTCCATATAATTACAGAGCCTGTGATTTCTGGAAGGGATGTTTGGAATCCAATGAGTATGAATGTCAGCTTCCCATGGCTCCCTTGGAAGCCTCAGCCAGCAAGAATAGGAACAGGAATGGTGCAGAAACACAGGAACAAGCAAAAACGTAGTTTAGACAATTTACAGGGCCAAATAAATGTTTAGAAGACATTTAGAACCAGTTTGTCAATGCTACTTGGTACAAATGCACAAAAGTCAAACTAAACCATATTTGCTGCATCATTTCTATTAATACAAGGTCCTAATTCATTCTCATAACCACAGGTGGTAATAGGGCCACATAACTTCATGGACTGCCATGCCACTTGTCATGGGAGCCAGTTCAGAAGTTATTTACTTCTGAGCTGAAACAGAGATGGAATTCCACCAAATGAGGCCTCCCCTCTACCCCACTTGGACATAATGGGGAGATTCCTCCTTACAACTACAGCTGCAAATCAATGTTCATGTCTGTTCTGCACCTACAGACTTGGCCTTCCCACTCTGTCCTCTCCCCAGAGTACTCAAAATGTAACTTCAACACAGCTTGGAAAGGCAGCTACATTCCAAGAGGCTGTAGCCAGCCCTATGTCATCCATTTCAGACTCCCTATGGAACCCATTGCATCCCAGTATGGTACTGCAAAGCTATTCCAGCCAAGGAAAATCATGAAGTTGCTCAGGCTCCTCCTTGGCCCTCAGGAAGAAGAATGAAGAAAAGCATCACTGCCATCAACAGTTGTGCTACTCACAGCCATAAGTATGGGAAGTTCTAGCTGGGGAAGTCTTTGGGGACTATGTATAGCTTTACTCAACTTTAATTTAGCTCTGAGGAAGGTAAGCTACATTGTCCCAGCACTATGTTCAGCAGGGATCTGTTTGCAGAAAACACTGACACCCCACTTCCTGCAACACCTCTCCTAAAAAATCCTTGCGAAATATTAGAGAGAGGTATTTTGAACCAGTACAGTGATAAAATGTTGTTTCCCAAAGCCGTCAAAAATACACATTTTCAAACTCCACTCCAAATATCAGGGGCGCTGCAGGTAGTTAGAGTGAAACTCAGGTTATTTAGTATCATTTTTGAAGCAGCAGGTATGATGCACTCTCAGGATTAACTGCATCTTTGTATATTATAGGACTGCTGCAGTCTAAAAAGCTGCATTCCTTCATTTGGTTCCAGTGCTGCTGATCAACCATCAGTTCCTTAGGTAGCAATATTTTTGGGGGCTCTTCAGAAATGTTTATCTGTAGAGCTGTTTGCAACTGATGTAGGTGCAATGCAGTATCCTGCCACTTTGAGCACCACACACTTTGGGGGCTACATTAAAAACATTCCCTTCCTTTGCTCTGCCCTATTTTTGCTCTGTGGCAAAGCACAACTTGCAAAATGATCCATAGCATCCAACTTCACAGAAGTTACCCTTAAAGAAAGGGCAAGATTAATCAGCAATTTTAAAAAGACTTGAGCAAATATTAGCAAGCAGCTCTGGTATTTTGAGTTTCCACTAGCAAAATAACAAAATCAAAGAAAACATTTTAATATCAACATCTCGCAGCTGCATTTTGCTCTCTCATGGCTAAAAGCTTAAAATCAATGGGTTGCAGCACAGGAAATAACCAGAGTAGGACACAAACACAGTGTTTTAACTCAGATCATTGCAACAGTTAATCGAGCATTTTGTGACAGCAAGCCATTTACCAAGTACATTTTCACATAATTAAGCAGCAAACGAGACACAGTCCACAGGAGCCGCACATTTAATTGTGTCAGCAATCAGATCATGAAGCACTTTACGCATATAGACGCGGCTGTACGGACCTGTGATTCTATACTCACCGTGCAGCAAGGCATGGGTGTTACGTTGGTCTCCAAACAATTGCTTTAGAGCCCCAGGCAGAGCAACCTTCCTCTCACTCTCATCTCGGGCAAGTCAGTGCTTCTGGAAGGTGGCCAGGCAAGATCAGATTCATCAGCCAATAAAATTGTCTAAAGCTGCCGTTCCACAGGAGACCGTTCCTCCGGCTGCAGCCTCGGGAGCAGCCAATAAAGGAGAAAATCAGCATCAGAGTGCAGGCGAGCATTTTGCCCCATGCTAAGGGTCTGCTTGCCAAAACTCCAGCTTTCCCCTGCCCGTGCTGCTGCACAGAGTCATCCTGCATGAAAAACAACTTGCACTTGGCTTGCCTAGCTAAAAAAGGTGCACAGATATTGTAAACACTGACAAGGGTAAAGGAATCAGTCAGGCAGGTGCCTCATGAGCTGGGAAGCAATACAGTGGCATTTGGAGCTGTGGATTCATGCTGCTGGAGGGGTAGCACAGCAGATCCAGTTTTTTGTGGACACTGCTCACAAAACATTGCTTTACTCAAAGGCAGACAGTTCATGGTGGGCAAAGTGGAGACTGTGAAAACCTTACCCCTATTTTATCTTCCAGAGCTGGACCTGCTGCAGTGGCTGCGGGAAGCCGTCCTGTCCTCAGCCCCACGTGTTTGCCCTGGACTTCATTGCCATTCAGAGGAGCCCTTGATTTCACCCTGCCAGTCCTACAGCAGCAGCAAAATATCCCAGTATGCAACAATGCTTTGCAGAGCAGCTGTCTGACATCCCAGGATCCTTAGGGCTTGTCTTTCCTTGGAAAAACCAAAAAAGCCAGAAAAAAACATCAGTCTTACTATGTGTTATCTAACAGTAAATCCTAAAGGTGACAAGGCATTTGTGACAGTTATGTTATTGTGACTTGCTTGTGAAAGCAAGTCAAGAAAGGCCTTTGGAGGTCTTTACTTGTAAATTAACAATCTGAATAAGACCAGGCCTATGTGATACCAGTCTGAGCACACATATTTTGACAGCAGATGACACATTTTTGCCGTAAAACCTTAGTAGAGAAAAAGCACAGGTGGTCTCTGCACACTATTTTACTGCCTTGCTGGCATTTACCTCCCCTAACCTCTCTGAGGTTAAAACTATTTGGATTTGTTTCCTCAGAAATCTTGCACCAAGGTGTTTTATCTGCAAAGCTGAGTTGCCACCCAATCTGACAGCAGTCCTGGTGAAATCCCATATTCACAAGATTTTGTTCAGTTTCCTGACACAAATGAAAAGCAAATACCATCCAGGCTTCACCAGTAATGTTGCATACCCTCACCTACATGTGCTGGAGGACAAAATTGTCTGCAGTGCAGACTGCCCATTGGAAGGCTAAGACTTTGTAAAAAGCTACACTGCACCTTGAAATGGGAAGGGATTCTTAATGAAAAAGCAATTTATAAGGAAAAAAGATTAGAATATGAAGATTGGAAATTGAAATAAATTGAATATTAGAATAGGGTCAGCAAGACTGTCATTAACAATAACGGGCGTTTGTTTTCACGTGCCATTGCCTTTAATCTCCTGGTTTATATGGATGTATTTTTACATATTTATGTGAGACCTCTGCTCTCTTTCTCCATATTTATGTGAAACCTCTCCTTTCATGCTGGTCCTACAGCTATTTGAAGGACAACAAGCCAAAGATGTGTCCCCCGAGCTCTGAAGGCTGTATTACATTGGAAGAGCTGGAAAAGAGGCTCCTCAGAAGCCACACTATGCTAAAATCAGGCAGCTCAGAGGCACAGCCTGACTGAATTCAGCAGCCTGGACTTTGTACTCTGATCTTGAAAAGCTGCATGTGCAAGCATTTATGATCTGGATTTTCCTTTGATGTAAATTGGCATAGACCCATGTCAATTCACACAGGCCTTTCTTCCAGCTGGGGATCTTCTGCTATCTCTGTGAAACACAGGGCTCCATCTGGAGCCATGGTGTGCTGCCATATTTTCCATTCAAGGGCAGCACTGGGCAAGGAGCGCACACCAACCTGGGCAAGTACATGCTGAGGGCTCCCTCTAACAGGGCCCTGGGTCTTGGAAAGAGGCTTGTCAAGCAGTAACTTCAGAAAACGGTGCCTTGGCTGCAGAGAGGCAGCCAAGCTGGACATACACTTCCTCAGAGCAGCCATGGGACACTTGACAGCAGGTGAGGAGCCTCCTTACCTCTGGGAGCAGGAGAGCACAAAGCCAGCAGCAGGCCAGGACCCACACCAGTGACATACAAAAGAGAGGGATGCCAAGCAGGTTCCCAGAGTAGTCTGCCTCCAGGAACTTCTTCATTTTCACGCAGCTGAAATGAAAAAAAAAACCAAAAACATTCATCTAGGCAGCTGTGCTTAGATGAATGGCAAGCATTGGGTTGGTTTAGGCTGGAGATTGTGCACATTGTGCTAAAAACCTGGTGAACACATACATTTTCTTCTCCTCTGTGTTTGGAGTGAGGTCAAACACTCTCAAATCAGACAAATGCTGCTGCAGGGTTTGGTTATCACTCCTCATAAACTTTAGTTCCAGAACTTAAATTCAGTAATGGAGAGCATTTTCTAAGCTGCTTTCTCCACATATATGAGGTGGTTTGGGCTCTAATTAATTTGGAACAGGGCAGGGAGTTCAGAAATTTTCCTTTTCTCTCTCTCACATCTCTGTGTCCCACTTTAGTTTTAAAGTGGTAAGGCACATCTAGATTAAGGCACTAGGAGGGAGAAGGAAGAGAAAGAAAAGAAATCCAGCTGAATTAGAGATGGCTGACAGGGCATTTCATCAACCCAATTGTGTACTCAGAGCTTTTCAGAATCCATAAAAAGAGTGGCCATGCAAATCAGTGAGTCATTGCAACAGCTGAAGGGGAAAAACCCTACACCAAAAAAAAAAAGAAAGGGAAAAAAGAATAAAAAAGCAGAACTCTGCTTATCTGCTGGACCTGCTCAGTGAGGAGTTTCCATAGCATGCTTGTGCTTTGCCTGGCCATAGACCATTTTTATTCTCTTTAGCACATTTATCCTTTGTGAACTAGGGTGTTCCTTCTGGGAAAGCTACAACACTTTCTTACACTAGGATAGCCCAGCAGCATGCAGGAAGCCTATGACACTTCAAGGAACTGAAGTGTATGTTTGTAGTTAGAACTAAGGCTGTTGAATCTGCATTGGGCTTCTCTATAACACAAGATCAAAAGCTGCTTCCCTCTTCCCCAGCACCTGGATGTGCAGCTGGCAGGCATGTGTCCTCAGCGAGGGGGTTGGGCAGTCAACCTTTTAACAGCAGTATTCTGGTTTTCTGTGTTTTATGGGCTCAGTATTTGCACAGTTCCTTAATACTTATTTATTTTTTTAAATATATACATGACCTCAGTGTTAAAAGAGAATGTATTGATTTTTGGGAGAAAACTGTTCTACACTCAGGGGTAGAACAGGGTGTGAAGGGTTCTTCACACTTACTCTGATCACAAAGGACAGCAGGATGCTGTGACTTTCTGTAGTTTCACCTTTTCTAGCAAGGAGTGATGAAAGGCCGTGTATATGAGAAAACAGTAAAATAATCAGAAGAACTCAGACTGGTTTTGCAACCACCTCAAGTCTAAGCAGTCCCTGCTTGTCAGGACTCCAGAAATATGGAGAAATCCAAGTGCAATATGCAGCAGAAAACAGGCATTGGTCCTAGAGTACAAAAAAAAAGGCAGCCTGCAAGAGAGTAAGAAAAAAATATTTCCCTGTGAATTGTCTACCCCTGTGAGAAGTGAGATACCCTCTCAGGACTGCAGGCCAGCAGGCACAGTATCCTGTGGCTCTTGCTTTGAGGGGAAAAGCTGCTTTGGAGTGAACAGAATGTGGAAGGAGAGACAAGATCAAAGAATTGATCAAGATTCAGTTGCAGTGCTCATCTCTAGTTGCTTCACACAGTCCTAATCCATGAGCAGCCTGTGACGAGCAAAAGGGATGAAACCAGCTCTGTCAATGCTGGGGGGTTTGCATGGCAGGTACATGTAAAAAACAGCTCCAGTGCATGGTGGCTTGTGATCTCTCATGACAGATACCTGACTTATTCATTAACACAGGAAAGGAGACCTTAAGGGATTCACAGCTGAGAAAAGAAAAAAAAAACAAGTCATGTTGCTTGGAGCTCTGATTCAGATGAAGCAACTCTGCAAGCCTAATAATGTAGCTTTTGGCCTTTAGTGCTATTTATGGGAAAAGTGAATTTGAACAGATCTGCTGGGTTTGTTCAATAAAAGGAAGGGGCTGGGTTTTTATTTACACACACACCCCTCCTTAAATCAGTTTGACACTGCAGTAGAGTCGATGCTCTCTGCTTGGCAGCCTCATTACCATCTGTAACAAATGTAACATCTTATAAATAATTTATGTTGAAAGAGCAAATACAGTTTAGAAGAAAGAAAACATTTAGGAAATCTGGGATCAGAAAAGGCTAGAGTGAGTCAACATGGGCCTCTCTGTTTCCATGGAATTAAGAGTATTACCCTACCCGCCTTAGCTGCAGTCAAACAGCAGCCCAAGTGACCAGGCAGGAAATATTGCATCAGATTACCAGAAAGGGAAGAAGAGCACTAAGCAGGGAGGGAGATCTCCCAGGGAGGGATTGTGCTGGACTGGGACCCAACAGGAGCCAAACTTGTTTTCTATCTCTGTTGCTGATTTCTGTTCCACTCTAGGCTGACCCCTAACTGTGAGGGGGAGGAAATCTATATAAATAAATGAAAAATTTTAGCAAACAGCTGTTCTGGTGTCAATACCTTGTCACATCCCATTTTCTGCTTGTTGAAACAAACTTTACCCATGCTTCCTTTGCTGCACTTGGACTAATTTATCATGCATTATATATGTTCCTCTGTCTCAGAGTTTAATTATTCATGAATCCCTCCACCCTCACCTTCTTCTACCTCCATGCGCACAAGGACCAATGGCACAATTCAACAAGCTCTCCATCACCACCAGCTCCCCAAGGTGTGAGCCTGCAGCCTGGCCCAGCTGTGGACATTTCTGGCTCCTGCCAGAGGTCCCCACATCCATGGGTTCCTGCCTCAGACCTTGGGGAAGCGTGGAGCCCTGCCTTAGGCCTGGCTGCTGATGCACAGAAATGTCACCTCCCCTGGGGCTCCTGAACAACCCTGCTGCCCCTCAAGCAGGTGCTGTAGGCTGGGGGCAGCCCAGTGTAACCCCTAAAAATGTGGTGTGGCCACCAAGGCGTGTACCAAAAACCCCAAAGTGTGGTTGGAAGCAAATTCTCCTCGTCCCCCACAGTGGCGGGAATCCCGAGGAGCCGCCTCAGGGCCCTGAGGGCCCTCTCGCCTGGGACGGGACTCAGTGTTTCTCCCAGCACCATTTTCACTCCATTTCTGCCTGGTGGGAAAGGTCTGAAGAAGGCAAACCCACCTGCAGGGTGCCAGCTTGCACAGGGGCCATGCCAGTCCTGTTCCCAGCAGTGTGGGAGTGGGGTAGATGGATGTGGCCACATCGGACGAGGCCTGATGGCGGCGGGGCGGGCAGGAGAAGATCCATGCCTGGTGCAGTGCCCGGGTGCTGGCAGCAGAGGAGCAGCCACTGCAAGGAGAGGGGCCAGGAGCTGCCCTGTGGCTCCCCAGCCACACCACCATGCACGGCCTCTCCCTGAAAATGGAGCTTTCTCTGGGAAAGGTTCTCCAGAGAGAGCACAACTCTCACCAACAGCGAGGGGCAGTGTGAGGGACAGCCCTGGCAGCAGCCTGGGGCGGATGAGAGGTGAGGCAGCACAAGGAACATTTATAAACCCATGGAATGAGGAATTACATACAGCACAGAAACTTTTTCTGAGAGCCATTATCCAAAAGCTGTTCTCAACTGCCAGTGCCATGGGAATCTTGATTTGACTCAGCTGTGTTATCAACAGGATCCTACATGGGGCCCATGAAGCATAAGAAAACACCTCATGCTAGCCAGGCCTTCCAAATCAGCTCCCAGCATGCAAACCCAGCCAAACTGAGAAAAAGTACAAAATTATTACTGGTTTCTGTACATTAAGTGCCAGATACCATTGCTTGGCATTATTCCACACAACGCCCCCCCCCCCCCCCACCTTTTCTAAACAGCCACAAATAGAGGTTTATTTTAAAAAAACAGAGCACTTTTCTCCTGTTTTTAGTAGCAGTGATATCCCACAGTGTAGAAGAGGTATAATCTGCTGTCAGCACTGCTGTCCTGGGCCAGTGCTCTCACCTGTGCTGTATTACTACTTCATTTAGCACAGAATGCCTCAGTCAACACCACTGCCTAATGCACCAAGCATAGTGTGCTTTTTTTAACTTTTAAGGCTTCCCCTCCAGCTTGTATAACATTGCTCAGCTGATCTCTTAATTTCCTACATGCAAAAATCAAGCTCTTTGTTCTGAAACCACACAGCTTTCATCTGCTGCCAAAGGGGAATCCATCTGGGTGCCGTAACTTCCACCCTTTGAAATGAGTCCTCCCCACACCCACTAGCAGACAGGAGGCCTGTGGCCACAACTCAGGATGCCTATCGGGGAAGCAGGGAGGATTGCAGAGAGCAGGCATTCTCATCCTAGTCACAAATCCTTCCTCACAGATAAACCTCGAAGGATGGGGGGATTTCCCCAGGTGTAGCCCAACCCTAACTACCACTGTCCTTTCCACTGGCTCTCTGCCTTTGCTGTGAATTTAGTTGGGCAAGAAGATGGTATTTCATTTAACTGTAGGAGTTATTTTGGGTTTTTCCATCCCTTAGAGCACTATGGAATTGGTTTCCTGTGCTGTGGCTCTGCTTGGTACAGAGAGCCCGGGGCTGCTGCTGAGGACTGGACCATGACGGAGATAAAGCCTTTGCAAGGCATGACAGTGAAACGCTGCTCTGTCCATTACAACTTCTTGGGCTGGCCTCTCTGCTGCTTTTGCATAGCAAGAACCAGATGATAAAGCCAGACACATCCCATGGCAACTGATCAACCCCAAATGTCTCATCCCCCACCCACAGTCCTTACCCCCAGCAGGTCCTGCTTGTCTGGCCACCCTCACACCTGCTGCTTGCACCTCAGACCTCCACCTTCTCTCTCAGTTTCATTATTGAGGCTATTTCTTGCTGTAATTAGTCATTGATTCCCCCATATGTGAACACTGAGGCATCCTGAGACTGTCACTTCAAAAAGCTTTTGTCACCAATAATTGAAGCATCTCCACCCGAGCAGATTGTGCTTTTGATCAAGGATAAGCAGTTTGCTCCTCGCTGTGGGCCAAGGAAAGCTATAATTTGATCACAGTTGCTGGCAGATGTCCTAGTGAGCAGGGGAAACTCACTTTGTTATGCTTAGTAGCTCCTGCCTTTCAATCATGGGAAATCATAATTTGACTATTAGCATGTAAGAGTTTTCCTTACACACCAGCAAAGTTAAAAGGCCACTGTCAGCTTGGAACATGACACCTTTGCTATGGAGGCTGACGAGAGGCTTCACACTAATCTCTCCCTGCTGTTTGCCTATCAGTTTTTGGTACAGTCACAGGTTATTAGATTTTTTGCAATGGAAGTATTTAACTCTTCAGAAATTATTCACTTTTCCCTTTTCTGTTGTGTGAAACAAGAAGAAGCACCAAATCTTCACTTCTGCAAATATTTGCAGTATACACCTGCAATGAAAAACAGAGGTTTCCCCCACCACATCCTCTCAGCACAGCAAGAGTGCTTTCTGCTTCCCCCAGGCTTGGGAAAGCAATTCACCCCCACAAGCCAGCTGCTAGCAAAAACATCAGTTCATTTCGCAAAATCTTTTTGGGGTATTTTAAAGATGATTGTTTGTCTTTGTTAATGATAGCAACATTGAATCGCCTACAAAGCCCTCTGATTTTATTCCTACTCCACCCATTTTGCTGAACTGTTTGCAAAACTGCCTTCAAATGTCTCCTAGAAATTTTGTATCTAGGAAGTCTGAAAAATGATAGACAATTGCAAATGCTGCTCATTAAAGTGACCATGGTCACCACACTGCTGTCTCATGCCTCAGCTGCTGGTTGTGTTTATCTCCTGCCTCTGGCCATATCACAGATTGCAAACTTGTCAGGAAATGGCCCTTCCCTCCTTGGCAGCTGTGTCAGAGGAAGCAGCCACCTGAGTCCTCCAGGGCCATCCTGCTTTTTCCAAAATAAACTAAACAGCAAAGTCCTTGGAAGTTGAAATGTCTGCTGAGTGAAAGCTCAAACCCAAGAAAAACTGCAGTGTTGTGGGTTTTTTTCTGGGTGCAGAGAGCAGTCTCTGCAGACTGTGATGCTGCTGTGTTTTCCCAGAGATTCTGGCTCTACCTTGTAAAAGCATTTACAACATATTGATCACTTCCTGTAGTAAATTGCAACTACAACAATGTTTCATCTGGAACCAATTGACCATAGTTCATAGAATAATACATCCATGTACTTCTAATATCATGTAAAGCCAATGACTTGGGGAGAGCTTTAAGGTAATAACATTGTGCCTTCATCAGGCTGACTTAGAAAATCTCATTGCAATAGAATGATGTAACCAGAGGGAAAAAAATTAAAAATGAGAAGTGAAAAGATATCTAATTTCTGCCTGAGAAATGGAAAGTGGATAACCTAAATATATGTGATGCATGGCTCAGTACAATTCTCCCCAGAAAAGAGCATATACTTTCTACAGCTATTTAAAATAAGATCCTAACTGAAATCTATAAATCAGATAAGAGAATACTGAGTAAAAAATACATCTTGAAATAGATCAACAAATAGAATACTAAAATCCACATATAGGAGAGCTATTGGGGATAGGGGAATTTGCCTTCAGTTCTACGTGGCTCACAATGCCATCTGCAGAAAGTTTAAAAGGATGTTACTGATTGACATCCATATACATTCAGATTCCAAATTCTCTGTCCCATCCTTTTCTGTGCGCTTAACGTTGCTAAAAGAAAAGAAAAAAAAAAGGGGGGAAAAAAAAAAGAAAAAAGTAAACTTAGTTTACCAAGCCCTGTGCAAACTGCCTGCTCTATGCCTACATTCCCTCTGTTATCTGACTTGCAAGAATAGGGGAAGACAGAGAAAGTAATGTTTCACATGTGACAGGAGCTAGAGCTTTCTTCAGATTTCTCAGTATTTCAGTCCTTTTCACTAAAAAACATATTTTAAGAAACAAACAATCCTGATTGAAACAGCCATATTCATCTTCACCTTCAATTGTTTTAAAAATATATCCAAATGGTGAATAAATAAAGAAATTCTCAAGAAAGATTTTTTTCAGGTGGAACTGTTCAAATCTTTCTTTAGGGGCATTTTTTAAAGGCAACATTTTCTAAAATGAAAAAAAAGCTCATTTTCAAAACACCACGTGACAACATCAAGTTGTCTTAACAGAAATTACATTACTGGTACTCAAGTGATACCAGTGAGCTGGACACAAAAATATTATCTATGGAATGCATTTTTTGGCATCTCAGTCACGTTTTAGGAGATCTTCATGCAGAGGAAAACCAATTCAGTAGCTTTAGACCTGGCTTATAATTAAATTACAAGTTTAAAGGTTTGATTGATCCACATTGGTCACAAATTTTTCTCTGTATTTTGGTGAGTGGTCTGCAGAGCTCAGCTTTCATTCAGCATGTGACAGCCAGGCCTGTCACCATTAGCACTGGGAGCATCATTCAGGCCAAGAGGCAGCACCCGAGAGCTGTTCAGCTCAGCCAAATCCTACTCAGAGCAGACCTTCCACAGGACTGGTGCTGATACCTGAGCATGGGAAGTTCTGATGTGAAATGTTATTTCCAGGTTTGATTTATTCCTTGCTCAAAGGCTAAAGGATTTGCAAGCAGCTAGGCAGTTGCAGATAGATCTTCCAGAAGATTTAGAGCTCTCTCACACACCCATCTCCATTATTGCCTTGTTTGTAAAAAATGGATCTATCACTAGAGCTTTGTACTGAAATCTCACTGTATTTCAAATGGGAGACAGAGGAAGCCAAAGTAACTCAGCAGATGTTGCCAGATGCTTTAAAAGCTATATTTAAAATCTCCCCAAGGATCTCTGTAAAAAAAAAAGCAGGGAAAAGTCACGTTCAGTGTTACACACACACACACAAACAGATCCATTAAATGAAACAGCCTTTTAACTGTTATTCTTATGGAGTAGTACGAGCAAGCACATCCTTGTTTGCTGTCTTTATTGATGTATCTGCACTGTGTTCAGCAATCCCATAAATCTGCTATTGCTGGGAACAGCTGTGGAGCAGACTGATAAGCTGGGAAATGAGCACACAGCCGGTAATGCTGAGTAACCAGCTCCAGGCTGGTCCCAGCCAGAGCCCTTACACCCTGGAATACACACACCATCAGAAAATGCCTAGGTATCAGCAACACTGAAACATGAGAGCACTTTCTGAGGTAGCAAAGGATTATTTAGCATTATCAGGCTATTACTTAGCTTAGGAGTTTCTGAAAAAAGGTCACCTTATCAGATGTACAACACTCATACATATCCCTGTGGAGCAGACAGACAGCCATACACAGACACAGTGACCTGGGCTTAACCAGTGACCTGGGCCAGGGCAAGGAATGGGAAACAGCACCAGGAATGGAGGGAGGTTATCAGAATCTGGGAAGGAAGTGAAAAAGGAGCAGCCTGGCAGGGAAAGCTTTCCTTGGAAAGACCAGTGGTATCATGTGCCATCTGGAGGCTTAAACCAGAAGTGAATAGGATATATTTCCCTTCTGGAGTGACAACAATAACCTTTTAGGTAGATACATACCTTAATCAGAGCTGACATTAGATCATTATCAAAAAGCCTGTTGTCCTTCTGATAGCATATTTCCAGCTCTGGAAGCACCACATGAAAAATCTGCTAAACAAAAAAATAAAACAAGTCTAGAAATCCCTTAAAGAGGATCCTTGATTTCCTGTCCATTCTGCCCTGAGGTGAAACAAGGGCAACAACCTGGCACTGTGTGTGAAGAGCACTCTGTCCCTCACACACTGACACACAGCTCTTGTGTGTCCCTAGAAATCCTGTCAGCATTATTAATGTACCAGCAATGTCCATGATACATCAGCACTACATTTGGAACATTGCTCCAAACAATCTGGCTTTTCTCTGATGACTTGGAAAGTTGAAGATAAAATGTGAATTCAAGTAATCACTTGGGATCAAATTAGACACTTTTCTTAGGGATAATTTGCTAGCTTTGCTTCTGGCAGTTAGAAAATTATGTATATTAATTTAAAACATAATAAACCCAGGGAAAGCAACTTCAGTGAATAAATGGGATTCTGCTAACAGGGAGGAACAGGCCTGGATTCAATGTTCTTCTTCAGATCTAAGAAAAAGCTTGAGAAGGGCTCCCAGCTTCTCCCCTGCATGAGATGTACTAAGATCTCCTTCCCTTCAGCCAACAATGCTGGCAGGAAGCAGCTCCTCCTGGTGCTTCCAACTCAGGTTTTCTGCTTCATTTGCCTCCTCCTCCCTCACAGGCAGGAGGCTGGCACAGGCAAGGGGTTTGCCAAGTCCAAGGGTAACAAACATGGAATGAAACACAAGATTGGAGAGAGGCACTGTTTGGTGCCAAAATAAAAAACACTACTGCAAAGTGCTGAAAATGGAACAGTTTGCAGGCACAGGTTTTTCAACATCACATGAGGAGCTGAAAGGGACTGCCTGAAGCAGTGCTACAGCAAAAGAAGAAAGAAAGGTTCCTGATGACTACAGAAGTGAAGAACACTGTACCTGCCCATTTCAGCAACAAGTAAACTGTTGATCTTTGCTTGCCCCTCATTCCAACCCTTGACCATAGCGATTGCATCTGCATTTTTAAATTAGTTTTCACCCAGAAGACCCAGGAGCTGTTAAGACCTTGGCTTTTTCTTTTTGCTTCACAGTAGCACACTGTGCAAAGATTTCGAGTGGTTTTCCCTCCCAAGCTTCCACAAAAATACCTACATGCTCATCTCCAAACTCCATCTGCTGCCTGATAAACACCCAGCCAGGAAGGGAATGCATGGGCAGCATCAATACATCCCATTTATCAAGCCAAGAACAGGACAGAAACATTGCATCCTCTCCTCTCTGACCTCTATCTCTTTAATCTCCAAGGCAGTAAAACTAATACAAGACCAGGTACAAAATGACTTCCAGATATTCAGGTTCAGCTCTAGCCACATGAACAGACTAAGGCTCCAAATGGCAGCCAGAACAGCTGGCTTTCCTGAAGTTCTAATAGCGCAAGGGTAGGACCAGGATGACGTGGCTGGCCCATGATCCCAGTGAACAATGACAAGACAATCACACTTAGCTTTTCCCATCTCGCCATGCAGTCATTTCAGAAAACACAGCTGTTGCCACAGAAGATCAAAAAATTTCAGTTTAGTGTAAGCACCCTGTGATGAACTGGAGAGCTGCTGAGTGCCAGCATCACCCTCCAGGCATGTGATCCTCCTCAGGAGTGATTCAGACGGCAGCCAGGAATGGCAACTAAGAATTTTGGGAGAAAGGCACTTAACTGAGATAATTTTCTATGCAACTACAGACAGGTGGTCTGTAATCCAGCAGCCAGCTATTGCATCACAAAGTTATTTCTGCATCCCCTTTGATCACCATCTCCAGAAAATGCAATTTCTTCAAGAGATTAAATAGTCCTCACTCTTGTTTCTCTGGAAGCAATCAAGTCTTAGAAACACTGCTCCTCCCCAAGGCTATTTTAGTGAATGGAAATCTTTGATGGACCTTAGATGATAGTCCTGTTTCCTTACCTGGTAACAAGCTCTTCCTTTAGAGAAGCTACCAACTGCCAGGACACATTAACATCAGACCCAGGGCCTTCCAGGGAAGACGGAATGACAGATTAACACTGTCCCAGGGAGCTCCAGTGACTGCAGTACACAACTGACTCAGGTGTCACCTCAGAGGATGGGAGCCCACTTTCCATTTATAAAGCCCTTCTAAATGAAATGGGTATTTTAGCAAATGAATTTGATTCAAAACAGAATCCCAACAAAGGAAAAAAAAAGACCAAAAGTGCTATAGGATGATGCTTTTTAATTGTTATTTTTATATTTTTAAGAACAAATCAAACCATTAAAAATATTACAGACATGTACTGAAATTTCCTGTACAACAAATATGAAAACAATAAAATTTGTACATCATTTCAAGATATTCAACAGTCACTTATTTGAAACACATCAACTTTTCCCTTCTTAAGCAGGCCCCAAATGGGAAGAAAGAGTTAAAGAGAAATGTAAGAGATGCAATTGTCCCACAGTGGAGCGTTCAGTGGACAGCTTTAAATAAGCAACAGTGAGAGAAAACACTGACCAAAGAGACAGACCTCAGCAATTATAACACAGAGAACATCAGAGGGCAGGGAGAAGACATTTGCAGGAATTCAAGTCATCTTGAGCAAGAGAGATCCACAAGGTAGTGGAGCATTACCTGCAGTCCTTTTCCTGCAGAGACATCTTCTAAAGAATGTCTTACTCACACTGACACTACACCCAACTTTATGTCTGCAACAGCGTAAGCCTTACCAATTTTTTCCACCCATACACAGAATCAAGAGGTCATTTATGCCAACTTTCAGTCTCTTCTCACAATGTGTCAGTTTTGGAAAAACACCTGCATACAGTTCTTTAAAAATGGATGCTCATTAGATGACGGCACACATGAGAATTTGATGCCTGCTTCCAACACCAAAACAATGGGACAGATCCATCTGTTTTCTGTAAGAGGATCTGGGCAGTGGTTAGGCAGAAACACATACTGTCCTAGCTCATTTTCTGATGTTCTGCTGCAACAGAATAGAAACAACATGATCTACCATGGAAGACTCATCTCCCTATCCTCTAAGCTACACAAAACAAGGACCTTCTGAAGCGAAAGAGCACTTGCCACCCTAAAGCAGCAAGTTCTTGGGAGACCTGGAATAACAAATACTGGCTCTGTGCTCTGCACAGATGTGCAGTAATTAAAAGAATAAGAGAGAAAGAAAAAAAGCTTGACTGGAAAGGGCAGACTTTCCTCCCTTCCCAGTTATTTTGGAATGGTTCTGTTTGGTGCAAGTGGTTTATCTTTGTTATCTGACAGCAGCTTGGGAGGAATGCAAATGAGAGATCCACTTTGTGGGCTGCCAGTTTGGATGGAGCCGGGCAGGATCAGGAACCTCAAGATGAGGGTTTTTAAAGATATTTCCAGAGAAAGAGGAACAAAATTATATTCAAGAACCCACAAGTGGCTGCTACAAAAAAAAAAAAAAAACCAAAACCAAACCAAACCAAACAAAGAACAAAACCTAACAACCAAAAGTGCACTGTGGTTTGTCCTCCAGTTTTGCTCACACAGCACACCACAGCTTCACACCAGGTTGTAAAAAATTCCTCAGGATATTTGTAAAGTTACAGTTGTGCACCAGGAATTCCTATGTTCTCCTTCAGCTGACATTGGATCCTGTGAGGTTTCCAGGTTCCACTGTAAAGCCACGTATACTCCTAGCATCTGTAGCTTTTTCTGACAACTCTACTAAAACAAAGAAAAACCCCCAAAACAACAACAACAAAAAAGCAGCAGAATTCCAGGGACTCTGGTTATTAAACCTTCATAAGATTTTTTTTCCCTGCTTTATAGCTATTCTATAGCATTATTTATAAACTTCATATTCATCTACAATGCAACCAGTGCAACGATCCAAAGACCAAAAATCACATCTTCTCCCCACCCCAAACTACCTAATTCCTTCATTGGTAATGCCTTCCTAAGTCTAACAGTTATGTACCAGCAAAATAAATCCAATCTGATCCTTGACTTGTGAAATCAGCAAACTGGGGATTTCTGCTTGTTCCTTCAGTTTCTAAAAGGACCAGTCAAAAAAAAAAAAAAAGCAGCAGTATATTGCAAACAATTACAAAACAATTACACTGGATCAGTGAGATGCAGGCAGGTAAGATGTGTCTCAGTTTTGAATGGCTAAAACAACCAAGAAATTTGTCTTTACAGCAGAATTTTGTGCAATGTCTTTTGGTAGAAAAGTAAAGCCAGTTGATCCGTTTGGGAGTGCTTGAACACTTGGAACCTTAGTTTCAGCATTTTCACAGATTTATATATTTGAGGAAAAACAACAACAATGATAAAAAGACACCAACCTGAGAAAAACTCTATTAGAGTGAGCATTATTCAGTAAATCATATATTGCACCTTTAAATAAATCATTATAAATTGTATAAAAACAGGAATATCAGGCAGGAACAGGGAGGAGCTATTCTGTCCTTCATCCACACGCCCACACACCCCCCGCACACACATTCACAGATTCACTTGCTCTGTTTTTATCTACAGTTAAAGCTCGGAGTGACAGACCACACTCCTTTTCCTCTGGCAGAGGCACCAAAACATTAAGGCAGGGGATATTTGTGATGAAATGCAAAAACAAAGCTCACCTCCAAACTTCTGGAGAGTCCTGCCAACAGTGCAACTACAGTTAAGCCTTATTTAAAAATCTGTGCTCTCATTAAGAGTTTCAGTACAAAAATAGAATCTCTGCTGTTTTTTTTTTTCTAGAGTAGCAACTAGAAAAGGCACAATTTCCAAGTATGAATGTCCATTTGAAGGAGCCATTTGTACTCCTTTTTTAAATAAAAAGGAACACAGAAAAAAAAAATAGATCACAGAGGCACATATCTATTAACTAAGTAACCAGATACAGTAGATAAAATATGTTCCTGAAACTTATAATTAAATATATTAAAACAACCCACCAGCCTGGTGTCTGTAAATGAAATCATATAAAATTGTAATAAAAAGCTTGTGTTATTATTTTAATATTTAAACTCTAGTTCACTGTTCATACTGCAAATGCTATTTCACCTATCAGTACTGTTAAATTCCCAAGAAAAAAACAAGATTCCTCTGTTAACTTTAAGAACTTTTGCTTGGGTTTTGTTGTTTGGGTTTTTTTAACATGAGTCTGCAGCTCCTGCCAGTGTTGTGTTTTTCCTCCTGTAGATCACACCTTTGAATGCAGACAGAACTGGAGAAGCCAGACATGAGACACTGCACACAATCCCAGAAAACACGAGTCGGACACGCCCCTCTCCTATGGGCAGGTAACACCTCCTGGATGGAGGCACTGGGTTCCTTCTGGACTATGCATGGTAGCCATTGGCCTTCCCAAAGGCTGGCCCAGGTGTGAAGTTTTCATAGATTGCCATTGCTGTCACATTTTGGTAGATAAGGTCCGTTTTCCTCTCCCTCTGGGATTTAATGATATCCATGACACACTGGTTTAGGAAGACATACTGGTCCTGATGGGAGAAAGAGAGACAGAAATACATTGCTAAAAAAATACCTGATTTTGGAAGGAATTCTGCTTCTGAATATAGGTTGGGCACTGCATTGAGTCTTATCAGAGTGCTCGTTTTAGAACATATATGTAGTGTAGGTACACATTTGTGGTAATTAGGAGTGGGGCTGCTGTGAGCCTCATCCCCAATGGGCTACAGCTGTGAAAAGCAGGTGAACAGCATTGAAAGCAATGAGCCATGGAGTGCTAAGTTGTTACTGACCAATCACCAAAGGGAGCAGAGGGCACACAGGTGCAACGCATGAACATGAGCGGTATAAAAGGCTGGGCTAAAGAACAAGAAGGGCAGACGCTTGCAGCCTTCTGAAATGGTCTGATGTTACTCTGTATGGGTTCTGAAATTGTATGGTGACACTGTGTATCATGGCCATCTTGACTGTGACATATAGTTTATGGAAAACAGTGCTGGAAAGGACCTCATGATATAATCTGATCAACCCCCACTCCTAAAAAAAAAAAATCAGGATCAAGTTTTGCTGTCTAGACCTAGGATCTGTCATGCCTAACATTTAGGATAAAGACTTTCATGATGGAGATTTTACAGCCTTTTTCAAATCAGCTTGAGTTAGTCCATACACATTTCTGGATCAAAGCAGTAATTTCTGTAGGAATACTTGTATTCCTGCAGGATGCAAAAGCAAAGATGCCACCAAGACCACTTGACTCCAGATAATTCTGGCTCACAACTAAAGGATAAACCCCTCACGGGTAAAACTAGCCTGCAAAATAGTCTGCTTCAGGATTTGATTCCTTCCAGCTGCAAATGCCAGTCCTACAAAGTATTCTGTAAAGACATTGCTTGGGTGTACTACAGTTTCTGACTGCAACTACTTTTGTGGAGAAGAGATGAGGCAGGAAGGAAGGAAGTTAAATGAAGAGCAGTTGTAACTCCTTAATATCTTCTTGTCCTGTAACTCAGAGCTACATCAGGAGGATAATGCACGTCTGAGGAAGGTGCTGCTGGATGGGAGAGAGCCTCACCTCAGTCTGCACCATGAGGGGTCGGTGCATGCGGAGGTCGTACACCACTCCGTACACGTCCACGGTGTTCTCCATCTCCATCTGCTGGATCAGGCGGTCGATGGCGATGAACGTCCCCGTCCTCCCGACGCCAGCGCTGCAAGGACACAGACAGGCTGTGCGTGCTTCCTCCCAACCACCTGCTCACTGCTGGCCTGACAAAAAGCCAGGCAAGCCAGGATGACGCCTCCTACTATTTCAGGGGCATGGGTAATAAAAGTCTTGGCAGCACAGAGGGGTGGCTCTTACTACCAGCAAGAGGGGCTTCTCAGCCTTGCTCATGCACAGGATTATATACACAAGCTCTTAAAAGGATGTGTTTTCCAGCTCATTTTTCCAGGCTAGGAGAGATGCTCTGTTCTTATGACACAGCACTACACAGCACTGTCAGTTTCTGAAGCACCGGGCAAAGGTTTTAGTTCGGCAAGGTAAACAGCCCATGTCCCTACACAGAGAGACTTATTTTGGTTTTAATCCCAAAACTGAATTGACTGTACAAAAACCACAAGACAAAAGTGTGCCTAACAGAAACACCTCCTTCCTACCTGCAGTGCACCAGAGTAGGAGAGTCCACTGGATTCTGGCTGTTGTACTCATGGACAAGGTGCCTGAAGTTGATGAGAAGGTCTGTTGTCTCCGGCACGCCGTGATCCGGCCAGGAGGTGAAATGGAACTGGCGCACTGTGTGGCTCTCGGGGGTGTTGGACTGCAGCAAGAAGAGACATTAAAAAAACTAACAAAAAAGACAAGGAAAACTGGCTTGAGAGGAGTGACAGTTGGGCTTCCTGACACGTGTACTGGGCCAAGCTCAGCTTCAAAGATGTCTGTTACAACTGCAGTGATTTCACCAATGATATTCCAGTTTCCCTCTTCCTTCTGCTGTGGTAGAGAATACTTTGAAATAATTTCCTTGTACTTTAGTCCAAGCTCATATCTACTGAATTGTATTTACTGATGGGGCTAATTGTTTGGTCCAGAAGATATTACAGGTATCTGCATAAGCACAAGGTTATTTACACACTAACAACCAACAATCAAGGCAGTCCTCACCTTTTCCACAGTGAAGTCCCTTATTGTCCATTCTGGAAGGACAACTTCTGAGACCATTGTCACAATAATGTCACCATAGCTCTTAGGTTGTTTGTCTGGCCAGTACTGCTCACATTTTGTCTAAGGAGAGAGTTACAAAGTTAGACACATTGCACACAACAATGAAACAACTCACTTTTAAATAGCCCACCACCTGAAGCAGGGCTAGAAAGCATGTCACTCTTCTCAAGGGCTATTCCAGGGCAAGAGAACATCTACCAAAATCATTCCTTAGAGAGAAGAACCCACCCCTAACAGCAGTGATTCTGCAATCCTCCCGAGACAATCTATTCTGGGAGTCAGCAGATATAAAAATAGGCAAAGCGAAAAAAACAAAAAAATCCACCAAAATAATTGTGCTTTTTTAAATTTAAAAACCAGTCTTCCACCAAGATGATGGTTGTTAAAAGACAGTGGCCAGTCTCCAAACCACTAAAGTAGAACAAAATTAGAAGAGATGCAGCTGCCTTCAAGAGACGATTCAGTATTGATAACAACATACCCGGGCTTGTTCCACACATTTTGTCAACATAACAATAGAGTAGATACTTTTTTCCCAAATCATTTGCCAGAAGTCTTCTATAGTATTGGGTAACGGACCCTGTGCAGCAATAAATGCCTTCTTTGAATTATAGCCCTAAGAAGAAAAAAACCAAAATAAATGTGTATATATATGTACACATACAACATCAGTGAGAAATAAAAGCTTATTTTAAATATCATTATGAGCCCTTATGCCTACATCAGAAAAATACACATCATATTTCATTTCAGCTAATGAAGCAACTTACAGGCATATAGTTTGCATTAATATAGTCAGTTCCAGAGCTTTGATTTGAAAGTTTAACACGGGAAATATCATCTGCAGAAAGAAAAAAGGAAAAGACAATTATGAATTTTCGAACTGGAACCTTTCAGAAAAATACTGTTTATCTAATGCATGGTTTCTAAACAAGTGTTCAATGTGCATTTTAAGAATAAGCATATAACCTTAGGAATCAAACAACAGTAGCCTTCAGAAAAAGGAGCGATCAGGATCAAGAAACACAGATTTTTTTGGGTTTAAACTTGGTTTGGTATTAAATGTTTAAATACATTACATTATAATATACAAATAAAAATGTATACATTTTTAACCTAAGACAATATTTATTACAGTTTTAATTACTAGTTTTAATTACTACTAATTTGTCTCCAGCTGCCATGGCAGCTGATGTTTTTCCTCCAAAGCATCCTTAAGTATCTGTCACTGTTCACTTTTCAATTACTTCTGACTCTCTGCTACACTGGGATGCCCACAGGCAGCTTGACAGGACTTAAACTCTTACTTGATCTGCAAAGCTGATCAGCAGGGTCTTAATATTTCTTATATCTTGCATATTTATTTGTCTGTGGTCAACAGTTATCCTCTTGTGTTTTCAACCTGGATTGCACATTTCTCACAAATGGAATATTAAAGTTATTTTAAAATTAATAGAAAGTTCTTTAAAGAAGCTTTCTGAAGAAATATCCTTGAGGGAAGGCTCTTTCAGGTGTGTTTATACAGTGACTTTGGGAAAGCAGCAGCTCAAATTAATTCATTTGGAAAACGATATCTGAAACCTCTGGGTACTATTAAAGACGGATTAGCCAAAACCAACAGGTTTCACTTAAAAACTCAACCAGTAGAAAATGCAAACCCAAAGAGAATAACTCACATGGTAAGACATTGTTGTATCTATTTTTCCCCCTGTTCTCAGGAAGTTCAGCAGCAAATTTGGGCTGATGAACACCAGCAGACTTGAGTTCCTGCAATAAAAGGAGGATTCATGAGCACCTGGTCCTGGTTTAGCAGTCATACAGAAATGTGACAAACAGAAAAGTAGTCCAAACTTGTGTCCTGTGCTGTAAAAGTAGGCATGTTAAACTGGGATAAATGTCA
The DNA here is from genome assembly GCF_036417665.1 of Passer domesticus. Lineage (NCBI taxonomy): Eukaryota > Metazoa > Chordata > Aves > Passeriformes > Passeridae > Passer > Passer domesticus. The sequence goes on from NC_087479.1 coordinate 48,135,976, forward strand.
ATAAAAATCATCTTGTTACAGAGTGGGAGGGTGACAGTGGTAAATCTTTTAGAGAAGGGATTAATACACAATATAGGAAGAGCAGCATGTTTACAACCCACAGATGGACTTCAAAAGCCTGGAAACAGTTACTGATATCAAGGCAGCTCCTGGCCCCAAGGCAGGGAACTACTGCATAAGCTTTGCAAACATTACAGGGAGAGAGAAGCAAACACATCATGAACCAATTGAAGGAAGCAAAATCTGAGAGGAAGGCAAGATGGAGCACCAGCCTGTGAAATACAAAGAGACAGAATTTGAAGAAGAAAGTCAATTAATAGCTTTATGGAGATGAGAAACAGAATGAGATTCTTTAACAGCAGACATGACAACACAGAATCCTCCCCGACACTTCCTTCCTGTCCTTTGCTCCTTACAGCAAGTGAACTTCAGCACATTTCATAGAAAAACTCTTAAGGTCAGTAAGCAAATCATAATTGCTGTTTCTCTGACTGAGCTCTTTACAGGTGTGGTTTGCAAATCACTCCCACGCACTGAAGAAGTCAGTGAGATTAGCAACAGACCTGTCTTGATATGTTTAAGAAAATCCCCAAAACAACCCAAGATGAGAAAACTGAAGAGCAGAGAAATTATACAGTGTCCCCTAGGCTAAGTCTGCATATGACTAGGGTCAAAGATGGTCAGAGCTCTGATAAGCAGGCCATGCCACAAGCCCACAATCAGAGATAAGTCAGAGCAGGAAGTATTTATCATGCACTTCAACTAAATTCAGAGCTGTATAAGGGAAGGTCATACACACAGCTTAATCATTTCTATAAAAAAGGACCCTTCTTTCTCCTTCAGTAAGCCTTGTGCATGCTCCCTAGGAAAGATTATTTGTCTTTCCAAAAATATTTGTCATGAAGCTCTCTCCCCACTGAGGGCACATACCTCATACTCTTCAGCAAAACCACAGTTGGAGTCAGCTTGCTGCTTCTTAAAGTATGATTCAAAGTTCTCCACTTTAATCATTTTTGATCTAAAATGAGAAAAGCCACGTGTCAGCAACTGGTGTTAGGTAAATAAGCCATGAATTAATTCAGTTAATGTGTTAGAAAGTATGCTTTACTTACTTCTTGATTCTTCAGGAGAGGTGAGGGGAAGAAAAAAAAGCTGATTAGACACATGCAGTTGTATTTTTCATTATGTGAATCTAAGACTGAAAGCATGACTGTTAGTTGCAGCCACAAAACAGTGCATTTACAGGGGACAGGGTATCAAGCATGGCATTTAACTGCTCTGTTAAATCAAGGAGAGAACAGTGCATCCTTCAGGAGAGGAACATCACACAAGGTGTCAGCCATCTGCTTACTCCCATTGGATTGACCCCATTCCCTGGTGAGTTTTATGCCAACCACCAAGTCTACAGAGGTGGGATTCCATGGGATGCTCTGGCCATGGCTTTCCACCAGCACAAAAATTGGTGCCAGAACAAATAATATGATTCAGTTCAGTGCCTGTGACTTCCAATATATTGTGGTTACTCCTTCCATGGCCAACTTTTACAATCACAACATTATCTGGATGAATGGCTCAGCACAAAGTCATTAAAAAAAAACCCAAAAATTCAGATCACAGAACACATTTTGCCTTTTTGCATTTTATCAACGATTCTGATTGTGCATGAAATCTGTGTTTCATTCAAACCCTGTTTTTGAAAACCATGTGGAGCATTTGTGTGTCTAATAGTGATTCATGAAGTGAACATTCAAATCCTTGTGGTGGCTCTAGATGTCTCAATCAACATGATTATTTTTAGTCTGCATGTTGGCATCTTTCAATTCCACAAGGAATTAATAACTCAACATTCTCTATAAAACTCCACAGAAAACAAGTATTTGAGTTCTGAGTAATTATTGCAAATATCACTTGAGCTCAGAAAATACCAGAAGAAAAGATATGGACTTACTTAATCGGAGAAAAAGACACTTCAGTATTTCTTTTATCTTTCCTATAAGGTGAAAGAAAACAACACAGGTTTACAGTAGAATTCAATGGAATTTATATGAGATTTCTTATCTGTTTCCTTGTGCCCATTGAGAACAACTTCTTTTAAAGCATCTTATTCTGTGAAAAAAGCCCCAAACTCCTGAGGCAAACTTTTACACCTGGAATCAAAACAAAAACAACAAAAACCAAAAAAACTTCACCCTTCTTTTAGTGATGTTGTGCAATGGGACTGCTTCTTTCTGTCGGAACCAGAGTATAAAGCCTGAACACAAAGCACATATTTGGGTGGAAGATGTTCAAGTGAGGGATCTGCAGCAATAGCTGATATCTCAGGAGGAGAACTGCTGCTAATCCCAGAATCCCTACAGGAAGTGCTCAACAGTGATGTGTCAGTCATTCAGTGGTAGCTGAATGAAAAGAAATGTTGCTAGCTTTAAAGACAGCTCTTCCCAAGGTTGTACACAGCTACTGGACACAATTGCAAAAATAAAAACATTACTTAAAGCAACTAAGAAAACTGGACTAAGGGCCCTATGGCTAACTCCACATAAAGGATGGTCAGAAGCAGGAAAAAGCCTTTGTGCACTTTTACATCCCAGATTATAGGAACCAGGTCAAAAACTGAAAGACCAGCTCAAACTCATCAGCTTTTATTGTGGAAATTCCACAACAAAAGTTCCATGTGACAGGCCATTAAGCAATTAAAAAGAATGACTGATGGATAATTTAAAATCAAACCACCTAAGATAAAATTACACCCAATTACTTTTTGCACAATAACTTTGAGCTGTTTGCTCACTTGTGATAGAATGACTTCATTGCTATTCATGAATGGTAAGGCCCTGGCACAGGTTGCCCAGACAAGCTGTGGATGCCCCATCTCTGGCAGTGCTCAAGGCCAGACAGGAAAGAAGCTCTGAGCAACCTGGGGTAGTGGGAGGTGTCCCTGCCCATGGCAGGCGGGTTGGAACTGGATGATCCTGAAGGTCCCTTCCAACCCAAGTCATTCTATGATTCTGTAATTCTGTTCTACGAATTAAAATTTATTTTGTTTAGCTCTTCTCAACTCATTAGTTTGTAACTATGGGCTTAAACAAAGTTATTTTATAAGTGGTTTGATACTTCAACTCTAATCTGTAACATACAAACAACATTTTAATACAACATATTTTAAAACATCTTGATAGCCATGTATCATGACAGGAGAAAAATACTGAAGTGAGACACTGGTGCTCCTCAACACAACCAATACAACAACAAACACACATTACCTTCTCCTTCTCCAGAATATGAATCCCCCTACAGCAACTACAGCCAAGATAGCCAAGAGGCATCCAATAACCACTCCAGCAATAACACCTGATAAAAGAGAAAAAGTATTACTCATTGTCCTCTTCAGTAACTTGTAACTGATTCAAGATGCTACAGCAGAACCTTGCAAGTGACTAACCAAGCATGCTTCACTATACTAAAATATCTTGTCTTTACTCTCCTTTGGCAGTACCAGTAAGAAAATCTCATTAAGAATCATCACCAGAGAATGTTAAATTAATATAAAATTTGGATCAAAGGACCAGTATCTGCATTTCAATACACCTGCTTCTAGTTTAACAGTACTGTGAGACCATCAGTTGCTATCTGCCACTTGTTACTACACCAAAGTCTCACTGTGTCATCCAATCCCTTTTAGCATGCCATGGCTTTTGGCTACTCCTGCAGTGGAATCCTACATGGAAAAAAGGGATTACCTGCAGAACTAGCACGGTATGAATTTACAGAGCAGTGCCACTGCAAAGCTAGAAACAGTTCATACAGAGAAACCAATGGGTGTTTTGATATTATGAAACTTAATTATGAAATTAAGGAACCTCCACACGCTGTGTATGTGCCAAGTCACCAGTCCTACATTTGACATTAACTATACCTGGATCCTGGGGCAGTAAGACTGGTTCAGAACAGGGTGAAAATGATACATAACTATCTTCCCCCTCAATCACGTTGTCCGTAAAGGTTATATTAGTGAAACCTGCAACACATGCCCTGTTGAAAAGGAAGGAATAAGAAAAAAACAAAACCAGGTACATTACAAGGTTATAACAGCCTTTAGAAGATCTGTAATCTTCTAGATTTGAGCAGCAGAAAACTTAACAAAAGAATGGTTTGAAATAAATACCTGTATGAACGAAGAGGGATCAACGGTCCATTTTCATAGCCATACACTGTGTTTCCCTTGCCTACATTAATGATGTTTTTATCACTCTGAGAATGGGAAGAATGCGATTCTGACTGCTCTGTTTTTATGACATACGTAACATAGGCAGTTGTCATCTTCTTTTTGAAATCTCTGTATGTATTGTTCAATTTAGACTTCAAAGACTCAGAACCTTCAGGAAAACAACAAGAACATGGATATAATTCATCCCCTGGTTTTGTATCAATTGGCAAAGTGGCTGAGATGGTCACATTAACTACAGTTGTCATTCTTCCACAAGTACTCTTGGAATGAAAGGCTGAGAGCAACAGACAACCTCAGAAACCTCTTCTACTGCAGTGCAATCTACTGCAGCACCTCTCCCCAGAGTTATTTACTTTCATTTGCTATTGGTTTTACTTCTAGCATGTATAGGAGCTTCTGAATAAAGGTACACGAGTGCAGGAACCAGGCACTCTCATGGACAGACTTCACCAGCCAAGTCAGCTTTATCCATATGTGTTCTATCCGCTCCTGTATGTAGAGAGTAAAATGCAAATGGTGTAGAAAAAAATCCATCAGTATTTGTGCTACCCAAACAGCATCAGGCTCATTCAGGGTGACACTAAACTTGTCCTGACCTTGCTCCTTGTTCTATCCTACAAGACATCTCACACCTGAATGGTAAGAGCTGAAAGAAGTAATTTCTGCCTTCCTTGACATAGACAAGCACTGTCACACACAGACAAAACAATGATCAGAACAATTTCCCCTTCAGAAGATTAAGAACAGGCTACCACAGTGACCAGCAGGACACCATTTGCAGAACAGCACCACTTTACAGTGTCTGTTCTTACAGTAGACAAACTCTAGAACCTTGAGGCAATTATACAGTTGAGGCACATGTAACCTAAGAGGTAATAATAAACTCAACTTACCAGTTGTCCCAACAACTCAAGAGCAAGCCAACTGACACATTATTCCCAGTGCTGAGGCAGGACAAACAATCTCACTCATTTGACAGAAGTTTGCTCTCTACTGACTGCCTTTACAAAGCTAAAAGGTCCTTCTAAAGGTGGGTATCATACTGAATTCACCTTTAAAAAGGAGAAGCCTTGCAGGAGGCTCTGAAAGGTGGAAAAGCTTTGGTAAGTTTACTAGAGCTGGGCAGACAAGGGGTGATCTACCATCAACAGGAGAGCTCTCCCCAGCTGCGACTCTGCAGCAATAGGGTGGAAGACAGCTCTTCCAGAGCACTAACTTGGTCTCATTAAAAGCAGATGAGGTTGAAAATAACTTAGCAGCCCAGAAATGGGTGTTTAATACTACCTGAGATGTATTATGTCCTGTCTTGTCCCTAGTTTCAAGTCCAACAGGATGTACATCCCTGGTTATACCTGCAGCTCCTCGTAGATGCCTTGAATAACACCCTACATTTCAAACAGCCTTAGACAACAAAATAAAGCATTGTGTATTTCTTACACAACAGAATAAAGTCCTCTCTGTCTATCCTAAAGGTAACCATGACTGGTTTAGAACAGAGAAACACATCTCAAGAATATTTGTGCTATTTCAACAATAAAGCTGAAGAGATGCTTGTCTTCTGCTCCCATCAAAGCACTCACCGTAAATTACAGATGTGGGCAACCTTCCTCCCTTATTTCCCTCAGTCACATCCTACAAGACCTCCTTGAATACCTTCCAATCTAAACCACACAGAAGAATACACCAGCTCTTGTGACTAACCAGGACTGGCTGAAGTTACAAGCAGAGCTGCAGGCAAGAGACCGGCATTCAAATCAGCATTCTGGGGCAGCTGAGTAGGCATGTGAAAAACAGGAATTTTCTGCACTGATATATGTAACATTATTTATATATATACATATATAATCACACAAAGATGCGTTTCTTGAATGTATATTGCATGGAAAACCACTGAAGGAAGATCTAGAATCAAAATCCTGCAAAATTAATTTCCAGTGTTGTAACAAAGGATAAGCATGAATGTCAACTCCCACTTAGCAGAAACTGTCTCCATCAGGTGCCTTATTCCTCCAGTGCACTGGCAAAAATGAACAGTTTTTCAAGCGGAACCTATGCTACAAAACTAAGTTCCTTAATTTAGTGTTTTATCACTAGACATTCACCTATCAGAGACATTTCTCAGTTCTCTAGTTTTCCATGGAATTTAACTTCCATTACTGCTGTCAATGATATTTAAGCCTTCCACCCACATCCCACCTCTCTAAGTTAAAGTGTTTTGGGTAAAATCAGGAAAAAAGCTCTTTTCCTTTTACGACCTTACTGCAGGAATCTTTCAGCTGAAGAGGAAAGGGGGAAAAATATTTCATATTCCAAAGCTGTTTCCATTAGCTGGTCTGAAAATTATTCTGTGGGGAAAGAAAGGACACTATACAATCTTGGGGAAAGGAATCACTGGCAAATCAAGGTGGCAACAGCACAAAGGCAACACATAAGAGATTTAGGTACAAAGATAAGTCAGGCAGGAAAAGACTGAACGAAAACAGGCACCTTCTGAAAACAACGAGTGACCTGACTTCAAGCAAGGTATCTGCCTCATGATTTCTGAAAAGTGATTGAAAATTCTCAGTCTGCCTTTTCTTTATCTGCTTAACACCTATTTAGAGCGTAAAACACAATGCTGCCTGGTAAACTGTTTCAGCTACATGACAATATCATAAACATCTTACTTTGATCTTCTGTTGTAATCATTATTGCATAGGCTTCCAATGGACCGTTCAGTGAATCAAAATCAGAGAATTCAACAGACAACGAGCTGTGACTGATGACCTTGACTGAAGGAACTTCAGTTGGAGGAGGTGGGTCTGCCAACAAAACATTTTTTAGTACATTAGGCACTGATAAAAGTTTTCCAAACAAGAAAAGGCTGTGATAGCAACACTGTTCACATAATGCATATTTATTGTGCATCACATTAGACTATGAATTAATATAGTGTTGTATTAATACCCTGCAGGCTGATACTGTAGTGCATACCAAGTCTGGTATTCTGCAATTATGAAGTTCATATTTTTGTCCTACAAGAATCTTTCATTCTCAGATCTTAATGCTTACCAGTAATGCCGGTGTGACACAACTTGTCCACTGGAGAGCTTTCAGAGCCATTTGAAAGTGTTATGATAGTAACATTATAAGTGCTGAAAAAATTTAAATGTAGTATTTTTAAGGTTTGCTCAAAGCCTTCAACTGTGCAGGGTGGAGCTGAGTCTTCTTTTACTACCTCAGAAGTACTTATATTATATATTTTGATTCTGAAGCCAGAGTTGTTACCAAAAGGACATTTCCACTTCAGCATTAGGAAAGGCTGCTTGGCCACTGGCTCACACTGAAGTGAATCCACTGAGACAGTCACTGCCAAAAGAAAAAAAGAATAACAAAAAAGGAGGAGTAAGAAATCAAACCTTGCCCTTAGAAAAAGCTGTGTATTTGTATGTTATGTGTATAAATGCTTGTAAAACTTCAGTATTCCCTTCCCCCTTTAAAAAGAAGCCTTCGTGGCACTTACTACCTACACAAGGACTTGTTACCCTATGAGGAAAACAACTATTCAACACAATACACAGACTTATTCTGTGTTCTTTACCTCCTCTACAGACAGGGTTACTGAGAAAATTTAGGCTGAGTACCTATCAAGATCAGCAACATTTTCAAAATACTGTTCAACCCTTTAATGTATTACTCTAAGAACATTTTTAGAGTAGTATGTAGACTGCCACTAAATCCCTCTATAATTATGTAAAACTCTTAGTGGCCAACAAATAAGAAAATTAGTTTAATCTCTGTCCATTAAGAGCACAGCAGTAGCCATCCTTAAAAGCAGGAACTATATCAAGTCAGTTTGAGTGAGAGTCTTCTAGGACATAGTATAAAAACTGCAACCTTATGACCAGATACAGAAAGACACTTAAAAAGTAATGTAGCAGGAAGACTGAGAAGAAAGGTTCCCCTAAACTAAACATCTCGTAAAACTTGGCCTTCAGGACCAAAACACTTATAAACCAACAATTACAATACACACCAAATTTATTTTCTCTCTTGGTAAGGAAGTATTTGGTACTTTCAAAAACCAATACAGGGGTTACAGACTCATCTATTAAATTACTTTATTGTTAGAAGGGGTGTTATTTTAAGAAATTAAGGAGAAGCACAATTGTGTACCAGAAGAAACAGATTTAGTGAAAAGAGATGTGAGTGACTGGGACTTACTTCTACTGCAATTTATAAATATTTATTTTTCTTCATTAACACTGTTGGCTACTCCTACAAATACGGTGAAATTATAGGAGATTACACACAAGCCCTGGAACACCTCTGACACTTGGTGACAATGGATGTCTGGTTTCTAGAGGAGTCATGACTTTTGACCTCTATCCTGTAGGAACAGTTAGATGAAGTATCATCAGTGCTCCATGGGAAATTTCAAAGGCCAGCATACTCTACTCTGTTAAGGAAAAAAATGCTAGGCTCTGTGAAAGTCACAAGAAGACTCCAGAAACTCAGCCAAGCAGCACTTTTTGACAGTACCAGCAACTCTGCAAGTTCATCCCAGATCCCCTTTGGAAAACCCACTCAGGAGCTCTGAGCCAGATTAATTTCACCTCAGTCAAAATGGGATAAAACAAAGGAAAGGACAAGGCAGCACATGATCACAAAAAGGAGGAAAAGTCACAATGCCTAACATGAGGAACACAGAAGTAGCTCAACCTTCTCCTAAAAGCAGCAGGGCTGACAGCCACACCATCCCATGCTGCCCAAGACTGGCTGCATCCACAGGCCCTCCAAAGGGGGAAATTTCCCAGGCATGATGCACACTCTGTGGGAGGCCTTCCAAATGAGAGCCTGAGGGCTTCACCCAGAGGAAACAGGACAACAAAACTCCTGCACAGACCCCCCCTTCCACACATTACCACTGCTGAGTCCAGGTAGGCTGTGTGCAGCACTTCTGCCTAACATAATATTGTATTTCAAACCCAGGGCAGGTAGGCAGAGCCCTGTGCTCCACAGCAAAGCAGAGGCCACTAGGAACAGGGATGTGAGAAACCATGACTTACATGTATACAGGAATATGGACACTCCTTCTCCTTCTGTCACATTATCAGCTGCTACAGCAAACACTGTGAAGCTGTACGGTGTCCCAGGGATTAACTCAGTAATTTCTGCTCTGGTTTCACGGGATGTCAGGTTCTTCACAAATGTACCATTTACAACCTCTATCCTGTACGTGTAGGTATCAGAAGCGCTGTCATTCACCACCCATTTTAAGGTGACATTAGTCGCACCGATGGATTCTGCCTTGAGATCAAGAACTGGGCTGGGCCCTGTGAAAGGCAAAGCAACAACTTGTTAACCTGCAACAACAGCTGCTCACAGACATGGAAACAAGAAACACAGCCACACCAGGCCTTCATTTCCCTCACACCACTCATGGGCCAGAGTGCAGGAGCACCCCAACATCATCACCAGGCATTCCTGGAGGCTGTTGCACCACTGGGCAGCTAAGAGAGGACTGATGGAATATAACCTTGAGTGGCATTCATCTCCCTTTGACACTCTAAAGCAGAAGACATCATTAAAATGCCACAGCTCCCAGGATTTTGCTCAGAAATTCAGAGATGCTGGTCAGGAGAGATACAATGAGGGGGACTGGAAAAGGAGATGGTGGTCCATATGTGTACAGCAAAAGGTAAGGAACTTCAAATATCACTGAAAGAGGAACAGAGGTGATGAAAGGTGGCAAAGGAGCAGCTTGCATAAGTCATGCCATGAATGCACTCCTGAGCCAGTGTTATCTACAATTCATTCTGCATCAGCCACAAGGCCCCAGATTACAGCATTCCTATATGGGAGCCCTTAAAAGAATGTTCCAAGGCCCCAATCCTCCAAGAAGTGAAGGTAACGGATACACCCACAAAAATCCCAGGCCACTGAGAAAGTTCTTGAGAAGAGTCCACTGTGACATAGGCCTTGGTAACCAACTTCAACAATCATTGTTTTAGAAGTGTTTGTTTTACTCTGGTTTTTCAAAGAAGGCTATGTCTCTTTCACACAAATATCTTTGACTGCAGACAGGCAAAGCACAGCAACTCTGCCAGCAACACTATTAAATTTCAGGCCATGTGCAGGTGGGTAGAGCCCTGTGGTGCACAGCAAAGCACAGACCACGACAGCCATGCAGGAAACAGTGACTTACTTGTATACAGGAATATGAACACTCCTTCTCCTTCTGTCTTCTTATCAGCTGCTACAGCAAATACTGTGAAGCTGTATGGTGTCCCAGGGATTAACTCAGTAATTTCTGCTCTGGTTTCATTGGATGTCAGGTTCTCCACAGTACTGTTTGTACTATTTACAACCTCTATCCTGTACGTGTAGGTGTCAGAAGCACTGTCATTCACCACCCATTTTAAGGTGACATTAGTCACACCAATGGATTCTGCCTCAACAGCAAGAACTGGGCTGGGCCCTGTGAAAGGCAAAGCAACTTGTTAACCTGCAACAACAGCTGCTCACAGACATGGAAACAAGAAACACAGCCACACCAGGCCTTCATTTCCCTCACACCACTCATGGTCCAGCAGGAGCACCCCAACAACATCACCAGGCATTCCTGGAAGCTTTGGCATTAATAGGGTAGCAGGAAATTGAGATGAGCCATCTCAAGCATGACTCATTTTCCTTTCACAGGCAAAGACAAGAGGGGCACAGGCCTTCCCAGTGCCACCACTTGCAGGGTTTCAGCTGGCAAAAAGGTAGGCAACAAAGAGAGAATAGCGGAGGGGAAAGATAGATGTCTGTAGCACTACTCTGTTCAGCAAAATACAAGGAAGATGAAATATCACTAGAGGAGGACTTGTGATAAACCAGACACTCTGCTCCAGTCCTCATGCCCTGCACTTCACTCCCACAGAAGAGAAACTATCTCCAGACCTTGTGGAGACACTGTCTCCAGCCACCTATTCTTTCTGCATCTTTAAAGAGGGCAATTAGCCATTACAGACAGACAGCACAGGGGACATTTTTGGGCATTGACTGGTCAGCAGGCACATTTCAGGAAGAAACAAACGACAAGAACATTCATCCATTTTCCTTCAAAGGCAATGTGTGGAAAGATCAGGGTGGGCTACTGCCTTGGAAGCCAGCTCCAAAATGGTCCCTCCAACACTACATATCAAGACTTTTAATACTCAACATGGCAAGGTACTAGATGGCCAAAGGAGTTGTCCTGATCTAGCACTGCCTGAATCAATCTCCTGGCTGCACCACGATGGCAGCTATATGCCCCAAAATCACACAAATCCACCCGATATAAAATGCTGTTTGTGGGAGCCCCTTAAAATGAGACTCTCAGGCCCCCATACTCTAGGAAACAAATGCAAATACCCCTTTCCCAAATTTACAAAAGACCAGTGTTCAGGGAAGATCTCTTTTCTTGGCTGACATCAAGCTTTACTAACAGCTTTCTACCAGGGCAATTCTGCATTTACAGTAACCTCCAATACTTGGAGATTGGCCATCTCCAGCTCCAGGATGGAATCATCAGCCCTGCCTGCAACAGTCTTAAATCACAACCCGTGGGTGGGCAGAGCCTCATGCTGCACAGCAAAGCACAGACCACCAGCAACAGGAAACAGTGACTTACTAGTATACAGGGGTATGGACACTCCTTCTCCTTCTGTCTTATTATCAGCTGCTACAGCACATACTGTGAAGTTGTACAGCGTCCCAGGGATTAACCCAGTAATTTCTGCTCTGGTTTCATTGAATTTCACACTCTTCTCAGGTGTATCACTTGTACCATTTACAACCTCTATCCTGTACGTGTAGGTGTCAGAAGCGCTGTCATTCACCATCCATTTTAAGGTGACAGAAATTGCACCAATGGATTCTGCCTTGAGATCAAGAACTGGGCTGGGCCCTGTAAAAGGCAAAGCAACAACCTGTCAAAAAAAAAGAAAAAAAAGAAGAGCCACAACCATATTTCCCTATTCCACAGAGAATGAGCATCACTTGGACCAAGTGTCACTTCCCTGTTTCTGGCATTCACACTGAGGCATCTCTGGAAAGGTCATAGGAGCTTTGGGGAATACTCAATTTCAGTTCTTATGCAACAATTACTTGTTTCCACAGTGGTTTTCCAGACAGAGAAACAAATGGAAATCAGGGTAGGAAACAGTCCAAGCTGATCTTGGTCGGTTAACTCAAAATTGTGCCCATTAGTCTGAATTTGAAACCTTCAGCCTAAACTCTCCTAATACCAGGAAAAAGAAATGGGCTGCTTGAACAGGTCCAACAGCTGGTATACCTTAGGGGGCTGTGTCTGCAAGCCTGACTCAGCACCAGCTCCAGACAGATAAAACTCACTTCAGGCAGCTTAGACAATTTTATCGACTCAGTAGCAGCTCCAGGACACATTCCTCCAAACTGCTTTGTAGGGACATTGCCTGTTCTCTTTGCATTTCTGAGCTACACACAGAAGTAGTGTCTACTCCTAACCCATGTATCTAGTCTGGGAAAGAGCTGCCCCAGCAAAAAGTCAACAGGACTGGCACCACACTTGATAATGCAACCCTAGGAAGCGAGTCAGTCAAAGCCCACAGGAACCTCAGGCCTCAGACACTGCAAAGAGACCAAAATTATTTTTAAGAAATAAAAGCCCTGGTGATGATGGCACCACATCCCTGCACACCACTTCTTTTGGTACAAGCTGTGGCAACCCACTCCCAGAGGTGTGTGAGGGGTCTACTCAGCCCTCAAGTGTCTAGGGGAAGTCATGCTGTGTAGCAGCTGGATCTCAACATAGTCTGGAGCAGACAGGCTGATGAAATAACTGCTTTACAGGAGGCACATGCAAGCACAGACAATTTCAGTCTTTTTTCAAAGACTGCTGCATTCATGCATGTAAATATCTGGAGCAAAAAAACAAGGTCACAAAAAAACCCAGGACAAATCTGGAAACCCAAAGTAAGAAAGCAGAGCAATTTGGTACAAACAGCACAGTTACTTGAAATTGGAGGCACCATTTCCTTACTTGTATACAGGGGTATGGGAATTCCTTCTCCTTCTGTCACATTATCAGCTGCTACAGCAAATACTGTGAAGTTGTACAGCATCCCAGGTATTAACTTAGTAATTTCTGCTCTGGTTTCATTGGATGTCAGGTTCTCCACAGTACCATTTATACCATTTACAACCTCTATCCTGTACGTGTAGGTGTCAGAAGCGCTGTCATTCACCACCCATATTAAGGTGACATTAGTCACATCAATGGATTCTGCCTTGAGATCAAGAACTGGGCTGGGCCCTGTGAAAGGCAAAGCAACAACTTGTTAACCTGCAACAACAGCGGCTCACAGACATGGAAACAAGAAACACAGCCACACCAGGCCTTCATTTCCCTCACACCACTCACGGGCCAGAGTGCAGGAGCACCCCAACATCATCACCAGGCATTCCTGGAGGCTGTTGCACCACTGGGCAGCTAAGAGAGGACTGAAGACAAGCCACTCTGAGTTGCATTTACCTCCCTTTGACACTCCGAAGGAAAAGCTTTGGTCATCATTGAAGCAGAACTCCCAGGGAATCCAGAAAGATGGACAGGAAAGGGATGGGTATGGTTGGCAATGCAGGCAATTTCAGTTTGGTTTATTGGCTGGTCTTTGGTTTAGTTGTTGTGGAGGATTTTTTGGTTTATGTTGGGAGATTAGAGGGAGTTTGGTGTTTAATAAGCAAATAAATGAATCAAGGCTATGTTTCTCATATACATGAACCACTCATTTTTAGCATCTGGCCCAGGTAAGGATCCTATTAAATTACAACCTCAGGCAGGTGGGCAGAGTCCTGTCCTGCACAGCAAAGTACAGACCAGCAGCAACAGGGATGAAAAAAACTTGTGACTTACTTGTATACAGGGGTATGGGAATTCCTTCTCCTTCTGTCTTATTATCAGCTGCTACAGCAAATACTGTGAAGTTGTACAGCGTCCCAGGGTTTAACTCAGTAATTTCTGCTCTGGTTTCATTGGATGTCAGGTTCACAGTACTGTTTGTACCATTTACAAACTCTATCCTGTATGTGTAGGTGTCAGAAGCACTGTCATTCACCACCCATTTTAAGGTGACATTAGTCACATCAATGGATTCTGCCTCAAGATCAAGAACTGGGCTGGGCCCTGTGAAAGGCAAGAGAACAACCTGTCAGCCTGCAAGAAAAGGTGCTCATAGACATGGACACAAAAACACAGCCACACCAGGGCTTCACTGGGCAGCTAAAAGAGAACCGAAGAAAAATCATTCTGAGGGGCAATCATCTCCCTTTGACACCCCAAAACATAAGCACAGGCCATTACAGTGATTGAACTCCTAAGGCTTCCCTTGGGAATCCAGAGGTGGGCAGGAAAGCCATAGAGTGGAATGGAATATTTACTTAGAAGAGACCTACAACTACCCTCATCCAAGTACCTGAGCCACCTTATGCCTCACCAAAAGTTAAAGGTTATTACTGAGCATATTGTCCAAGTGTCTCAAACACAGAAGGGCTTGGCACTGACCATCCCTTTAGGAAGCTTATTGCAGTGTTTGAATCCTCTGTTACTGAAGAAATGCTTCCTAATGTCAAGCCTAAACCTCCCCTGAGGCAGCTTTGAACTACTCCCACTCATCATATCCCTGGACACCAGAGAATAGAGATCAGCCTCTCCCTCTGCATCTTCCCTTGTCAGGAAGCTGAGGAGAACAATGAAGCCACACCTCAGCCTCCTTTTATCCCAACTAGATAAGCTCAAAGCCCTTAGCTGCTTCTTACAGGACAGGCACTCCAGCCCTTGCACCACCTTTCTTGCCCTCCTCTATAGGCATTCAGGAACCTTCACATCCTTCTTCCATTGTGGGGCCCAGAACTGCACCCAGTACAAATTCAACTCCTGCATCCATACCTTTGATAAATATGTTGAGCAGCCCTAGGATTGAGCCCTAAGGACAGCACTGGTGGCTGCTCACCATCCAGACACAGCCCCACTCACTGGAACCCTGGGAGCCCTACCCTGCAGCCAGCTCTGCACCCAGCACACCATGAACCCCCTCATCCCACAGCTGGACAACTTGTCCAGAAGGATGCTGTGGACAGTACTAAAAATCCCACTAAAATGAAGAAAAACTACATTCACCACCTTCCCTTCCACACCAGGTGGGTGACCTTACCATAAAAAGATTGAATTAATTAAATGGGACTTTCCCTTTGTGACTCATGTTGATGGCACCCGATGACTGCATTGTTGTCAAATACCTTTTAACAGTATTCAGTACAATCTCCTCCATAATTTTGCCAGGAACTGAGCAGGCCTGCAGTCTAGCAGGCCTGCAGGTTCCTGAATCTTTCCTCCCACCCTATTATTCCTGGTAAATAGGAATAATAGTGGCTGGCAGAGACCTCCCCGGGCTCCCAAGGCCTTTGGTAGCTGATGGAGAAGGGTCCTGTGTAACACCAGTGAGATCCTTCTGCACACAGGGATGAATCCCAACAGGCCCCATGGACTTGTGAACATTCAGCTGATACAGGTGGTCCCTCACAGCTCCAGTGGCCACAAGGGGAAAGCCACTGTCCCAGCTCTCATGGGCGTCCAGCTCTGGGGATCAGGCACACCAAGGTTTATCAGCGTCACCAAAAACTGACACATTGAATGCTTTTTCTTCATCCCTATTAGGCAGGTGACCATCTTCAACAAGGATCAATCCAATGTTTTCTTTAGACCTCCCCTTGCTATCAATGTACTTCAAAAAGCCTTTTTTGTTATCTGAAACAGCACTGGCCAGTTTCAACCGTAATTGGGCTCTGGCCCTTGGTGTCTTCCTCATGCATAGACAAACCACAGCTCTGTAATCCCCCTGAGAGGCCTGACCTCACTTTCAGAGCTCATGCAATTTCTTCATGCTTTGGAGCTCCACAAGGAGTTCCCTGTTCACCAAAGCTGGATTTCTGCCCCAATTGCTTGACTTCTGACATAGTGAAACTGCCTGTTCCTGTGCTTCTAAAAGGCAGCTTTAAACACTGAACAGCACACGTGGATTCCTAAGCCCTGAAAAGCAAATTCCCAGGGTAGGCTGCTAAGTAGTGGTCTGAACAGCTTAAACTTTCCTGGACTCCAGGAGAGCAACTCTGCTGTCTCTTTTCATTCATTACACTGTAAATTTGAAACTTAGTCACTTAATGATTGCCATAGCCAAGTCAGACACCTACTATGTCCCATGAGTCTGACTCTATTAAAAAAAACCAACTCTAGGTGGCTCACTATTTGTGATAAGAAATTATCTCCTATATGAAGAGATATGAGGACAAAGATGGAGAGAAAGGGTGGATTATGTTTGCCTGGATTTTCTTTTTAAAACCAAGGGTGTATTTCTTCCACACCTAAAGACCCCACTGCTTATTAGACATTCTAGACTAGGCTCCAGCAATAAGATATCAGATCTAGAGACACAACAACACTACATTTTAGCCCTCAAGCAGTCAGGAAGAGCTTTGAGCTCTCCACCATTTCCTTACTTGTACAGCGGCCTGTGGACCTTCCTTCTCCTCCTGTCCCATTATCAGCTGCTAAGCAGATGCTGTGAATCAAGGCTATATGAACCATGCATTTTTAGCAGGTAAGGCTCCTATTAAAGGCTCCTATTATTACCTGGTCCAGGTAAGGCTCCTATTAAATTACAACCTCAGGCAGGTGGGCAGAGTCCTGTCCTGCACAGCAAAGCACAGACCAGCAGCA
The DNA here is from genome assembly GCF_036417665.1 of Passer domesticus. Lineage (NCBI taxonomy): Eukaryota > Metazoa > Chordata > Aves > Passeriformes > Passeridae > Passer > Passer domesticus. Next base: position 48,152,955 of record NC_087479.1, read on the forward strand.
ATAGGGATGCAAAAAAACTTGTGACTTACTTGTATACAGGGGTATGGGACTTCCATCTCCTTCTGTCACATTATCAGCTGCAACAGCAAATACTGTGAAGCTGTATGGTGTCCCAGGGATTAACCCAGTAATTTCTGCTCTGGTTTCATTGGATGTCAGGTTCTCCACAGTACTATTTGTACCATTTACAACCTCTATCCTGTACGTGTAGGTGTCAGAAGCGCTGTCATTCACCACCCACTTTAAGGTGACAGAAGTTGCACCAATGGATTCTGCCTTGAGATCAAGAACTGGGCTGGGCCCTGTGAAAGGCAAAGCAACAACTTGTTAACCTGCAACAACAGCGGCTCACAGACATGGAAACAAGAAACACAGCCACACCAGGCCTTCATTTCCCTCACACCACTCACGGGCCAGAGTGCAGGAGCACCCCAACATCATCACCAGGCATTCCTGGAGGCTGTTGCACCACTGGGCAGCTAAGGGAGGACTGAAGACAAGCCATTCTGAGTGGCATTTACCTCCCTTTGACACTCCAAAGGAGAAGCTTTGGTCATCATTGAAGCAGAACTCCCAGGGAATCCAGAAAGATGGACAGGAAAGGGATGGGTCTGGTTGGCAATGCAGGCAATTTCAGTTTGGTTTATTGGTTGGTCTTTGGTTTAGTTGTTGTGGAGGATTTTTTGGTTTATGTTGGGAGATTAGAGGGAGTTTGGTGTTTAATAAGCAAATAAATGAATCAAGGCTATGTTTCTCATATACATGAACCACTCATTTTTAGCATCTGGCCCAGGTAAGAATTCTATTAAATTACAACCTCAGGCAGGTAGGCAGAGTCCTGTCCTGCACAGCAAAGCACAGACCACCAGCAACAGGGATGCAAAAAAACTTGTGACTTACTTGTATACAGGGGTATGGTCTCTCCTTCTATCTCATTATCAGCTGCTACAGCAAATACTGTGAAGTTGTATGGTGTCCCAGGGTTTAATTCAGTAATTTCTGCTCTGGTTTCATTGGATGTCTCAATCTTCTCAGGTGTATCACTTGTACCATTTACAACCTCTATCCTGTACGTGTAGGTGTCAGAAGCACTGTCATTCACCACCCATTTTAAGGTGACATTAGTCACACCAATGGATTCTGCTGTGAGGTTATAAATCACGCTGGATCCTATGAAAAGAGAAAAAAAAAAAAGTTAGAAGAATATTTGCTGACCAACAAGTACATACAGCACTCTCCTCCCTGCCATATCCACTCTCTGTTAAACAAAAATCAGCCTGGGAAAACAATCATGCCAGCTTTCTCTACTGCAAGACTCACTTGCAAGCTCTGTTATCTACTCCAGCTCCTCAAACTTCCCTTCACCTCAAGCAGTAAAGCTGTCTAGGTGCAGCAGTGATTTCTGTGCTGCCTCAGCTGTGAGCTTTATGCAGTGTGCTGACAAGGACTGGGACACACAACATGCTGTCATTTTTTTTCCTAAACTGGATATCCCAAATAGAGGAGCCTTTCTAGTAGCAAGATTCACACACCTGTCCTGTACATTTGTGACACAGAATGTTCTCTGCTAGGCAGAGGAGAGCTGCTGTACCCCATCACTTATGCATTTTACATCTCTGTATCACAGTGAGTTGAACTAACCTGTAACCTAAAAAGCCATAACAAGCAGGGAAGGGACTCTGAGTCTAGCATGGATAAAACTATTCCAAGGCCATGCTGCAATCACAGCATGGAACTGCACTCCCAGTCAGGTGTGCAGATGCATTTCTTGGCCTCATACTCTTCTGCAGCAAAGCAGCTGGATTCATGCCCTTGCAATGCTGAACTAGTGCAGTCATGATATAGAAGTGCAAAACAGCCCAAAGACTCCCATCTCAGTCACATTCCAAACCACAAACGTGTTACAGTGCTTAGATCACCTCTTGTCTCATCAGCTAGTGATGCAGCCCCGACCATTCTTCCACCTGCAGAGGTTCTGTTCCCACTTGCAGAGTTTACTGATAAATCATCATTATTACTGGTTGCTGGTTCTGCAGTTGCATTTTTTGAGCTGCAATCCTCAGTGCCTGAAAGAACACAAAACTCTGTCTTTACAATACCCCTGAACTTCCCATTTGCAGAAGTACAGCCAGTTACAGATATCATGCACAGACCCTCAGCCACTTCTGTTTTCCCAGTTCTACAGAAACCTCAGTGCACATTTCCTGGTTTTACCACTTTTTTCTGGTTTTACCTCTTAACTTCTGTGAGATTATTTGAACTAGATTCAAGTGACTGCCACATTATTTCAGCCATCCACTGACTCTACACATGGTTTGGATGAAAGCTATTACGACTTCTCTTTTCAGTACAGTTTTGTTTGAAAGCAGTTAAAACAACTTGCAGGCACACTCCATGTGTGTGTTTTCTTAATGTATTATCAGAAATTTTGTTTAACCTGGCATAGCAATTTTGTCTCTCCCTCCAAGCATATTCCCCTCTTCCCCTCTCATATTTCCACAATGTTCCCACCAGTAAGGGAGATGGCTCTATATCTAGAGCCAAAAATATTACATAAATTTTAGAGACCAAAGCATAGAGCGTTGATTCAGACCCTAAAATTTAAAGACTAACTCATTTAAATCTGATGTTCAGTATTAAGGTAGAACTTATTTGCACACTCTTGCAGAAATTTCTGCCACATGAAAACATGTCACCTTGGCCAGTACAGCATTTCTAAACTGATTTTCACTTCAGAAATTATTTAAAGGCATCACTTTGTGTGTCTTTTGTTTATGGGGTTTGTTTGGTTTTTATTGCCTTTAAGTGTATTTTCCCATCTTTCTAAGCACATTATACCTGCACTTGATTTTACCAGAACTCTCTACAAACTGAAAAGGCAAAGGGATTCAAATACAGATTTATATTTTTAAATATCCCTAAATGCATTGTAGGTATTACAGTCACTAAAATAACTGAATATATATTTTTAACTGCTGTTTCTAAAAATTCTCTCTAGGAAGCTTTTTTTATTAAAATACTTTGCTGATACTGCTTCATCTTTCTTAAAACCAACTAAGATAAGGAGAGTTATATTAAAAACAAACAAACAAACAAAAAAAAAACCAAAAAAACCCCAAACCACCAAGCAACAGAATGATACTTACAAGCAACTGTACATCTGACCTGGAAAACAAAAACAAATAATAGAAATTAAAACTACTGGAAGCTCAAATAAAATAAGGAGTGAGTGGTTTAATTAACACAAGGGAGGAAGAAATCTGTTTTTAAAACTCCAGATTTTTCAATCTGCAAAAGACATACATTAAATTCTACTGACATAAAAATAACACCAAAAAATACACCAAACTAGTAAGAAAAAAAACTAAGTATGCTGGTAAAATGTTATTTTCCACATCCTGAAAAGAAGTAGTTTATTTTGTCACCAAAAAAAAAAGTTCGAATAACAAAAGATGGTTATTTTGCACATATAAATTTATAAACCAAACCTATAAGATCTTAGTTAAAACACACTTTAGTTAGTATCCTTAACACTGTCCCACAAAAAATGCCAGATGCCAATTAGGTCTTCCTTATTAATAAGAATATTCCTTTCATTCTTGTGCTGTATAAACCTTCTTATTACTTCTCTCAAAAGAGTGTTTTGCATTTTCTGAAGCAAACACAGGGTAGTCAAAGTTCAAAACAGTTGATACATGCTCTGAAATCCAGTTTCCACATGTGCACACATCCTGAACATATCAGCAGTTGCCATTTAACTGCAGCCTGAAACTCCTTGGCTGGTAATACTGACAAACACAGCAGAATTTTGCTTTGAGAATGATTTTTAGCCTTCAAACTTTGTACTGTACTTCCAAATAGCCATTTCCTTTCCGGTTGGAATGAGAATTGCCCCATAAATTGTCATATTAACATCCCTCCAGGTGGCACCAAAAAATGCTGCTTCAAGGAGTGAAATAAAAGACTAAGGTCTGCAAGAAGCAGTCTTGTCTAAAGCACTTAGAACTTTTGTTTTCTCTACCCCCATCCAATTTCTTAGCCATTTGTACAATTCCATGAGCTAACTCATATTAAGCAGCTATCTCACCAGACCCTGATGCAATGCTGGAATCCCAAATCACTCACTCCCCCAGCTGTCATGCTGCTGGCACCACAAGGAGCTCCAGCAGCCGTAGCTCCTTGCGCCAGTCACGGGTCCAAGCAGACACACCCTCAAAAAGCAGTCAGGAAATACCAATAAATCTTATTCCTGTGATGGTCTCAGTGCCACAGCAAGAACAGTTTGGGCACTCCTCCTAGGCAAAAAGAACTTGTAAGCATGACAGATCTAATGTCTGGTCTTGTCTAGCACAGCCCTACGGACAATGTGGCACACAACAGACATGACATAGGATGCAGATGTCCTACATACAAGTGTGAGGCTCCTCCTCAACCTGAGCTTTTGAGAGCTCAGCCAAACTGCAAGGCTATTCAGGAAGTGAGGAAATATTTGCCTGCACCCAGGTCAAGAGTACTTCTGCATTCCTTCATGAAGTGTCTGAGGAAGAAGGGCTCAAGAAGGAAACAGCCACTCTGAAGGCAGGAAGACACTACCGTGCAGCGTCCAGAGCAGAAGAGCTAAGCTGTGTGGAAACAGCTGCTGAATAGTAAGAGGTGAGATCCCCTGAAATGCAGGGCAATATACAAGCAAAGCCAAAAGGATGTTATGTTCATTAAGAAAGGGAACTCACAAGAAGAACACAATCAACAAGAAATGCCACAGGACTAAACTACAGCAATTTCTGCAGCCCTACAGACAAAGAATCAAGAGCCTGACATCATTCACAACCCATCATCCTTCAGTTACTTTCCCTTCTGTAGAACTGCTTGAAAATGAACTTCCTCATCTTCTTCTTCTTCACAAAATATGAGTTTAGGGGCATAACATCCTTCGTGAGCAACAGGAACAATTATATGATTGCAAAACAGGCATGTCACTAGCAAACACTCTGAACCCCTCCTTTTTATCATCCCATTTCTTCCCTGCCAGCTCAAACAAGGAACAAGATGCCTGTTTTATGGGCATCTGATCTAATGGCAAATAATGACCAAGCTGCTTTAAATTTGGTTGTACTGTCACATGTGGACAGTGGGCATCCTTTTATTAAGGATGCTCAAACAACCTCAAAAAGTAAAGATACACTAAAATTCCTGTCATGTAATTAATTAACTCCACCCCATCATTCTACTTGCCTATCACACCCTGGCAATACTCCCTCAAAATACCCTTCTGACTTTCCAGAATCCTATATTCAAAAATATCTCATCCCACTGGCAGCAGGCAGGCGTCCTTCTGAAATCCAAAACTACACAAAACAAATGATCCCATTCCCAAGCATCAGCGTGCCTGACTCAGTCATTCCATGTTGTACTTTTCAACATCAGCCATGAACCAAACTGTTCTCCAACCTGATGTTATTACTTAGAATTTACACAAAGCATTTGTTTATGATTTCAGAGGATATTTGCACTGAACACCTGATTCTCCTTGTGTTTACATTTAATACATTATGAGCCCTGCCATCTCTGCTTTTCTTTTCCAGTGACACAAATCCCTATTTTTCATATATACAGTTGGGTAATTTTTTAAACTTTTGTGGAACTTTGGGTAGGGGTGGAACATCCTTAACCAAGAAAAGACAGCAAAATGCCAAATACTGACCGTTTCAGCTGAAAAAGAGGAGAGAAATGTAGACACAAACCAATCACTGTCATCAGCTACGGCAAAGGAATTTTTTCATGTGTCACACAGCCATGCTTAGGGCCCAGTCAAAGGCTGTAGGTTCCAGAGGAGCTGAGGAATTAATTTGAACTTGCACAAGGTCTGTCCTGTGCTCTCTATGTGAGCAGTTTACAACTGACCAGGAGCTGGTGGTGTGTGATACAAGCTGAATTCAGCTCTATCCTCCTCAGGTGTACACTGCGTTGCTTAACTGAGGAATCAGTATTAGTCTCACAAGTAATCTCATCCAGGAAGAATTAAGACATGGTAGAGGAAAACTTCTTAAAAAATAGTGGGTGACTGAGAAGACCAAATCCCACTGATATCTGATTACTCAGAGTAAGATATTTCTGGGAGCAGGATTTAAAACACGCCAACTCTACACATACACTGGGAGAGCCACAGGGAAGACAGCAGTGCAAGACTGCAGCTCAGCTTGGTTCAGCTGCCAAACTGTGACTTCTAATGAAGTTGGGGTTCCTGCTCTGAAGAAAACCCTTGTAGACAGCAGCCAAACTACCTGCTCCAGTTTTCAAAACAAACAGCATAGTTTGGTTCACGTAAATATAAGATCAAAGGCTGGCTAAACAGTCAAAATGAGCAGAGCAAAAAAACCTTAGCCAAAAAACCCCTTAACCACAAATCCTTTCCAAGAACACCACTTGAGGTTACTGCTTACTGTCTCTGCTGTGCTCAGCACTGTGTGCCTTGTGACTCAGATGCAAAAAGCCAGGGAGTCAATTGCACCCCTCTCAAAGCTGATCTTCCAAACGTGTACCTTCGGATCTTATAGTCTCCACCCACCCATCCTCCCAGGATTGGAGTTCCATGAAAATACCACCAAGCTATCACAGTGGTCTCCAAACTGCTTCTCAACAGCCTTTCACCAAAGCAGCAGCATAATTAAGATCACTGCCCCACCAGCAGCACCCCTGATCTCCCACCATTTTTCCCCCTCTATGTCCAGCTATGGTTACTTGTCCCACATGAATAACTGTGGGCTTTGGGACAAGCCACCACACAGCACCACCACGATGGCTTTATGACTCCAGGCTTGGCTTTGCTGATGCTGTCAGCCACCACCACTCAGCCAACAAACATTAACCAGCAAAGACACACTAAATTGGCCACTTACACCTCTCTCACCTCTGATACCTCCTACTTAGCATGGACTTATTCAGGAAATATTCCCACAGAAATCTTTTACTCAAGGTCACACAAAGTAAGTGAAAATCAAACTCAGGAAGCCCCACAGTAATGGACTGCCCAAGTATTGCATCCACAGACTGATTCCAATACTTGCTGATTTGCCAGGATTTTTAAGGCATGGCCTTCAATTCCATCTGGGGACATCTTTCCACTTGCCTGAGAGTGTAAAGTCTAAATTAGCAGAGAGTGACACCTTTCTGCTGGAGACTGTTATCCTGCAGGAAGACAAGGTGGGTTTTGGAAAGATGAAATGTTTCTGCCTCTTGAAACCCATCTCAGGGCTGTTCCATCTCATTCATTTCCATATTATTTCCAAATTAATGAAGTTTTTAAGCTTGCAGCACTGGGCAAGATGAATGAGTTCAACTGAATTGGGGCGCAGAACTATGTGCTTAAATGTGTATGAACCTAGTTAAGTAACATGCCTTATCTGGACAATGTGTGGGTTCTGGGGTGGAAAAAATATCATACTGAAAAATGAGTCAAAATATACTTGGGTAACATAATAGCCCTATTTTCCGATTTTTTTATAAAATGACATAAATCTTCAACTGCAAAGCATTTCCCTGCATTTAAGCAGAAAATTTCAAGTGCAAGTCATGGCACTACTGCAAAACACAGCATCATCCAGGCTGGAAGAGATCTTCAAGATCATCCAGTAAACTGCCAACACCGCACCACCACAATCAGCCCTGCACCACACACCCAAATGCCACATCCAAACACCTCTCGCACACTTCCAGACAGCCTTTAATTTATACAAAGGATATGCCAAGCCAAGAAAAACAGGTGTTATTTCCAACAAGGAAAAAGACGATGTGGATAAAGCCTGTGTGCTGAAGGAGGGCAAACATAACAGTTCAGTTACCAATTCCAGTGATGTTTGTGGATACTCAGCCCTCCTCTGTGAGGTCCATACTACTTGAAGGAGGAAATAATCAACAGGAGGCAAGTCAGAAGCTAACATTTAATAATGTGACCTAGTTTCATTGAAGATTGATTATTTTCTGAATTCAGTGCTAGAATTTGGGGTTGGTTATAATTTTTTCCCCATTTCTAGTGTATATTTATTCTGCTAAACTCACTTTAACTGCAGTCCACAACGGTTCTGTGTTTTTGTTATTTTTTCATTCACTTCAGATTATCTCACTAATATGATGCATTCACTTCCAATGAAAAATGGAAAATATGCTGTGGCAAGGGTCAATTCCACCTGTTTTCCCTCTGGTATTTTATGCAGGTACTCACAGCCCATACACAATACACCACTTTACAGAATGTTTGCTCTAAGTGGGTTTATGCTAGAGAAAAAAAACTCTAATTTTAGAAACAGCACTAAGTTTTTACAAGATGTTTGGAGTCTTCTTTTAACCCTGAACAGGCAGCTCTGCTAATGAGCCTGCACAGGACCAGATGGAGACACAGAACTCGGAAGAAAGAAATGTGAAGTGGTGTTTGTTATGAACTGGGTGGGGCTGGACCCTCCTAGGCCACCCTGCTGTATTTGAGAGCTGTGCAGAATCCTGGAACAGCCACACACAACTGTGCACAGGCTATTTTCAGCTGTTATGCAGTTATGTGAAAGAGGAAAGACTATTTCCACTTTGCATGTATTTATATTTTGCCCCTGACATTTCTAAATTCTGACTTCCCTGAAGCAAGCCTTTTTGCAAAGAGAGGCCAAATGTAATCTTTTTTCCACTGGTTTTTATGAAAACATATGAGGACATTCTAATTTGTGCAGCACCACCAATGAACTGAAAGTGCTGTGGAAGACAAAGCCTAGTAAGAAAAATATATTTTTGGTGTCTCATCTTGGTTGTGATGACACATACTGGAGCAAGCTCTTTTTTCCTTGATTTTCTGCAAGTTTTACCTGTATCTGCTTTTCAGATGGCTAGCCTAGGAGCAATGAGTTTTCTGGGCAACATATCCAAAATAAAGAGAAAAATACAGACACCAAAACCCAAACATAACTGCATTGCAACTGATAGCTCTCTCACCACTGACCCCAGAGAACACCATTGGATTTAATTTCAATGACTAACAGTTTAAAATGTTTTGTTTAAGACGTTTCCATGCAGGCCAGTAACAGTTCTGTTTCACCCAGACCTCCAGGTCCTGATTAATTGCAGGCATTAAGTGCTGCAGACCACCTCATAGTCTAGTAGGATCATTCCTCCAACTGAGGAAACCACAAAACTTCAGCCAAAAGAAAGGCTGAAAAGTTTCAACAAGCTTTAATAATTCACATAACCCAGGAAGTTGCACATGTAATTCGGAGACCATCCTGCTGAAGGAGGTTATAAAGAGAACAGTGTGCTTATTTGACAATGGCAAGGAGTAATACTTGAAACAACTATTTACTACACCCCAAACTGTTATCCTACTCAAGTTCCATGTCATACCATGCTGACTTCACCCAAGGCAGAGTTAATTTCCTCCACAGTGCTGGTTTGGGGCTATTTTGGATGGGGTACTTGGGTGCTAGCTGGGGTTAAAGCACGACATTTAACTGACATGGATGGAACTGGAGATGGACGCGCAAGAACAGTGCTTGAATTGAAAAAACCTCCTCTTCTAAAGAGGAACTTCCAGTTAACACTGCCAGTTGTTTCATTTTTTAAACTGAGGAAGCGTCAACCTTTATTTTATGTGAACAAGCCACATTCCTGCATACCGCTCAAGAGCACTATTTTTTCACTCTGACTCATTACTCAGGCACACCCTGGAAGAAGCAGGATACAATGAAAAAATGGAGGGGAAAAAAAAATACCCGGGTGGCAATGACACAACACTCAGTGTCACCAAGTCAGCAGGGCTGGCCACCCAGGCACCACGGAAAACTCTCACCAGAGCCAGCAGCTGCCTGGCCCCTGCAGCACAGTCACAAAAAGGAGCATTTCCTGACAGAGCCCCAGTTCAGATCTGCTGAGCTGAGTGCAGTCAGGACTCTCAAGTTTCTCTTATCACAACGATATTTCACTATGCTGTGCCAGACACTTTGGACTCTGCGCAGTCTTTGCTCAGGGAAGTGTTAAAAAATACTTTACAAGGAAAATAACACTGTGTTGGATTTGGTTTGAGAGGTTTTCCAAGTAAAACTAGTTGCAAAGGGATTTTAAAACTTACACTACAGCTCAAAGACAACATCAAGAAAGATTATTCATACTGACAAAAGGACCAAATTTTTCATCCATGACACCCTGTCTGGTGGCAGGAGAACCATGGCCTGTGAAAGCCTTCAAGCTCGCTCACACAGAGCTCAAAACTGTCTTGTTTACACAGAAAATCCTTTTTGCGGGGGGCAGTATTGATGTTGGTACATTAATGCTTTGCTCTTTCCTGCCTTAATTCTACACTTTTCTTAATACAGTCTATCTTTCTGTCCTTATCAGGGTCCTGAAAACTTCCTAATCTAAAAATCTATGAGTTGTGCAGCTGGGAGAAACCAGCCTGTGACCACTGCCCAACACAGACTTCTCAGGCTAACCTTCAACTCCTCCTTCACGCTCTGTTGCTGTTTATTACCACTCATTTATGCTCCTTCAGTACATTCAGTTCTAATTCCGTGTGAAATGCTCCACTAGAACCCAAATATATTTTCTGTATGGCACTGCCCTTGCCCTGTAGCTGGGTAAATCTATCCGTAGGGAGGGAGGAAAGCAATCCTCCCTCCCCAACCCCGAACAGCAGCTTTGGAGCAGTCATGCAGTGTGAGACCACTAGAGGCCCCAGTAAAACCACCTAACTTCAGCCCAAGTGACGAACAGCAGAGAAATACGCTGAATTCCCATAAAAGTTGACATTCTGGAAAGCACAAGGCTAAAGATGACCACTTTAAGAGTGTAAAATATAGATGCAGATGTCAGCACTGTCTTGTGCTGATAGTGGGAGATAATGACACCAGGCCAACCTGCCTTGGGCAGGCTCAGTGCATCTTCAAACACCATAAACCTGTCACAAGGAAAGTAATTCCATGCAATAAACTACTGGCTGGACCTTAGACTTTCTTCACAGTGCTTATTTACAACGTATCACATCTTCGCCTGCACTGGTTGACACTGAATCTACATTTTTTGATGGGACCTAAAAGCAAAGTAGCTTGACTTCCTCAAAACAAATGCAAATTGCCTTACAGCAAAAAATGTGATGTGAAACCTTTTCCAGCTCCAAAATAAGCCACAGATCTGGCTCATCTACAGGGATCAGATTATCACTAACACAAACAATTTGATTAAACCATGTTTTCCCATATGTTGTTTTCACACACAGCACTATGGGGCTGCAGGGATACTCTTGGGGTTTGCCTGCTATCGTCAGCCCATTTAATGCTTTAATGAATTTAAACTGTAGCAAAAGACAAATGGACTGCAAGCGTTCAAAACATGTAGTAGTACTTCTGGAAGGGAACAAAAGATCTCATTGTACAGCTCCCCTAAGTTCATCTGGGGCTCTGGTAGAGTCTCTCTTTTCCTCCTCTTTGAACAGAAGCTGAATAGAAGCAGGAATGAGAATTGGCTCTGCCATTACCCCATTGCCAGACTCGTCTCTGTGAATACATTGAGGCTGCATGAGAAGTTATTCACTGACAACAACATGGGCTCTCTCTCATTTACCAGTCAATAGACACGTCTCTCAAAGGTCAACTTCATGGCCATCTGGGAGGACTGGCTGTGGTGGAAAAAGGCTGGATGGTGCAGGGTCAGAACCAGAGATCAGACCGACACTGCAGCCTGAACAGCTGCAAACTTTTTATTCCAGAAAAATAATACCCATGGCTTCTCCCTCCTTCCAAGACACACTGAGTTCCTGCTGATCTGTGTATTTGGCATAGCTCTGATACAGATCCAACAGCCAGTAGCTCATTTCAAACTCTTATTTGAAGAGGAAGATGTTTATGTTATTTATTAGTTTGGAAACATGCTTATTTCAAATACATTGCACATTATATCGCTGTGCAGTGTTTGCTTAGCCTTGTGTATTACTTAGAAAAAGAAACCAAACCAAATCTAGAAAGCTTTCAAAACTAAGAGTCAATTTTCCCAACATGTTGCGCATTCTTTGCTTAGAGCAACAGTACCACTGATGTGGCTTCCTATAGCTTCTGCTATCTCCATAGACTTACAGATTTTCTTCTACCTACACTACAACCCAGAATACAAAAGCATATCTCTTTCTATTGCATAGTCTTGGCAGACAAATCCAAACTTTTTATAAAAGATTACTTTAAAAAAAACCTCTTAAAATTGCAATTAAGTGCAAGACAAACAAGACAAAAGACAAAATTCATTAAATTTACCCCAACTTGTTTTACCACTAAATGAAGTCCCACAATCAGTGAGTTTAATGATGAAGCAAATTGTTTCAGTCAGGAATTTCCCCTCCATCTGAGGATGGTTCTTGTAAATTTTAAACACACAAGACTAAAAAAAAAAATAAATCTCTATACAAGTTCTGTTTCTGATGACACACCCATGTATATTTTATACAGGCAACCTCCTGTTTCACAGACTGCCTTGCGAAAATACATTAAATACACTTTGAAGGGGTGCACTATTATGAATAATTGTGTCACACAATTATATCCTGACAGTGTTGCCCTAATAGAGAACCAGAAAGGGGCAGCAACAAGTGCAGCACAATCCTCCAAGCAGTTTGGCAGATTCTCCCTTTGTCAAAGTCTGTAGTACCAACTATTGCCTCAACTACAGCCAAGAAAAAAAAGGTAGATATTAAAAAGTACTAATACTGGTCAGGCACTGACTCTGCAGAAGACACTGGGGGCAGGGGAGGGCTTCATCAGTACTCCTCTTTTTCCGACCTATGCTATTAACCCCTTCAGTCTAATTATTTTTTCAAGCATGTCAGGTACACTTAGAAATACAAATGGAGGGATGTCCCTGAGGTATCAATGTATTTCAAGCTCTCTTAATTTGTCTATACGAAATGGCAGAGTGAAAGATGAGCAGCAGGTACTATAATCAATCACAACACCTCATCCTTCCTCTTCAGTTTTGCTGCTCTTTAACAACACATTAACACTTCCTTCAATTTATTATTCTTTGACTCAAACTGAACGTCATAGGAGTAGATTTGATTTGATTTCACCCAGATTATATGTTCAGTGTCTTTGAAACAGTAGATGTGTTCTCTTTAGCTACTCTGCCCTCAACAGACCACAAACATGGAAAGAGAAAAAAATACCACTGCTTCTCTAAAAGGTTTCTAACCTTGAGCTAAACTATACAAACAGTTTCCTTGCACCACTGCAAAATGCCTGGGAAACCCTGAAGGATAAGAACTTCAGACAGACACATTTCTTTCTGGCCTGGTGTTTGGTGTTTAATTTTTTATACTTTGCAATAGCTAAAGCATAACAACTCTATCATATTCAGGGAGGAAACAAGGACATACCCAAAGCCAGCTAGCTAGAGCACATTCACTGCTATTATTTATTTAAAAAAAAAAAAAAAAAAAAAAACAACCAAAAAACCAGAAATTTTAAAAAAAATTAAAAAAAAAAAAGAAAACAACACCAAACCAATGTCTCCTCAAAAAAACCCAAAAAAACCAAACCCAAAAAACCCCAACAAAAAACAAAACAAAGAAACCCCACCAACCCCAAATCAAACAAACAAAAAATCCACAAACCAGTAAGACCATGCAAGTGCTCGAGTATTGTACTGAAACACACCTAGTTCACAAACAGAACTTTGAATTATCTGCTAAAAACATGCTTCTCAAGTTTCTCATCTGTGTGTTTAAGGCTGACAAGTATCAAGCTCTGAAGAGAGCTTGACACATAAACGTGTCTGTGTTTGGAGCAAGAGCTTTGGGGAAGGTTAGGTGGGAAACCCTCCAGTTCCCTGTGATGCATTTTCATGATGCACACATGGGACAAAGCTTCCTCTTCACAATCAAATACTAAAGCCACATTAAACCAGCTCTAAAACAAAGATGAAACTAAGTCCTCCATGCCTTGCGTCCTGTTTTATGTGCATGCCACAGAAGGCTAAGTCATTTACTGTCTTTGCTCATCTGATAGCCAGAGTTCCCTCAGATTGGGGGGACAACATACATATTTGTAACTATCTATAAACTGCTGTTTGCCAACAGCAAGAATTGTAAAGCAGCAATATAAAACACAAACCTTAATTGCTCTGCACCACATTGGTGGGATTTTGATGTGATCTGTAATCTTAGCACAATAAAAAAATTACACATGAACTCTGGGTGCTGAGTTCCAAAGCCTTGTATCAGATGACACAAATGACCTTTGTTACCCACGTGCAGGTAGAGGAGAAAGATAAGAGTGAAGAGGAAGTTAATTGCATTCCAGCTGCTGAAACCTCTTATCTTGGTACCTTTTAATTGATGTGGTTTTGCTTCCACATCACCTTCCCTGAACTGCTCTTCTAGTGGCCTCAGGCTCTTTCCTCCCCACCTTCCACCAAGGGTTAAAGGGAGAATGATTCACAAGGTGGATTCCTCTGCACCCCTCCTGTCTCTAACAGAGATAGTCAAAATGTCACAGAGTTATATAATGCTGCCAGAAACGTGACTACCTGAAGAACAGGTTTGAATATAGAATGTAAAACATTTATAAGAATGATTACATACCAGAACAAAGTAGTGCATCCTTCACAGGCCACAGCAGCCCCTCCCATCTCTAGGAGATACTGCTTGCTTTATTCCTCCTTACACTTCAACTGCACAAAACAAACTAACAAGGAAAAGCAATTGGAACAATTGGCCTTATAGGTGAGAGCTGACACCCATAAAGTGAGAGTTTGATCCACACCCCCAGAGGGTTTAATCCCTGGCAGCACCTCCACCCTGTGTTTCAGCAGCAGTGAGCAGGAATCCTGCAGACACTACTAGGAAGAGTTTCATCAAGAGGGAAGACTCAGCTAAGACGACACATACAAATGAGACCGAGGGCATGCCAAGCCAAGTCAGACTAAAGACCACTGTTCACTGCACCCAGACTGCCCCTGCAAAGCTGAAACACTTTTCAAAGGACTGAGGAACACATTAGCTTGAATACACTAGCACACACAAAGCCCCAGTTTAGAAAGATGCCTGATCCACCACCTGACTCAAGCTATGAAAATGAAAATATACCCACAGACTTTTTTTTCTGTCATGTATTGGGACACATGAGCCTCCAGATGCCAAAAGGCAAGAAGGCAGATGTCTAGACAACCCCTAAGGGCTGAACATCTCTATTAAGACATTTTCTCCTTTTCTTTCCTAGTGATACACCCAGTCTGCATGACCCAGAACCTTTTAAAATCCACTGTTACAGCTCTTTCTCCCCTGCCATACAGTGATTTTTACATCTGTGCTGCCTCTAACAGCAACTGCACATTGTGAGGTCTGTGTTCAGAGCCCACTTTAAATGCAGACTAAGTTTTAGAGCCCAGTCCCTGTTCTGCCTCCCAAAGACACTTAGCAAAGCACATTCCTTACAAGTAAGCCAAACAAACAGAAAAATGTTTAGATAACTAAGGGGTTTCCTTCTTGTTTGAAAATAGAGGCGTGACCAGCAAGTGTGAGCTCCTGCAGTGTCACCCAGGGGGTTCAGATGCAGGCAGCCAAAAAGATGAGCTCTGATCACACAGGACATTGTTGCATGTTAGAGGGAAGACACAGAATCGCTCATGTCTCAAGATCATGGGTTAAAAAACAAACCAAAACAACACTGTGAACTAAAACACACAAAAACAAAATCCGCAACCAACTAGAATGATTTGTCAGGGATAGCTCTAAATCAGTGATATGTTTCTAGAAACATTTCAAGAATAAAGCCTTCTACAAGAAGCAAAAAAGAGTTTGTAACTGCCAAAGGAAAAAAAATTGCACTGAATTGTACTTCAAACAAGCATGGTTCACTATTGACTCCAAGAACATGAAGTTACCTACTTTCATTCATTCAAATACTACTACTCTGGTGCCAGGAATGCAGCATCAGCAGAGACAACCCAAGCACTGAAGAAACCAAAAGAATTACCTTTTACTGACAGAGGTCAGCCCAGGGGTAATCCTGCACTGAAAGGAGCAAGTACTACAATAAGAGACAATAATTAAACAGGAAATTCTCTGGTAATGTCTGTGAATTTTTTGATCCAACAGTTATCACTGGATATTTGCTAGCCAACTTCCTAAAAACTTATGTTACTTGATATGACTTAACAGAATTTAACATTCATATTTAAATGAAAGAAAACTAATTGCAGTTATGGTATTTTTAATTCAAAGCATTCATATTGCAGGTTAACCCAAAACAGTTTCATCTGAATTACATCCTTTATACCTGACATTTGAACTGCCCACACTGCAGACTGGGGAGTGGAAAAATTCAAGAAGGGAATAGAACATTACTCTTTGTATTCTTTATCCTGATTTAACTATAATTGCATCCTGAAAGATATTTCCAGTTTTCCTAATGACCCTCTTATCCCATTTCAACATATACTGTATGAAGATCCTCCATTCCCAAATATTACCACAGTAACATTTTAAGCTCTTACACTGTTCTTTCACATACCCCTCCAGTACCACAGGAAAACTTCACGTATCTATCAATTCTTATCCCCTATAATATGCAACCCCTGAAGTTTTCAATTAATTTCATTAGTATAAATTTTATTGCAATTCCATCAACAGAGCACAGAGTGTATTTATAGCAGATACCAGAAGAGCTGAGTGTAAATGGTGGCTCTGTCACCCCAGAAACAGTATCTGCATAGCTACACAACCCAAAATAGACCCAAAACATCATCTTCCAACAGAGCTGATCTGAAGAAAAAAACCCTTTCCAGTAAAGCACCAGAGCTTCCTCCTTTATTTCAAACACTAATCAGACACCCAAGACACAGAACAGCTTGGAATAAGAAGCTTAAAATGTGTAATAGTTCCCTCTCTTATTATATAGAGTTTATGTTGCCATGTAGATACCTTGCCTGTGTTACCATATGAGCCAGTTCCTTCTACTGCAGTACCAGAGCTGTTGCTGCAAAGCTCTCTTTTAAATTTACAGGTTTATAAAAAAACCCTAAAAGAAACCCAAGTAAAATAAAAGCCTTTTTCTCCTGACTGCAGGAGTCAGGTTTGCTTATCGGCTGAACTGGATCCACCGTGCTCACAACAGCCCAAAGCCTATGTAACAATAAAGAAACAGGCCTAGCAAATTTTAATATTGCTGCTTCTGGACGGAAAGGGCTTTTTTTTTTTTCCCTTTGCTCAATCATTTATTCATTAAAAAACAGAATTTCTGGGAAGACTAAACTATTCATGACTATGGGCTGAATTTACAGAAGGGTTCACTCAAGGACAACCCCCTGCGACTCGCACTGAAACCGAGGCAGGAGATGGAGAGGAACTGCTTCCATTCTGGCAAAAACGTTCAGATGCTGAGCAGGGGTGACAAAAGCTGAGGCAACAAAGGGCCACAACCAGCCAGAATATGGTGACCAAGAGCCCCACGGTCCCAGCACTCAGCTGGCACACAGCAGATCCACGCTGCCATCTCCTCACTGCCTGGGCACAGAGGGAAGGGCAAACGGGAACGGGGCAACAGCTCCAGGGGCCGCCAGCCCAGCTCAGAGCTGCCCTCACCCTGTGCCCAGTTGTCCTTAATTACCGCCAGCTTGGAACACATTCCTGCCGGGACAGACCCGAGGTCAGGCCCTAATGAAGAAAAAAAGCTTCAACAAAACAAATACAGGGATGTGCCACTGGGAAAAACATGGGCTGCCCCTTTTCTCCCACTGTCTTTCCATCAACTCCTTCCCCTGGGGCTCTTGGGTTTAAACACAAACCACACAAGCAAAAAAGAAGCCCAAGGTAAACCACTCTAACATGAGGTCACACCAAACAGTAAAATTACCCTAAACTACCTAAATTGTGGGCTTGTGTTGCTGTAAGACTCCCCCCTATTCCCAGCCTCCACACCCCCATCCCCACTATCTAGTGGAATTACCACAATTTTTCCCTTTGAAAATGCTTTTTTGGGAGAGAAAGTTATTTCCCCATATCTATGCCACCAAATGCAAAAATAAAGATGGAGATTTTTTGTTTTCTTTTTGTGTTGTGCTAAAAAAGAAAATCTGGCCACTACAGAACTGCATGCACTTCAGTGAGGGTGAATCTGGGACACATTCATATTTTATTAGCACCTAGAAGCCAACAGCTCTGGGAGCAGAAAATCCTGTAAAAACAATAAATAAACACTCAAAAGAAGCGAAGGGGAAAGGCATTTGTTTGTATACCAGGGTGGGGTAGCAGCAGAGTCCTAAAGACATAAATTATTCTTTTTCCTTTCTGTTTAGCTTTCTGCCTAATCCTTCTAAATAGCAGTAATTTGGGGAACAGCATCAAATTCCTCTCTCAGAGGCCAGTCTGTACATACCCTTTATTCAAATGCAGTTAGAGCACAATGGGAAAAATGATATTCATTACTTTCTGCTGCTCAGGGTGAGACTAAATCTACTCAACAAGCCTGTATGGAGACACCTAAAACACATCTACCAAAATTAAAAGCTTGGGGAAGAAGGGATCTGAAACAATCCCAGCTTTGTTGATAGGCAAAAATAGTAGGAAGTTAGATCCAAAAGTCATTAAATTATAAGCAGGACAAAGGTATGAAGTGGCAGCAGTGAATCCACAATGCAACGCTCAGACTCACATCATGTATGCACAGCAAGGCAAGATTCTCCTGCCTGGGGTATTTTGGGAATCTGTGTTCTAACACATACTGTAATTGCAGCATTCCAGCCTCCTGAATTAGGCCCAAATAGCTCCTTTTATTATGGTACCTTCACTGAAGAAAAAATACTGTGTTGCAGGCACAGTTTCTTACCTAGAAAGTGGCCATTCATACACAAAACTGCTCTTTCAGTACCCACACAGCTTTCATGAGGCATTATACCCAATTAAGTCCCAGCAGGGCTGCCTCTTAGTGATTTCCCAGGAGACTGGATGCTTCCAGCTCTATGGCTTTGGACACAACTTGCTGTCAGCTGGAAGTGCTGCCCCATTTACCTGTCATGCATCTTCATGATCAAGCTGAAAATTTAGCTCCACCCCACCTGATGATAATAAATTAATAAAAGGTAAATAATTAAATATAAAAGAGAGGCTAGCTGCTGAGGTCAAACTGAGTTTTGCATTTCTCCCATAAAGCAGCTTCTGTGAACTGCTTTTCCCACCTGCAGCTCTGACACCTGGCCAGGCTGGCAGGACCCTCTTCCCAGTCCTGAGTGGGAGCAGCAGCAGCCACTTGGCACAGGAGATCAGGCAGAGGAAAGCCTCCACCCTGCGGCACAGCTTTTTCAATCACCACTCAGCCTCAAGACTTCTAAAAACAAGATCAAGACAATGAAAGATCTCAGTGATATGAAGGCAGCCAAATTTGCCTTTTTTTTTTTTTTATGTGCACACAAATGAATCAAAAGTTCCTGTCCGATAATGTCTTCCAGCACACAACTCCCAGCCAGTGGCACATGCCAGGCTGGGGTGGAGAGCTCCAGGCATTCACGGCTCTAACTGGAAGAACACCCAGTGCCTGGCAGTATCAAGAGTTTTATTTCCTAATTTCCACTTTCAATACAGTTGGTGCAGAAAGAAGTGTGTGTGTAAAAATGTTTTATATCTATATATTTGTTATTTATGTATGAAAAAATATTTGTATAGTTTAATAAAAAGAAAAACCAGTATTTTAGATAACTTTTCTGTTATTGGTTCTGGACTGAAGTTCTGACAAGCAGCAAACCTCTGTTTTTTGCAGGATCTCTTGCTTCTCCTTATGCCAGAGAGTTGCTTTAAAATAATGGGGGAAGAAAAAAAAGTAACTTTTAGTATTTTTCCCCAATTCTAATGCCCACCAGCAAGAGCAAGGCTTTAAATATATAAATAGCCTGGCAAGCACATAGTATACATCACACACCATCTCAGGGCCACTGTCTAAAAGAAAACTATTAATATTCAAAATGGGATGTGGAGAAGGTGATAAGGGTTGCACTCAACATATTTCTGTATCTACTTTTGAAGAACACCGAGTACCCCACACAAAAATGTTGTACCAGGTGCTCTCCACCTGCCCCCATTTTATTTTCCATGGGCAGCTCTCCCAGCCACATTGGTATTTGGCTTCTGAAACCATGACAGCTTTTAATCAAGAACAGTGGCTAAGAGAAGACATGCTCTGGGGTTTGGAGGGGTGAGGTTTCCCTCCAAAAGCCAGAGTTTCAGGATGTTAAGGCAGGAAGATGCAGAGGGGTTCACCCCAACACAAGAGGGACGTGGCTGCCCCAGCCTCCAGCTTGCTTGAGGTTTCCAGAGCAATTGCACCAGCAGGAGCTGCAGTGTTCCCTCATGCAATTGGACATTTGACACCCAGAAGGTCCCACATTGCCAAATACAAAATAATGCTAATTTCCAAGCAGTGCACACTATTTCTACAGAGTACATTTTCCCTGGTTATAGGAAGTTGCCGAGAAGTAAGATCTCAGGAAGCTGAGAAGAGGAACCAGGTCTTTGAGGGACTAACAAGAACCAGAAGAGCTGCAATAGGATTGCTAAAAAGAAAAAGTAGATCCCTTACAGGCAGGATTAAATCTTGCACTTCAGTTATAAAGCCAATCCTGCGTTCAGGGGAGGTGGAGAACTAACATGGAATCTCTCTCCATAGCTGAATTTGAAGTTTCTTTGTTCTGCCAGAGCTATCTACCTTTCCCAGGCACTTGTCCCTCTTGTTGCACAGTTCAAGTGAGGGGTGAGCACAGCCTCCATGCCCCCCATGAAAGCAGCTCACATTTGGCTTGAGTGAATAACAGGAAAAGAGAAGGGGGCTCCCCGAGAAGCCGAGGCTTCACTCACTCTGCCGAAGCTGGAAACTCCAACCTCAGCCTGGCTGTTCTGTGTCTGCCAAAAACCTTTGAAGTGAATTCTTTGAAGTTGGCCAGAAGCTGCTCTGAACTGGGGAGAGCGACGAGGAGGGTGGATGGGGGCCGGCCAGGGGCTTTGATTCCCACACAGAGGAGCCCAAGTCAAGCTTGGATTCAGCAGATAAAAAGGGCATTTTTTAAAAAAGTCACCATTCATTTTACAGGTAAAAGCAGATGTAAATCCTAACTTATATTCACAAGATGACCCGTGGGCCAAACTGCAAGTCTCAACAAGTGCTACAAGATACGGAAGTGTGCACGTATTTCAGCCTCACACTGCTGCAAACATCACCCCTTAAAAAACACCTCTATGATAGGACTGGACGAGGAACCAAAGCCCTTCACTGTGTGTACTTCTGCAGAAATGACTGAAAATTCCCTTAAAGCTCTCTGCAGCATTTCTGCTACATGGACAAAAGGAGCTCTTAAAGCAAATTTGAGTTTCTCAGGGGCAACCAAGAGTGGGAACCATGTAAAACTGGCATTTTCTGGAATCCTTCTGCAAAGGGCATCTATGATCCCTATTTTCAGTACTTAACATAGTATCACACAGACTATAATTCCAAGGGTTACATCTTTGGAGAGTAGCAATAAGAAGTGGCTTAAAGTAACAGCCTGCCTTAAAGCAACCCTGATCCACTGGGACCTGGCAATACATTATCCCTCTGAGCAAGGAGCAAAGGAGCATGATAATAAAATAAAAAACCAGCTGAATATATTACACACTAGAAACATTTCATCCCCCTTATGAGGCCTGAGGACCAAAGGAATGGAGGCAGTAAGTGCAGCGCTGAATACAGGCAGGCAGTTTTTCAGCAAACTGATGAATGGGAATTGGTGAAGTTTCTGTTGCACAGAGTAAGGAACGAGGCAGAGCAGGCAGCCAGTATTTGGCCCACAAAACTATGAAAATGTTAGACATGATTTGATCATGCAAAAAAGTGCAAAAGTTCAAACGGAACCAGTTGCACACAGAAGACTGCACCAAGAATAAAATGACTGAAATTCTGGGGCCCTGGGTTTAGTCATACTCAAGAATTGCTTCTGTTTTCCCTTTCCCAAAAGCTGTATATTCTTCAATACAATTACTTTCCCTTATAATTTAGAATTTATTGTAGAAGTGTTTTCCATTCAGTCCCTGACCAGCTGCATGTAACAACCAAGAGGAGAGATGAAGACTTTCGTTTCACAAGTTCTCTTGCTGCATTTTACAACGATTTCTCACAGACCTTTTCACAAGCCAGTATTTCAAATTATCTTGGTAAGGAAAAGGAACTTGTCAACGCTATTTCCTTTTTATTTGCTCTGCTAATTTCATGGCTTTTTGCAACAGACTAAATCAAATTACTTTCAATTTTGAAATCTAAAAATGCTTTGCAGCCTGAGTTTAAGACATGAAGATTTAGAGTACACATATTATTTGAAACACAACACAGCAAATCTCATAGTGAAAGGAAAACACTTCCCTATAATAAAAAAGATGCAGGATTTATTGTACAGCCCTGAGTATAAAAGTTTTTAAGGCTGCAAAAATTGGTGCAACAGTTTCTACATCATTGCATCTCAGCAACTAGTACATCAGATTTACAGAGCTCAAAGACAAGTTGCCGTTGTTACTCTATTCACTCTCACTGGGTTGTGGTTTTCTGTTTTGCTTTCCTTTTAATTAATTACTTCAGATCTTCAATTTGAAATCACTTAACAGTTCTACTGGGCTGCTTTTAGGAACAGGCTCCTTGCCTACAGAACCATAACTTGTTAGAAATTACATGAAGAAATATTACAGTTCTAGTGCAGGAAGGAAAGATTACTCAAAATAAGCACAGCAGCAAATGTATTAAGCAGAAATATATTTAACTGGCCTGCTGGCCACAGCCACTTACTAAAGCCAGGAACATCCTTATGCAAAGTAGCTTCAGTTAACATGATGTTAAAAAACACCCAGTACTATTTTAAAAACTTTCAGTTTCAACAGTATTTAACCAGATAAAGTATTGTTCTTAGCACTAAGACAGTTTCCAGACGTAAGAATTCTTTCTCCTCAGGGACACCACAACACACAAATGAAAAGATTTTTGAACTAGACCCTGAGCTAAGCCCTCTCAAGTTGTGTATTTAGCATGTCATCAACACAATGAGCCAATAAATTGCTGCCCCTTCCTTCCATGATTTGTTTTTAAAGGCCTCATTGTATTTTATTTCAGTTTATTTAAGCAAGATTTCTATCGCTGCTGGTACAGAAACAGGCAAAACTTGTTATCT
This sequence comes from Passer domesticus, assembly GCF_036417665.1. Taxonomy (NCBI): domain Eukaryota; kingdom Metazoa; phylum Chordata; class Aves; order Passeriformes; family Passeridae; genus Passer; species Passer domesticus. The sequence continues at coordinate 48,176,139 of NC_087479.1, forward strand.
TTGCAAATACAAAAAAAGCCTCTGAAAAATACATCCATATATATTAATTGTTCTGACCTTACAACTTAACAACTTAAAACTTGTTTGTTCACTTTAATCAGAAACCACAAATCAATATTCCTTCATACCTTGACAAGTTATGGAAATGAACATCAGGAACAGCACTTTTAACATTTTCCCTTTTTTTTCCCCTGACAAGCTCCAAGATCAGCAAGAAAGCCAGGCAATACACCAGTTGTAAAGCTATTACTGAACTTGCAGCACTTCACTGAACATACATCCTTTAGGAAGACTTCCACACTCAAGAAGAAAACTTCACGCTAATGAAAAAGCTGAAGGCTAATTACTTCACATTGTGGAGATTTCCTGCAACCCCACAGACAATGAAGAACAGATCTGAGAGCAGCGTCTAAAGACTTTCTCAGATCAGCTGCTCAGGTTCTGATGTACACACGGGTGTCAGCAAGTACTGTCTTGACAGAGCTTCTCCTATTGCCTGCTTTCTGAAACACCCCAGACATTCAAAATAAAGACATGTGACTCATTTTCCCAACCAACTGCTTACAAGGATTATTGATTTCATGGGTCATTAGACACATTCCTGCTTTTTTCATTGTCTCTGCTGCAGAGTGGGGATGGGAGCTCAGCACTTTCAAAATAATTATGAATTTAAGAGCAGCAATGACAGAGGAGAGAGGGGAAAAAAAGAAAAAAAAAAGGAGGGTGGGTGACAGAGATGACATGGAACAGAACACCAGTAGCTTCAGCACAAGAATTCCCAAAATACACCAAGGAATGCCAAGCCCTCTCTTTCTTCCCAAAGCACCATAAGGCAACAGCAAACAAGAGGAAAAATTAGATAAGGAAAGAGCTGCAGCAGAGCTGGGAACTGTGTTTGCTGTTTGCTTTCCTGGCTGTGGGTAAACATCCAAACATTTGTATGACTAACTGATCACCATCATTAAATTTCTGTGTAAACTCACCTATATAGAACATTTCATCTTTGTATACTTGGAAAGGAGGGTTTTGCTGCTTTTTAAAAATTCTCTTATTTCAGTAGCCTAAAAACATGGGGCACAGACTATTTTATTCTCCGATTACTTTTTTCATGGGGAAACTCAAATGAAATATGGTCAACAACGCCTCAAAAAGCTGAAAATAGGTAACCTACATACCTATATGTAATCCATATAACAGACACCATATGTAATCCATACAACTCCATAAAAAAAGGCTGCTTATATTATGTACAACTGTACACAGCCCTTCTCTGCAGCAGCTCAGTGCTAATGCTTTGGCCGAGCACTTAGAGCAGGAAGAGGTGCCAAGTGACAACAGGAGAAAAGAACTTTTGTTCAACTTTGTTCTTTCCACCCAACCTGTGATTATTATTTTGATCCCCTCTAAAAGAACCCAGTTTGCATTCCAAGGTCAGCTCTGTGCGAATGAAGCAAGCCTCTCTCTCTGTAGGAGACTACAGACAAGGGGAAGCTTTCCTCCCATTCCTGATGGCACAGAACACTCCTACAATCGCTGTCATCAAACAGCCAGGTCCCAGTTCCTGACCATGCACATGGTGCCCCTTGCAAACCTCTGCTCTGCTCCTTTTCAGGTGCAGGATGTGGGCAAGCTGACAAGTGACACGCTCCACTGTGGAAATTTAAAACATCACTGAGCCAAGCTACCAGCCCAGTCCCTGCCAGCCAAAACAGGTAATAAATTACCAGGGTAAATTTTACCCAAGTAACTTTTGAATCCATAGGAGAATCCCATCTGCCTGACTCCTCCAATCAATGCAGCCCAAACATGAGTCCCAGCTCAGGAGCCACCTGCAACAACCTGACAGAAGAAACTGCACCACAAAGAGAGCCCCAGGCTCACCTCACCCAACACCTCTCTTTAAACATGTGCCACAAAAACAAGACCCAAAATCCATAGTGAGTATTCCCTACCACTTTTGTTCAAACAGTTATTAAGCGTCATGTTCCAAAGGGAGGCAAAAAGAAAAATTCAAAAATCACATTGAATAAAGTTAGCAGTATTTCTGTCTATTTTCACATCACTATTTTCAGTGAGACATTGTTCATAGGCACAGATAAACACAAAATAAAGGTGGAGTGCACACACATGGACATAACATTTACAAGTGAAAACATCTGGCAACAGTAGCTTCAAACTGACAGAGCTGTAGAAAGGACTTCAGCCTGCCTTGCAGCTTTTCCTGGTAAAAACTAATAGGCTTTCGACTCAATCTTCTAACCAGAACTAATTCCTTACCAGCATGACTACAAGAAAAGTCTAAAAATCACCTTTCTTGTTAAAAAGTGTAATAAACATTTTAGACAATATGAATATTAAGTCTCAAATGAAACAAAATGAGTTTGGGGAAACAGATAAGAGCCTTTGGCTAAAATAAACAACTAAGAAACAAAAATTATTTCCCTAATGTAAACTGGAGGAGGAAGAAAAAATATTTGCCAGTAGATTCCCATGTTCTGACCTCTGCATGAACTCTAAGTAACCAGTCTGCAATTTCTAACAGCAACAAGAAAGGAAAGTGCATAGAAAGATACTGGAGGATCCCAGTGATCCCAACTTTTGCTAAGCAGATGGGACACAAGTCAACTGAAGAAAAAAAACCCCAAACAAACCACACCTTACACTACACAAAGCTGCAGCTCTTTGTAGCAAATCACCAAAATACTTCACTGCAGCCAGCACAGGTGGAACACTACAAGTCACAGACCTACAAATGCCTTATAAATACCAAGGCCTGACTCCAACAGCAAGTTTCTTCCCAAAATCTACATATGCCTTGGGGTTTAGCTACATTATCAGTTCAAGGTAAAACCAGCTTGATTTAGAAATGCCAGACACTGGATAATCTATCACAACCCAATGTTAATGATTCTCCAGCTTAATTAGTGTTAGCATAATCACCCACCTCTACTCTAAAGGGTAATGTGTTGAGAGACAAATATTCAAACTAGGGTACCTTAACATAAGGATTTTCTAGGCTGAAATAAAAAACAAAGCCCAACTGCACCCACTGAACATGTCAGAAAAGTTACAGGAGATATTCAGCGAAGTGTTTTGCCTTCACGTAGTGTTAAAAAGCAGTAACTATTCAAATTAGCGTGGATAAATTGGTCTTAAAAGTGGCAGAAATGTAAGAATAAGGCAATACTACAGTGTCTATATTACACCTCATGTTTTTATTAAAAGAGGATTATTCCTAACTAATTAAGAAATGAACCGTTGTCACTGACACCTCAGGTTCAGCAAGGCACAGACATATACTAATACATTTTTTCTCATATCCCATGGTGTGCAGTAGACAGGTCCCTAGAAAAGGTGGTTTGGTTTGTTTTGGCTGAGAGGAAATAATGTGCTTATGCTACACAGGTGTGCAACATTCTCAGCACATTTCCAGTTTTCTTGAAAAAAACAAATTCAGAAATTATTTTTAAAAGGAAAACCGATTTTTATGCTTGGAGGAGCTTCTTGTCTTTGCAGCTGTAGGAGAAACTGAATGCTGAAACAACCTCATTGACCACCAGCACATTGCTATTGCCACCATGCTGGACTTTGATTTGCTCTATTAAAACAGTTCACACACTTAGCTCTGAAATTGGCATTTGATTTGAGGCTTACAGAGATGGATAACACTGCATAAGAAACTGAAATACAGTTAATGTAACTTGTACTACTGTTGCTACACACTGGTTGACCCTACCCATTCCTCCTCTCTTCACAGAGGCACGGTCACCCACCTGACTGCACACTGAATTTGTTTAAGCAGCTCATTTGGCAGAGAACTTCTCTTCCACAATAATGGGAATAGCTTTCTGCTAGTTTAGCTATCTCACCCAGCCCAACACGAGGTCAGACACGGGCCAGCAGAGTGAAAGGGAGCAGCTCACGTCACTGGGTGACACAGGGAAGAAGATGACCATCAGATTGGCTCAGCTGTTTCGTAAGGCCTCACCCTCTCTCAAACATAAAGGAAAAGATCTAACACTCACCCACCTCAATGGCATTTGAGGCAGGAAAACATTCACCTTCCGCCAACGACAGTCATTTCACAGAGGTGGCATATTTCAATTATGTAAAACAAGTAAACAGAATCATTTGCTTATCATTCTTCCTGGTGCAGGCTCTACTGGCAGCCTACAAAATGACGGCATGTTCTTTTCTGACCAGGAACCTCAAAAGCATCTTTTCTACAATCCACTGATTCCCTGCCTGCTTGCCTCACTTTCCTGTCTTTTGCCTATGTGAACCAGTTGAAAGACACGAGACAGGCAAGTGACTCCTTTAGAAAAAGCACACAAATCCAGGTCCTGTTGCCTTAACACTGTACATGGCTGGACATGAGAACATCCTTTTAGAAAGGCTGTTTTCAAAAGCACTCTCTATTCCAGGCACGCTACTTTATCGCTGCCATGACTGAGATGCACAAGGCACTTGCAGAGGGATTATTCTGACACAGCAGGAACAAATCATCTTTCAGCCAGCACCAACAATGAAATGAATGAACCAGTTGGGAACCCCGATGCAATTCATTAGACAACCTGCACTACTCCTTAGCAGAGGTTAGTACAGTATTTACTCACAACAGAAAAGGTACCATGTGTTCTTCAAGTAATTACTATAAACACTGCACAAATTAACTGCCATGAAATACTTGTTTTTAAATAAAATGTTCTCCTTCCTCTGTGCAATAATATTAGAGGAGAACACAAATACATTAGCTTGAAATAGCAGAACTTGAAGAAAGTAGGAGGAAATTTAGCACCCTTTATTTTGCCCATTCATCCAAATTACATATATTTGCACTTCAGTAACACCCAAAGAGAAACCAGGGCACCAGTCTATTGAGAGCTCTGCTCTCATCTGGCAAAACCAGCTTCTGCCCATTGCCCTTCCAACCCAATTACAGCAATACAGGAGGGTCTTTAAGGCAGTTGGCAATTGCAAAGGATTTATCCCTTTCCTCCACTGCAAAACATTAATTCTATTTGCTACAACATGTGTTTTGAAAGACAAATTTACAGCATTCACCTGATATAAATACTTCATGGTCCAGAAAATGCTCAGCCAGATAACCACCTTTTGTGCTGAATGTGGAGGGTCCAAGCTGTAGGAATGACAAAGTGAGGTAATCTACCCCTACCTGTTTTAGAAGTTATTTCCAAACTTCTGCTTCTTTGGCAAGGAGACTCAAAGTTACAAAAAAACAGTGGACCCAAGTTAAGAATTAAAAAGCTTCAACCTTGCAAAAAGAGAAAATTTAAGTCATATGCAGAAATACAAAGCCAGCAGCATCACATGAAAAAAAGAAAAAAAACACCAAAAAAACCCCATTTCCTTTGGCATAGAAAGGGAAGAGGCAAGTGAGATGTCAGAAGAGTTAAGTGGTCACAGGCTGCAGCTCCACTTCCCATCATCAACAACCAAAAGGCACAAGGGTTCACTTCAACAGACAGCCAGACCTTCCATCTTCCTTTAGAAGGGGAGGAATTTTCCCCTCAGGCAGGGGGTGATGCTGAAAATAAGATATAAACTCCTGTAGGAAGGACAGAGTAAGGAGCTAAAGCCCATCTGAGATGCACAAGGGAGTCAGAAAAAGAGGGTGAGAGAAATAACACCCCAGGAGCTCTTCACAGCTTTGAGTGCCATTTTATGAAATGGTAATTGAACTCTACACAGCCAGTCATAAATGTGTAATATGCTTTTCTTACTGAAATAATGAGAATATTTTCTTTATCATTTCAATACAGCAGGTTAAAAAATATAAAGAAGTCACACAAGAAGATAAGCTGCATAAAAGCCAGCATGGTCAAAACAATTGCAAGAACCACTATTAAGGTGTGCTTTTTTGCATATAATAAAACCTATTATGTCTAATCACAGCATACATTCAAGCAACACAAAATCCCACATATTCATTGAAAGACTAGACAGATAGCTCAGTGCAAAACAATGCACTACCTGTGCACTGAGCTTGATGAGGAGCAGGAGAAAAGCAGAATTTCTGTTGCTGTACATGCCAAACAAATTGTACTACTGCAATCTGTCTTCCAACATTCCCTTAAATTATCACTATTGATAACAGTAGAATACAAGTTAGCTCAATTCACTGAGCTCAGCATTACCAGAATTTTAAGTAAAAAGCTGCACAGTTAATTAGATTTCCCCACCCCCCCTGGTTTTAACCAGTTGAAGATATTTATTAGGGATAAGTATAGTTCCTGAAATCTACGAAGGCTTCTGGGTTTATATACATATCTTACTGTACCTTTTCCTTCCCTGTTTTGTGTCTGCCACGTGCAACATGACCAAAAACACAGAGCAAACAAAACACTGACTTGGTCAAAGTGTTGCCAAAAGCTCCAGGAGGAAAGGGTGCACATTTTGGGGCTGGTTTTGTTTTTTAAAAAACTTTCAGTAATCGTCATATTCAGGGTCACAGCAGTAGAAAAGTGTCATCAAAAAAACAAAAGCAGAAGAGGTGCTGCTTTACAACTTGACTAAGTCTACTGGATTAGGTGCTAGAGGAATTTAGGGTAATTTACTGCTTAAACCTTCCCCAAATGAATCCCCAGCAGACCACACTAAGTGGCCATTTTTAACCCAAGAAGATGTAATTTTTCTGAGATGAATCCAACCCTTCCACAAAAACAAAGGGTTACAACAGTCACCAATACCTTCATTTCTTCTTCCTATATGCACACTTGTATTAAACTAACCCCTCAAGATCAGTGTGGAAAACTGAAGTGGAGAGTGAAATAGAGAAGAACAGAGCATATAATCATATGTCCAAAAGGAAGTAAAGCTTACCAAACATTAATAAGCAACACTGAAATACAGAAATCAGGACCACATACCCCAAGGTGAATGACACAATAAAAGTAGAGCATGCCTTATTCTGCAATTTAGGTTTTATTGCATAAAGATTTGTCAGGAAATGTGGCTCACACAGTGAGTATGCATTGCAATCCCTGGTTATTATAATACCTATTACAGAGTACTGCATGACAGGTGCTACTTTCAAGGACTAACAGGAGGCAGGGTATTTGGGGGAAAATGCTCCGGGTTGTAAAGAACTGTTTTGGTTTAATGAGTAACAAGCCTTCCTCATCCCCTCCAAAACTGAAAAGTCACGGAAAGAAAGCAAACACTGAGTGAGGTTACTGTGTTACAACACAATTCCCCTGTGCTGCTTTCAGCTACTCATTAACTTCCACAGATATTAACCAGATAACAAAAGAGAGACAAACTCAGTTGTTTCCCCCTCCACACCATGAAAAAAATGAAGAAAATGATAGGTTTAGAACCACCAAAATTGCTCAAGAGATACATCATACCATGGATAACAGCAGCTCCACACTCAAGGATGGATCCCTACTATTGCCATGGGGCTACAGAGATACCAAACACACTTCAGGGGCCCAAGTTTTATCTGGAAATTCCCATACTGTAATGTAGCCAGATCCAGCACACCAAGTGATGCCCAGAAAAAATACACATCACAAAACACCAGTTAGTAGTAATTTCAAGCACCTGACCTAAGAAAGAATTCTTATCGAGGCAAGGCCTCAAAAATAGGCTTAAGGGTGATTGACAACACACAGACTTGGACATCAGACAGATTTTGGCTTCAGCAGTTTTTGGGATTTCTATTTTGCCTTAGGCAGTGTGTGAGACTCTAGCAACAGCTCAGGGGAGGCTCAATGAGCAGTCACACAGGTAAGAAGCCAGCTAAGGACAAGAGCAATATTGCAATGAGCTCCTGACATCAGGGAACAAAGGAGTTGATGACGTTCCTCCTCCATGAGGACATCAGGGTGGTACAGGTCAGCCCCCACCTGAGAAATCACCACCATCCAACACCACCAGCCTTCCCACGACTGCAATCAAGCAAAATCACAGCAGGTGCTGGAGGATTCCTCCTCATAAAAGGGCTTTCTTTTTATTAGCAATGAAAGATGAACAAAACCAAGACCATGAAGCACAAACCCCCCTGTTGTGACCCCTAAAACGATGCAGAGTCTACAAAAGACAAACTAAAATGGACAGAGCAATGGACCTTTCACTCCCCTTAATTCAATTCTCTCCTTTAAGTCAGTGCACTATTATTGCCCTCGTAATGAGACTGTAACACTGAAGTTTTTCAGCTTGATGGTAAAATCACGTAGTGTCCATCCATCTCCAATAATAGCAATATTGAGACAATGAACTCTATTGAGGCATCTAATAAGGCAGATAGTCATTTGCATAGTACATTTTCTGTGACTCTCTGTAATACAACATCTCAAAGACTCGATTCAGACTATTCTCCTTTCCCACAGACATTTTAAAAAAGGATTCTTTTACTAGAAAAAGAAACAATGACCCCTCCCATAATAGGAGAAAGCAAAAGATAGAATTTTCCTTCCTACGATGAGTGCACACTTTTGCCTGTATATTTTTATTTGACTGGGCTAGCTTCTTTTCCTCTTTTTAAAATTAACTCTATTTGCTTTTCATCTCTGCTGTTGGCTTGAATGCTCAGAAGTTTATTTCTGATTTTGTTCCAACAGCCTTCTGAGCAGGAAGTACCTTGGGATCCCCATCCACCACCACAGAAAAATTTAATCTTTAATTCCTGTGCTACAATTTTTTTTTTCCTTTGTGTCTTCTCCTGTGTGACTCCCTGAATTGTGATTTGCTAGACACGCCACGGTTTTGGAGATACACAAGCCCAATTCTGAGTCCCAAGTTTCAGGACGGGCTCTGCAATGCAGTACTTGGGTAAGTTTCACAAATCACTTCCCTCCAAGAGACTGTAACAGCCTCAAAGAAATGTACACACATATTATGTATACTGTGCCTTAGAGTACAGCTCAAATAATGCCTCCAACTTAGAGAAGAGCCTTAGAGAAGCACCAATGATTATGTCCTTGCTCTTCACAATCCTTCTAGTTTGCCCTCTTTCCAGTAACAAATCCTGGACTTCGTCAGTGTTCCATTTGGCACAAGGAAGCACACATCTTATTCCTGCAGGTCGTTAAGCTATCTCTACTTGTATACTAAAGGCACACACTCAAAATACCACCTCAGTGTGGTCCCACAGCTCTTGTCTGCTCTGTCCTCTGTCCCTCAGCACAGTCCTAGGCAAGCTCCAGATTTTCTTAAGTGCACCATTTTCTCTGCCAGAGTCCACAAAAAGAGCAGTGTGAGAGAACACACATCCATAACTTGTCTCCTCAACTCCCAGCCTGTGATACCATCATTGATCCACCTTTGGCCATGAACACAAGCTCACTGCAGCCAGGCCAGGGTGCAGAGGAGACAACCACTGAGCTACCAAAGTCCTTGGACACTCCCCTGCCACATCCCAGAAAACCAGCAGTGACACACACTCTTCACATGGGTCAGGCATGAAGCCTCCCTGCAGAAGGCTGAGCCAGAGCACTGCTCTCAGGTTAACCTTCAGCAGCTCAGTGCTGGGCTCTTAGGAAAACAAAACTAGAGGGCATTTCTGGCAAGTCAGAGAAGGTCAGCGGAAAGGGAGAAAGAGCTGCCACACAACAGCCCTAGTGAGGAACAGCGCTGCACGCTTTGTCCAAGTTTCTGATTTTATCAGATTATGCCACAGTGTTAACATTGTTTATGGCCCTTTTTTGTGTCTGTGAATCACCCACTCCCAGAGACTCTTCCTCCACCCCAGATTATAAATAGTACCATATACAGAACGGAGCCTGTGAAGCAAAGGAGACTTGCTGAAACAAAATAATGTATATTGAACTGACAAAAATCTTTCAAAAGCCTTTCTTATTTATTTATAGTGCTGGCTAGACAGGCAGATTCCCACATTTTATAAACCCTGTAGGTCACTATCTCCATTGCTCATTCACAAACAATTCTGCTAATAAAAAAAAAAGCCTTCTGGTTATAAGTGAACTTATTCCCCAGCACACTGATTCTTGGCACATGCCTTTTGAAAAGAGAGATTTTTAAACAAACAGTATTATGTATTTTTCCTGTTTGAAGGCAACATATGTCTAGACCATGATATGACAATATGACATTATTTATGTATCTGGACACATTCAGACATTGCAACCAACCTCTTAGTCTCTATCAGTACACATAAGTAATTTTCTATCATGTCATAGCAGACTGTGACTTAAATTTCCATTGATTCTATTTTCATAGGAAAATACATTCTCGATAGCAAGCACAAAATCCATCACAGGTTTTTTAATTCCCTCTTTTCTCCAGAAACGACTTCTTGCAGTGGGAAGTTCACAGTGCTGTCATCCAGGTAACAGAACAGACAAAGATATGTGGCCAAAAGCTGGAGAGAACAGGCTTCTGGAGTCCAAACACACACGACACCTTGTTAAACCAACACATAATGAGCTGCAGGCATAAGGAGCCAAATAAGCACAAGCCTGGACTTTAAAGAAATCCAAATTCCCCTCAAGATGGGATGGGTGGAAAGCAAGCATGCACATTCTGCTTTGGCAAGGCAAACCTTCAGTACTCCTGTTGAACCCCAGGAAACTCATCCCATCTTTCCATCCCCACGCTCAGATGTATTTGCCACAGCCTCACAGAAGAGGACCTGGACTGGATACATGTCAGCCCAGCAAGGGCCTGCCGAGCTCAGCACACACATCAAACCCACACTGGCAAATACACACCACTACAATGTCCCCACCAGCTGCCAGGCCCTTTTTACCAGGCACACACACCAATACCAGGGATGCTGGGGCTGGAAGAAACCCTTTATTTTTCCTCCAGTTACAGAGACATGGTTACACAAAATGCCTGTGTAAAAGACATCCTGCCCAGAATCGATCGAACAGAAACAGAAGAGCCACTGAAACAATCCTGGCATGTCCTACTGATGAAATTCCTTTTAAGTGCCCAAGGTGAACCCATTCAAGTACTTCACTATTTGATTCACCATTTCCCCCCCTGCCATTCATCACACGGCTATTTGTCAAGCTAACGGTTCCTTAATCAGTCGTAGAAGTTAAAACCTGATGTAGCAAAGTTCCTCTTTAAAACACAAAGAAGGAGTAAAACAAAGCACTCCAATGCATATTTCAGGAACAGTTAAATATATTAATACTGTTGTTCTTTTTTAATTTGTAGACTCAACAAAAATCAACTGTTTATAATCTTAGGAAAAAAGGAAAATACTAGAGCCTGGAAAATATCACAGTAAGTCTGGACATCATTTAAGCCAAATACATGTCTTTTTTTTTTTTCTCCTACTACTTATCTCAACACACAGTTCCTTTTCCTTTAGCCTGTTTCAAACAATACTTGATAATAAACAAACAAAACTAGATAGCAAAATAAATTATTTCTCACTAAAGGCTCATTTCTTCTCTTCTGTTCTACACTTACAAATATATACTGTGGACATACACAGTCACTTATATATACATATAGAGAGAGATAGAGATATATATATAGACACACATATATTAAACTGGCTAATACTACTTAGAGTATCCTATTATTTTATAGTTACTCAAAAACTGACTGTATTAAAAATGACTTTTTGGTAGAAAGCAAAAACAAGAGTAGGATCCCCTTGCAATGACCTAGCAGCAGTGAAATTCACAAAGTCCAAGCTGAGTGCCTCCACTTCACTGTTACTCCAGACCCTTGTGCCTTTTTCTCCACATTTAAGAACAGAAGTTTTCCCAGGGGCTCAACACATTGACTTTCATCATCACTCTGAAATACTGACCAAAGGACCTACAGTAGCAATATTTAACCTTCCATAAGCTCTTTCCACATAAAAAAATGTGTCTGCAATAAGAATCTTTGTTAAGGAGTCTGATCAACTCAGAGGGAACTACAAGATCATAAAACAGGACTGTGACACAATAACAGTGATGTGGGTGTCCCACATAGGTTCTCATTTATGCACACAAAGGGGAAACAGGGAGGAAAAAGAAATTTAATTAGAGCTGACTGAAAAGTGAGGCATATGGTTCACAGGAATTTTTTGCTTTCAATTAAAACACCACCCTTCTCCTCCTCAGCAAGCTAAATAAATACAAATGAAACCAAACTATTCTGTGACATGTATATGCAAAAACTGAATATAAGCATGAAATAAAATTGAGGTGGAAGCTGTACCATAGCCCAAGTGCAACTACAGTCTGAGTCCTGCAAAAAACACTTTGTCACCAGACTAATAGAGGCACTTATTCCCCTCCATCATCACTACTTGTAACTATCTGTTTCCCACTCATTAGCAAAACCTATTCCACCTACATAACTAAAATTTGACTTGAGATGTGGGCAGAAAAGGAAAGGGGGAGATAAAACGTCGTAAAGAACAGGGCTGAATTTTAGCAGACTTTTTAATAGAGAAATCATGTTCTGAAGTTTCATATTGATAAAAATGCTAAAATATGAAAATAGCTATGTTTCTAAAATAATATGTTACAGGGAAACATGTAAAAGGCAGGGGCATTAAGGATGGATTTTCAATCAAAATGATAAATTGTACTTATGCATATACAGAGAAGACTTAAGAAAATGAGATATACTTGATTTAGAAACAAGTATGAGAAATGCTGTGAGAAAAACCATCCACACTCGCACTAAGAAAACTGAGAATGGATGGAGCTTTCACCCACTTCAAGTTACACCAGGATTACCTGGCCCAGTGAAGGGAGAGTTTAGGAAATGCTGTGACACTGGGCTGTGCCACAGCTCTGTCAAGGCTGCCCATCTCAGGTGTGCTTGGAGATTTCACCAGAGCATCACCACCAGTGTCTCTAACTCAGGGTGCTCTCACACACTGAGCACCCCACACCACAGAGCTTGGCTGGGGGGAACACCTGCAGCAGGACAGGAGCAGGTGGAAGAGCTGTTCTGTATGACAGGGAGGCAGGCACTGGTGCTCTGAAAATCAAAGCAAACTAGTGAAATGAGAAATCTGAATGGCAATTCACAGGTAATGTGACATTAGCCAGGGTCTGCTATCAGAAGATCCCTCTTCATAACTTACCCCAAGTGCTTTGGAGGGAAAGTTTTAGGACTATGTGCCAGCATCTGCCTATATATATTTACTTAATTATGAAATGTTGCAAGCAAAATGCTTCAAAACACTGAGAAACGGGGAAAACAGATTGCTGTGCAAATGCTAAGTACCCTAAAGACCTTTTTTTTTTTTTTATGGTCTGGCAAGAAATGGATTTTCCCTGACACCTTTAGCGCTCCCTTCACTTAAGGTGCCCTTGCTGTAGATAGGAAAAGATTACATATTTCAGAAATACTTAGGATACCAAAATAAAAAAATCTTAATTGACTTTTGCCTATTGGAGCCTTTGCAGAACTGGAGCACTGGGGGGAAAAATGCTCTCACCTCAGCTTGAAAGCTAACCAAAAAATCAAGGGGGGCAAACACACCTCTTAGTAAGGCTCTGTATGGGGAGATACACTGGAACACCCTCTACCTGCATCCCAAAATATATCCAGGCAAGCTGAGGCTTCTCCAGCTTCTCATGAGGGGGCAGACACTGAGCAAAGACAGCCAAGCATGGGAGCAGAAGAGTGTGGCTCTGCCTCCATCCTTTGGAAAGGGGCAGATGAAAGTCAAACGAGCAGTTTTAATTCTAACACTTCCTAGGTTTTCAGAGATGGATTATTCAGTCACAGAAATGATCCCTAAATTCAGACTGTGTGTTTACACACATACATGCTTAAAATAACACACATTTGGGCACTTCAGAACAGAGACTGCCTTCCCATACCTTTTCAAAAGCAGCAAGGTAGCCCCACTCCCAGCTAGTGACCTTTGAGCAATACCTTGAAGTGTTTGAATATAAATACATATAAATACATATATATATGTGTGTGTATATATATATGTGTGTATATATATATGTATATATATATATGCAAACAGTAACACCAGTCACATCTTCCCCTCAATAATGGTCACCACAGACTGGATATTTGCTACTGTGTAGTGAAGCAGATGAACCAGACAGGCTCACTCCTTTTAAGCTCTCAGATCATCATGGGTTGACCATGAGCAGACACTGATCATCATCACCTCTTTGCAAGCAGCACACAGCTGGTGATCTCATGTAGAGAGAGCCTGCAGGTTCAACATTAGCTGTCCAGAAATGCCTTCCATCACTTTTCAGTATTCAAATTGGAGGGGATCGTGCCATGTTATCACAGCTGTCAAGCGTGCAGAGGTCTGGGGGTGGCGGGTGCGTGTGAATTTGGCCTCCCTCTCGTTTCAGGAAGGGATGTCTCATCCCAAGAGGATCTAATTAAGAAGAAGGAGGTGGACTGGTCGGTTTCATGTCAGAGGGAATAGTCCATCTCTGTGTCATGAAACAGCACATACTTGGGCACTGCTTCAACAGCTGAGGCACGCTGCTAGCTTACGTAGGCTGCAGCAATCTTGCTCCTCGTGTACACTCTGTTTACTCATCATCCTCCCCCAACAGTCTACTTCCCTTGCTTCAGAAACTTCGCTTCTCCTTCCACAGAGATGGACATGACGGAGGATTGCTTACACCCCAGGCTCAAGTAGCCTCTCGTACACTTGTCCTCCTCAGCTGCACCCACCCACAGCTCTTGTTTAGCTCTCTCTGATGCATTAAAGCAGGGACAGGAACACCTCAAAGTCCTCCAAACAGCACCCAATACATACAAACCACAGACTGCTCACAAGACCAGTCAGGCCCTACAGGACATCTAGAAACAAACTGTGGGTTTTGTTGGTCAGAAAAAAGCAGTACTTGCTGTGCAAAGGCAACAAAAGAGTTTGTTTCAGTTATTTACAATACACACTGCCTGGGGCTAGAACAGCCTGATGGAAGCCATTTACAACACCGATATTTTACCAACATACTGATTTTTGCACCTTTTCAGTATAATGGCTGTTACCTTTAGCAGGACCTGCACATCCATGTGCCATCACTTCAGCAGCTCCCTAGCATCCCAATGCCTTTTGCTGCACCATTTGCTATGAGTCTTTCTCCTTGACACGTATCCAGGGTGATATTCACTGTCCCACTAAATGCCTGCCAAGGTTTTGTGCAGCCTCACTCACACTCCTTCTCCCTTTTCCCAAGCACTCAAGTGGTTTACCACAGGCTGCCCTGTGTCTAGAGGTAAATGTCTATCTCACCACACAAGAACCCTTTCCCCATCTGTGCCTGATATAAGGAATGCCTTTCCTATCTATAAACCCACCAAGAATTAGCCAATTCACTTAGAGAAGAAAGAGACGAGACCCCACAACCCCACTTTTGTCTGACTTATAACCCATTCATGACCAAAAAGGAACCCTGTATTCACAAAATACAGGAAGTTGTACAAAGAAAGCTTTTTTCTCCCCTTGCAGCTCTCATTTTTGATGCAGTTTGTGAGTAAAGTGAATCCTGGTGGAGACAGGTGAGGTGGGTCACTATGCTGATTTCCTACATGCACCTGCTGACTGAGGAAGATTCCTTTTTTGAAGTCATTGCCAGAGTTCTCAACCCCACAAGATTGCTTAGTAGTAGCCATGTACAACTACAATGTCCCATGGCATTTACAACCTCCAGGTCACAAAACACTGCAACCACTGCAAGAAAGGAGAAGAAAGTACAAAAAAGATTTGAGGGGTGGCAGGTGAGCAGCTCCCAAGTCCTCAAACAAATCTTGACACAACAACCTACTGCAAGTCCTAGAAATTCTCAGTCATTAGCTTCATCTTCAAAACTCCAGCAGGATTTCATCAGTGCTATGTTCCATGCTGGAGCATGAAACAGCAAATGTCTGACTTCAGGAAAGCAAAAGTAAGAGGTCTTTGTTCAGAACGGAAACTGAAGTTTGGCACTATCTTATCTCCCATCTTTTCCACACATTTCTACAGGAGGAGACAGAACGTTCAGCTGACCAGTTCTCACTGCAAAACTCAGATTAACATTCACGGAATGAATTTTGATTAAATCTGGAGACAACAGTGAGAAATACCACATGCAGCAATGACTGAATAAATGCCCATTTTTGAGATACCTGTTTGCTCTTCCGTCTTGCCGTTTTTTCAATTTTAAAAAATCATTTACAAGCGAGAAGAAGCAACCAAGGTAGGCAATTTGCAGAAAAAAGACTGCAGAAGACCAAATCTGCAGCCACAGGTTTTTTGCAGAGCTGAGCATTACAACCTACTGTTGTTCTTAGCAGCTGTGCCAGGTGTTGTGAATAGCCCTAAACATAGGGATAGGAGGAATCACTGCATGCACTGCTTACAAACCATAGGTGCACTGCACAGGATTCTGCATGCAGCATAACCTGTGGGGCACAGTGAAGGTCGTCAGAAATTACCTTCTGTCCAGCAGGAGCACTGCAAGCAGGCAGTGGCTCTGCTAGGATGGAGCAGGGGCTGCACTGTGTGAATCACCCACTCATTAACTTAATGAGTTAATGACTGCTGCATGGACAGCAGTCCCTTCCTGCAAGTCAAAAACAGTGCAAGTGAGTGAAAAGGACAATTTTTTTTTTGTAGGCTGCTCAAACTGTCAGAAATTTAGAAGAGAACTATTTACACCACTTAGATCAAGTCCTAACCAATTCCACCATGAAGAGACCTAGGCTCCATTATTAGTGAAGAAAAGCATGCTCTGCAGTAAATAAATAGCAGCTCTGACCTTCTGCTCACTCCTCCTGCAGTGCTGTGCTTCGCACACTGAACCAGGAAATAGTTGAACAGATACATGTAAAATTATGAAGACTGAGTCAGAAGACAATAGTTAAATAAATACCAGTTAAACCACATACCGTAGATCTGTCTTGTAGGACTGGGAAATGAGTATCGCCTAAGGCTGCTCCAGATATTGCATCCACCTGCAAATATTTGCTGCTGGCTGAAGCTCAGCACATGCACTCTCAGCAGCAGGACTCCCCAAAATATTGCAGACAAGAAAGAAAGAGAACATTAGCTTAATTCAGAGCACAATAAACTAATTATATCTTTTAATCATCAAAAGCATATAATAGCTTGTTGGAAGACTTTTTTAGTTTGGGTGTTCGGTGGTTTTTTTAAAGCACATTATAAAGTTAATTAAAGATGCACCTCTTTTTTCCCAAGAATTTTAGGCCTTCAAATTCATGAATATAGAGAGCTGATTGTTAGCTTCTTTAATGTGGCTATTTTACTACGAGTGCACAGCAGACATCAGAAACAAGAATGTCACAGAGGAATTGAGCACACACAATAAAAGCTCAGAAGCAATTACACTTTCATTATGTAGCCTTAAATCCACATACAAATACATTAAGACATTTATATTTTAGATCAACTACCCTTCAGCAATAATGAGAAATCATTGGAGAGAAAGACAAGAAGATAAAAATGCACTAACATGGTGCTGGAGGACTTGGCCATTAAAGTCATGTCTTCTGAAGAAACATCTAAACACTTTGCAACAACATTTCATCTGTAACTGTTCAGCTGGAAAAAAGGCCTGTCTCCAAATGAATTCAACACAACTTTTTTTTTTTCCTTTTGCTTCTGTTAACTGGCTAGATTTTTTTCCCCCCCATCTCACTGAAATTTTAACATGTCCAAATGTAAGTCCTTAATAAGTTACAGACAAAGGCAAGTTTTCTCTCTTTTAATAGGGAGAAAGGAGTGTATTGTTGAGATTTGTCATATACATACAATTACCTGCATTGTTATGGAGATTACAGAACAAAGGCCCAACTGATCCACTTCCAGATCTTACAGCCTTGTCCTTTCCCATAATTATTTTCTTAAAATTGGATTTCATTTAGCACATTCACAATACCAATATCTACCAGTGCTTAGCATGTACTCTGGGGTAGCTCCAATTATTTTTAAATGGATGTGGCAATGCATTTAATTTATCACTCAGTTGAATAACTTAATAGTACTAATAAAACACGGGGGTTTTTAGTTGGTTCTAAGAAGTCTTAAAACTAGTACAAAGTTATTTAGAATAATTAGCTAGTCTATCACTCATTTAAAAATAAATGCAGAACAAACTTCGACAAAAATTTTTTGTTTTTTCCTTTCATCTCAGAAATAGGATTTTGAACCGCAGAGATACTGAATTTTTAAAAAATACCAACAAACAACTTTTATCCTGCAAATATTAATGCTATTCCTTTCCCTGATGTAAGAGTATGTCAGTCTCCTTTCCTCAGCTGTCTGATACCAAATCTATGAGAAACTCTGAGAACATCAGGCCTGTGTCTGTGACATCCTCAGTGTGCCAGCTAAAAATGCCAGATCCTGACCTCAAAGTTGGGCTGCTCATTTCTCCCTCCCTAGTGCCCAGCTGCACAGAATTAGAGGTGAATTACCCTGAGAGTTATGCAAACTGAATCAAAGATAACAAACTTCCCCTAAGAGCTGCTTCTTTTTTTTTGTTGAAGATACAAGCTTACAACGACTGTGGGAAGGAAACTGTGGTTACAATTCCTATATTTCCCCTCTATAAAATAGAAAAGTATAAATCCACAGAAGGTGAAACCATCAAAGGCCTCAGTTAACCAGGCACAGCCTACTTAGCAAAAAAAAAAAAAAATCACACAAAAAGGACATTTTCAATGGTACTGAACTTCAGGCCAAGTATTAGAAGAAGCAGCTGACCCTGCAAGCA
The DNA here is from genome assembly GCF_036417665.1 of Passer domesticus. Taxonomy (NCBI): domain Eukaryota; kingdom Metazoa; phylum Chordata; class Aves; order Passeriformes; family Passeridae; genus Passer; species Passer domesticus. The sequence goes on from NC_087479.1 coordinate 48,194,795, forward strand.
GATGGAAAGAATATCAGAATTTAGAAAGTTTAATTTATGTATCAGGAAAGTCATGGACTCAATTCCAAACTTGATTATAAATGGGCAATTATAAACACGCAGTGTCAAGAAGATGTTAGAATTCCCCTATCTGCCTTCACTAGAGAAAAGCAAATAAAGAAAACAGAATTTGGTCATCCAATTTACTGTTGTTCATTTTATTTCCCTCTTGATTTATAAGTATTTATATAAATGCAAAATTCCTACAGAGTCAAAGATCATGACCACAAAAGGAAGAAAACCCTAAACTCCCTTGATAACACAATACAATTTTACATATACAAATTTTCTGCCAGCCACAGGCACTCATTCTTTTCCTCACATTGTGTTTCATAAAAAGTCACATCTATTGCTTAAAAAGTATAGTGAAACCGTGGCACATCTCATATTATACTAAAACCACCAGCAAGGCTAAATCCATCTCTTTTGATGGCCCCACACTGCTACTTTCTACTAATGTGCATTTCTTTCACCTGCAGCCCAGAGGGAAACAGTGGAAGCCCTTCTCCTTGTCAGCCAAAACCACATCTTGGTCTTAGAGAGCTCATTTACCCCAAATCCCTGCTAGCACACAAAGCTGGTTGCCTTTCCAATTCAGATGTCCCTGGTGGTGGATGCCTCATCCATTTCTACTCCAACATCCACCCTGCTCTTTCCACTTCAAAGCACAGAGGCTACCTTGCACAAAGTCAAGCAGCAGAGCAGGTTTTGACAAATAAAGACAACGATGGGACCTCTCTTACTATAAATTCAGACAGTAACTAACAATTCACCTGTCCTTAAGCTGATGCAGAGAGATGAAGTTAAAAAAATGGAGTCTCACCATTTCCCCCTTCTGTATCATGAGACCTTCAGGAAAACTAAGTTTAAAGTTCCAAGGGGACTTGAAAGTTTTAAGTTTGGGAATCAGTTGTCTGAGCTACTTTGGGCAAACCCTGGGAGGAAACCCTGGGAAGGAAAGGCAGCAGAAAGAAGCTACTTATCTAGGGGGATTGTTGATTCTGCAGGCACAACAACTACTGCAGGGAGGCAGCAGGAAGCTTTTCCAGTCTGTAATACCATGGATGGTCCCATGCTTTGCTGCTTATATAGGCTGGCCTGCCACAAAGCTAAGCTCTGCTGCCCCATTCTTCGCAGCATCCTCCTGTCTCATGAGTCAATGTGGCACTTACAAACCAATCCTCTGGCTGGGATCCTCTGCATGGCTCTCTCCTTACTTTGAGCAACAGAGCTGGTAGAAAATAGAATTTGGAAGCGAGGACTCAAAATGAGGTATGTAGAAAAGACTTGGAGCTCATGTGTGTATATAATAAAATAAACAAGGAAGCTTATTAAAAGTGCTCCAGTTTACTAGAATCCAAGTGCACAAGAGGAAATAATGACAGAAAGCTCTACCTAAACTCCACGACAATGGGGAATGCAGAAACAAAAGCCACCAGCATTCCTGTGCAAAAACACCCTCCAGAGCCATCCACCACTGCAGAGACAAACCATCAGCAAGCAGAGCAAGATGTGTAACATCATGAACTGGACCAGGAGTCCTCTTAAGGCATGCAGAGCTCTCTGTCTTACCACCCACCTGCCAAGACATCCATGAATGATTCATTTTGACACACTCCATTAAAAAAAAAAAAATCCTGCTGAATTAGCAGAAGCTTTGAAATATGCATTTAAAGCCATACCAATCTACATCCCTGAATGACCAAGGACAGGCTACCTTTTCCACAAAGCTGGTCTGCACAAATAACCCTCTTTGGGGAGCATTCCCATGCAGGCTAGGTTCAGCCCAACTGCTTGCAAGCTGGCAGACACAAAAAAAACCCCCAAAACAACCCTACCAAAATAGTGGCAAAAGGAAGTAAGGAATGACTCTGAGAATGCAGCTAATCACAGAGCCAGCTGTGCTGTAGATACAAATCAAACAGCCTAACAAGGGAAAGCTCCCAGCCACTCACCTGGGCTATGATGGGAGAGAGGGCTCCAGCACTTAGGGGCTCAGAAGTGCTAAGAAACTTCATCTGCTTACCAGGACACAAGAGACAGGCTGTAATTTGCAATAAAGCTCTGCACCTGATGTTCAAGTCTTTCCTTGGTGATTTTACAGTTTCAGAAGCAAAGATTTCTTACGTTCAGTGAGGAAAATGGGGCTGAAGTTCACACAAATTATTCTTTATATTCAAGCCCTGGCTCATTTGGTGCACAAAACAAAAAAACCAGTACTACAGTATGTGGACATCATTCTCCTGCACACCACAAAGCCAAACCAATCAACCAAAAAACCATGAGGCCCTTCCAATAAACAAAACACACAACCCAACACTTAAAGAAAATACCCACATTCTCAACCCTAAAGCAGAAGCCCACATACAGAACATAACAAAACCTTTGCATGCAATAAGAACTTTCCAATGACACACTAGGTATTTCTTTTACTTGTTCAGTTCGGCTAAAACTGCACAGAAGAATGAGAAAAATCAGAAGTGTACCAAACAAACGGGAGGTACAAGAAGAACAGGAAACAAGAAGATGGGCAGCACCGAAAGAAAAAGACTTCCAGGCACTGGCTAGGAGAGCCTGAAGGTGATCCTAACAGGGGTCCCTTCTCCTCCCCAAAACTGTCAGACACAGCCTTGGCCTTCTTCCCCACTCATACCAGATGGGTTTGGAGCACCATGTAAAGCCAAGGTCAGGCACAGATCCCATGGATCTGGCACCACAGCAGACACCAACATCCTCCTTCCTCCTTTTAGAGCTGCCACTTCTTTTTCTTTGTAGATGCAATTTCTTCAATTCAGAGACACAGTTAAAAGCACAGTTACCTTTCCTCCTATTACATTTCTACAAGTGGAGAAAAAAGCTTTCCTAAATGGCCTGTGGTATCTTTACAGAGAACACAGAAGGAAAAGAGTGATGGGTGGACTGCTTGGTTTCTGGTATCAAGGGGTTCTTCCAATTTCCTGACGATGATAAGAAAACAAGCGCTTTCAGTAACTTGCCAAATACCAACAACATTTATGGAAAGACATGGACATAGCTTTCCCTGCCTTTTCCACTGAAAGCCCATGAAGGCCACTAAATAACTAAATGAGGCCAAGAATTTATTGATTCAGCTTTGGCTGGACCACATTTACATGTCCATTCTTTGCTGGATTACAGAAATACTTTTCCCACTTAATCTTGGATTTTCTCCTGGAATTTTGGATTAATAGCCCCAGGAGGCCTGTTTATGTGCAGATACATTTGGGAACAGCTGGAAAGCACTTAGAGAAGAGCCTTGGTGCAGGCTTCCAGAGCAGTGCATCTGTTTTGTTCTTCTCTTCCTGTGATGCCTGACCACTCTTTCCCCCACACTCCTTGCTTTCTAACACTTCATATTACCACATGTTTACCTACACTTTATTTTCTTCCCCCCTCTCCCAGTTGAAGCCCTCCCCTGCACAGTCATCTCCTGCTGAAAATTAATTTCCTACTGATAGCTCCATTTAAGGCAAAGTTCTTTCACTCTCCCATCCCTACATAGCAGTAGGCCCTCTCTGCTGGACAAAACTCAGCTAGCTCCTCCTACACTTCCAGCAACTTTTCATGATGTTCAAGGTACTATTTGCATTCAAATTTTGGAGTCAAACTAAAAGCATCAGGCTAACAACCAGATGTGCAGCCACCAGCTGGTTTAGTTAGTGTCTCTCACCTCTGCTCATACTGAGAATCTTTCAAGCAGACAAGTAAATGTCATAGGTAGTCTTTGCACCTACAAACATCCAACCACTCTCCAGCACTGTCAAAATGCCCCCTCTATGACACATTGTAACCCTAGTAGAAAGAAGGAAATGCATAAATTAAAATTATATAGATTATGCCCTGCACAATGAACAACCAAAGATTTTTAAACAGCAGCAATTTCGCTCATATTTAGAAACTCCAACCATAAAAAAAATTACATGCCATGAAAATTCTCAACAAAGACTTGCATGTAGCTCCCATAATTGAGGAAGTACTAATAATAGCGTGGCTGTTTGCACAGACAACATTTCCACTGTGAGCCTCAATTCTGATCTCAAATATGTAGAAGAAGATATTTTGTGAGTTGCTGGCTGGAGACTCAAAGTATTGGAAACCATGTGAGAGTGCTGCAATGTGCAGCCAGCCTATGCCTCTAAGGAAGCACATCCATGCCACGCTGAAGACAAAGCCTCCATTGAGCCCTGCAGAAGGTGTTTGTGTTGTGGGGCTTTGTAAGGAACATAAAGAAGCTCAGGAAATTAACCTGTGTTGCTGTTGTAAACAAAAATGAAAGCAGTCATCACACAAAAATAACCTGGCCTGGCAGATGAAAAGTTTATTTCTATGCTCCTCAGCCACAAGCAAAGTGTTCACAGCTACAGCTTCCCCTTCTGGTCTGTGCTGCCCAAGGTCAGGCCTGCTCAGGTCTCCAGATCAGCAATGCTCATATCTGTGTTTTTAATAGTGGCCATTAAAGGGTTTACCCCAAAAGTGCATATACAGAAGCAGCAAGGGAGCCTCACATTTCTCTATCTTTATTCTTCTGTAAGCCTCTAAATGAGCTGTATGTAGATCAGTCACAAAGTTAAATGCAAATTACTATTAACTTCTTGCATGTGCTGAAGATTACTCAGAATAATTTCACAAAATAAAATTTAAATTTAGTGTACTATGCAGGACAAAACTCAACAAGGATGATTAATAATGACCAATATATAGCAGAAATTATCTTACATGCAACATACACACACAGCAAGCCCACATTTGAGATAAGGTGGTTCTTCATTTAAACTCATCACTTGAAAATTCAGACCACTAATTAAGTCATAATCCTATACAATCAACTCACACATTATCAGTAGTTCTGTGCATGGAATAAGATGTAAAAACAAGCTATTACACCCACATAAAAGGTACTTATAATTCTAAACACCAAAACAAGCCCAAAACCACTATCTGTTGCTCTCTTACTTGTAGATGTTATTTATCATATCACTGATGTGATCACTCTCAACAAGAAACTGAGAGCAAGGTTTGTTTTTTAACAACTCCAACCTTGACCACTATGTTGTAATTCCTGAAAAATAAGCAAGATACTTATCCTTGAGTAAAAGGCACCACAGAAAGATCATGTGCCCATCACACCACTGAGGAGCTGCCATGACACAGCCATTCCACAGCTCCGGCCGCTTCCCAGTCCCCGCGTGTGGCTGGGCCCACAATGGTGTCAGTGTGCAGCACTGTCCCCTCCCCGACCCCACAGTCATCTGAGAGGCAACACAGAGGCCAGACCCGGCCAAGAGCCACTTCCACCCCAGCCTTTCCACTCAGGGGCTGGCTGGAGACTGCAGAGAAGGGGCAGTAGTTCCTACTGGCAACACATGAAGCCCAGATCATGCCACATGCCTGACAGTCCTGCCAGCTGCTGTCACCTTCCTACAGCAGCCACATGCCTCCCCAGGTAAGGCCAGGCCATGTCCCTGTACCCGAGCACATGCCACACCTCACACAACACCGGCCACCTCTAACACCTGCCTGAGCCTATGCAAAGAACCCTACACAAAGAGCAAAACTCTGCCCTGTTAGAGAACACCCTCATTTTTAGAGGGCAAGACCGTGTGAACAGCACTGGAACGGGCAACAAGATTATTGCACTTGAAGCACTGCCTCCAAGCAAGGCTTTATTCTGCATCCTTATTGCTTACAGGCTATAGAAACATAATGACTTTTCAAACTTGAGTTATCCCACCCTACCTGATGTAAACAGCTACAGTGAAATTTAGTAATTTCAAATGAGAGGATGATTTACAAATCACACCATCGGTGAGCACCTGGCTTACATCCTAGTCCTCTAAGGAAAAATATTCCTTAAGGACCTTTCTCCCCACCTGTATGCAGGTCAGGCACATGCCCTTACTGTTCAGAACTCCACCAGGCGCTGATCAGCACTAGTGAAGAAGCCTGAGAGTCTCAGTAAACAGAGACTTCCTTGCCTCAGCCTTCACATTCACAGGTACAATTAAGTCAAAATTGCAAATGTTGTCTTCTAAATTTTCACTAGTGACACTATGAGCTGCAGAGTACCCACCTAAAATTATGAGCCACACCAAAATCTGCAGATCTGACCTATGTCTTGCAGCATGTTGATGGGAGCTCTGGTAACATAGGGGATGACAAGACCTAGCTGAGGGTCCACAGCTGGGTCCCAAGATGATAAATGCATAAATTTAACTACATGTAATTGAGGATCAGGTCCACTTTTTTTAGTATTATTATTAATCATACTAGACACCAAGTAAGAGCATGACTTAAGAGAACATTAGAGATCACTAAATCCCAAGATTTCACACCCAGCTTGAGAAGAAAAACTGCACAGGACATGGCAGGCAGATCCTGCAAGGCTGTACCCAAGGACAATCCAGGCCTCCTCTGAGGTCGTCCAAAATGCTGGTGTACTTTTAATTCAATTTAGTTTTAGCTCTTATTCTGAAGAGATTTTTAAACCTAGGTTTAGTACAACAACAAACAGAGATCAAATGACAAAACACTGCAAGGTACTCAAACTGAAACAGACAAGAGAAGGAAGCAAAGGTTTACAAGAGTCAATTGCAGCCAATGGCTGCAATCACAAGCTGGCACCAATGCAAGGTAAGGAAAAGTGGTCAAAAAATGTAAAGCAGCAGTACAGTTCTGCTCAGCAGCTCCTAAGCAGATCTGCCACCACAGATTACTGAGCACCTTGGTTCCCATCAACACACATTCACACTTCTGTAGCAGAAACCACTGAGGCAGAGAGGACAAGCGGGTGCATCTGGAAGCAAAAGTTCAGCAAGCCCCAGAACATGAGAGTTCACAGCGGCCATGAAGCACTCCTGCGGGAACACTGAGAACACATCAGCTGAGGGCAGCAGGGTGAGAGTCCATGCCAACATGCTGAGTGGGTCACCTGGCACGCCATTCTGATTTACATCAATGAAAGGTGCTCTTGGAAGAACATCCTGCAACACACGTGGGAACAGAGCGGGGCCTCAAAGCCAAGCCTGGTGGCCGAGGCCTCCCCTGCTGATCTGCTGCCCGGCACCGCTGGGGCTGCTCGCTTCGCACCCCGGCAGCGTTTCCCCGTGGAAACTCCGCGCTGATCCCGAAAGCTGGAACCCAGCGGGTGATGTGCACCAGCGGCACGGGCAATGCGCAAAGACCCCCTTACCACACACACCCAATTACTAACATCATTAACCAGCAGCGACACGAGGAGGGCAGGTTACAACACTGGGGCGACGGGAGCCGTGCCTGTTGTACCCAGGGCAGCTTTCCCCCAGGAAAACAACCGGGGCAGCCTCATGCCCCGAAAGGAGGCACGCAGCGGCACTGCCGGGTTAAACCCCAGCACAGCCCCCGCCGCGCCCGGGCGGGGGACACGGGGAGGCCGCGGGGATCCCGCCCCAGGTGAGCAACGCCCCGGCCGGGCCACACGGCGGCCCCCAGCCTCCCCTGCCCTCCCCTCCGCGGGCGGCACCGGCGGGACAAAGCCCGAGCCCGGCCGCACACCTGCCCCGCCGGCTCCGAGCCCAGCCGGGGCAGCGGCGCCGGGGGCAGGTGCGGCACGGCAGCCCCCCCGCCTCCCGCAGCTCGGTCTCACCTCGGCCGGCAGCAGCAGCAGCAGCAGCGGCGGCAGCAGCAGGAGGCAGGGCAGGGGCAGCCGCCTCATGGTGGCGGAGAGCGCTCCCCGCTGCGCGCACGGCCGCTCAGCCCGACGCCGCCGCCCCCGGAGACATGGCCGGGCTGAGCCCCGCACCGCCCGGCGTCCCGGCCCTCCCCCGCGCCCCGCCCTGAGAGAGGCGGGGGGACGGAGCCGCGGGGGAAGCCCTGCGCGGGGCGGAGTGAGGGGGCGAGCGGGGCAGCGGCCGCCGGAGAGCCGGGCCGGTCACCTCCCTGCGCCGCCGCTGCTCGCTTGCTCCCGCCGGCCCCTCGCCCGCGGCTTAAATGGCCGTCTGGCAGCGGGCGGAGGGGCTGCGGCTTGCCCGCCTTCCCCCCTCCCTCTCTGCCTGCCGGCATCTGACATCTCCCCCCGCCAAGCCGGGCCGGGCGAGGAAGTGGCTTTCTCCGAAAGTTTCCCGGTCTCCGTCGGCAGCCGCGGAGGGAGCGGCGCCGCGGGGCGCGCCCGGCCGGCCCTGGCACGGTGCTCGGGGGCGGGCAGAAGGGTCAGGGCTAAGGCGAGGTTAACCCGGCCCCGGGGGCTCCGCGGCCAGACGCGGCCCCGGGCGGGGTAAGGGGCACCCGAGCCCCGCGGGGGGTTTGCCGCAGTGAGGGGCTCTGCTTGTTGCGTCGTTTTTCATCCCCAAACAGTCCCCCAAGAAAGTCTCATCCCGCCCCAGGCACGAGTTTGGACATGTCATCGTGTTTTATCCGTGTTTTATCCATGTCATCGAAAGGGCCGTGACATCATCAAACGCAATCACTTCTGTAACCTTAACTTACTTCCCAGGCTCAGTGAAGTGTTCCACATTTCATTCATAAGGGAAAGGGGGAGGCAGGGACAGTTTACAGAGCATATCTTTAATTACGGAAACGCTGGCAGTCCTCATTTTCTCAGAAGTTTTGAGCTCATATGTTTATCATTTCCCTGTCTTTTCTGAGCCCTCAAAACATGTGCATAGCATTACGGAAGCAACTATTTCCATGGGAGTTCATGGGAAAATTCACAAGAATAAGGACATTGGGGTTGTTCTCTGGAAAAGAGAAGGCTCCTGGGAAACCATATTAGAGCCTCTCAGTACTGAAAGAGAGATTGCAAGAAAGATGGGGACAGACTTTTTAGCGTGGCCCGTTGTTATAGGGTAAGAGGGAATTGTTCTAAACTAAAAGACAGTTAATTCAGACTGGATATGAGGAAGGAAAGTTTTACAGTGAGGGTGGTGAATCACTGGAACTGGTTGCATAGGGCAGTTGTAGATGAACCATCCCTGGAGATGTTAAAGGGCATATTGGGCGGGGCTCTGAGCAACCTGATGGAGTTGGAGATGTTCCTGCTTATCACAGGGCAGCTGGACTGGATCATCTTTTAACATCCCTTTGAAACCAAACTATTCTATTGTTCTGTAAGGGCACACACAAACCTTGTTTGGGAGGCTGAGACCTACAGCTGGAGGTAGACATATGGGCATCACTTTGTGTCAGTAAGATTTGTAGGAAATAGAGAATTACTTCAGAAAAGGGTTGTTTTGGTGTTTTTTTTAATGTTAGGGAGTACTGAAATGAAGCAATAAACACTATACAAAAAACATTAATAAAATTTTTTACGCTTTCCATTCAGTGCAAAGCACCTGAGAATTTTTTTCCAGCTGAAGATTCCTCCTGGTAAACCACACACCTGACAGAAGTCTCACTGGCTGCTGTGAAGTTGTTATGCTGACATAACTTCTGCAGATCAAACCCTGCCATTTGGAAATTACAGCTCTGACTCATAAAATAAATTCTCCCCATGCCTGGGCAGACCCCCAGTGGGTCTAAGCTGCCAAACTGCAGCTTCTGGCCAGACTGGGTTCCATTGTCTGGGCTGCACCTCAAGTGCCACAGCTGCACTTGAGTAAGCACGCTTGGTCATCCTTGGCTCCAGCCCAACTGGGAACAGTGTGGCTTTTTTTAATTACATACCTTTCTAGTATAAAAGCCTGGTAACTAATCCAGTCACTCTTGAAATTCAGTGGGAATCTCTTCACTGATGTCAGCAGTAATGGCAGCCCGCTCTGAAAGAGAAAACTAAATGAAAAAAAATATTAAAATGCACCAAGAAAGCAAGAAGTGGGATTCTCACCTGTTAAAGTTTTAAGTATCTCCAGACTCTAGACATCCTTGGACTTTTAAGTTCACTCATTCTTCTCTATTGAAGAGGCTACAGAACCCAATGAGAAGCAAAGGGTGTTATATTTCTTAGGCTACGTTAATTCTTTGCTCCAGAGAGCTAACTGGGCAACTACATCACAATTACAGGAAGCTGAATTCCTTTCACCACACCATGTCTGTCTGGATCTGGTATAACTGGTGGAGCTTTTCAAATACAAGCTACATGGAATCTGTAATTAATTACTTTCTCATTAACACTTGTGGCTGAGTGTACATCGTATGACTACTTGTATGTCGAGAACCTGACCCAGGAGGGCTATGAAATTCTGGGGCACAGTCTCATTTCTGAAGCATTCAAAATAGTAGAGAACTACATTAGATTTGCTTGTAGAGACTCTAAGCAGAATATTTCTAGGATTGTAGTAAAAAGTTACCTTTGTGGCATGTCTTTAATTACAACCATAACAAATGCCATCAGTAGGATTTATGCGCAGTGGGTTCAACGGGCACACAGAGAGCCTGGGTTTCTTACTCTTTCAGGGTGTCTCTCTGACTGACTCTTACCAGACCTCAAAGAAAGAACTGGCTCCTTTCCAGAGACATTTCTGGGGTGTTGGGAAGTACCTACCCTCCAACTACCAGGGACTCTGTCTGTAGGACAGAGGAGTGAACTATGAAGATTCATAAACATTTGAAAAGACTGAGATATGCTGAAGATGGCCACAAGAAAAGGGGGGAAAAGTGTCAAGAAACATCAGGCACTAAAAAGTGTAGTTATTTTGTAGCATAAAACAGAACAGAAATGTAATTTCTGTTTAATTCATTGGAGAAAAAAAACCACAACAAACAAACCACAGGTAGCAATCAAACTTTTTTTTTAATGTACAGATTCTAAAGAAATATTTGTGTCCTCTAGACTGCTTAGGATTCTGGGAGGAGGGTACTAAAAAAGCTTTTCTGATTAGATTTTGAGAGCTCCATGGAGAAAGAACCACACGTGTACCTAATTGCTTCCTTCCATCAATGCTTCTGCCCTTCACAGCACTCTCTGCTTCACTGCTGCCCATGCACACCTCAGGAAGAGATGGACCTCAAAGAGCCGTGACTCATGCCAGAACTGCCTTCACATGCTGAAAATGGAAAAGAGAAATTAAAAGCCAAATTTTTTAAAGCTCTTCCAGGTGCTAGTTGGTCAGCAGCAATAACCATCACAACACAAACAATTTCCCAGGAATTAGAGGCTCAAGGTTGCCTTTCAGGCCACAGGCTCTTCACAGCTTGTTACTAACCTGCTGGAAATTTCCTGAATTACTACTGCTACTGCCTAATTGTTTCTATAGGTGAGTTTTGTTTATTTGACAGGCTCTTATTAAAGCTATATGCATGACAGGCTTCTGAAACTGGGTAGGTGTTGCTTCTGGGCTAAAGCTTCTACTTTTTAACTCACTAAAAGTTAATTTGTGCATCTGAGTCATAAAGCCTCTTCAAATGGAAGTGTCAGAAAGAAGTTATTCCACATCCTTATGATCAAGTTTTCAAAAGAGGCCTTAGTTTAAGTCACATTGGGCCCCTGCACACAAGTCCAGGAAGAATGTACATATTACTTATGGGTGCTCCAGTTTACACCATAAGGAATACTACTAATTCTCTGGGCAGAATTGCAAGACTGCAAAAATGTAGTGATCCAAAGTTGTCCAATTTGGAGCAGTTACCCTGTCTGGTAATATTTGTCTTTCACTGAGACTGCCAATAGAATGGAGTTTAAAAAAGAAAAAAAAAGTCAGAATGGCCATATTTAACTGCATATCACAGCCAGCCTTGATGACAATAGTGTATTCTCATTAGTTATTCCCAGTTTCATTCAACAGCTCAATGTGCAGTGTCAGCCAGAAGAAGTACCCAATTGTTGAGCATCATCAGGAAGGGAATTGAGAACAATGCAGAGAGCCTGGTTTTGCCAATGTGTAAAACCCAGGAGCACCCACATCCTGACTGAGGCTTTTCACTGCTCTCAGCACTGCAAGAGGGACAGAATGGACTGAGGGAAGGTACCAAGAAGGGCAGGTAAAGAAATGTGGGTGATTGTGCAGCTGTCTTATCAAGGGACCCTTAAAAAACTGAGAGTTTTCAGTTAGGAGAGGAGAAAGCTTCCTGGAAATAAGATGAATGAAAAACTTGTTCACTAAATCCAATTTAACAGTCATAATACAGTGCTTTTGTACATGGCACGTGTGACTGCATGTGAAATATGTAGTCACAGCAGGTTTTAAAGGCAAACAGTATGAGCAGTTCCAAAACTTCACGGACACATTCATGGACAGTAAACAGGGAGAAGGCAGAGATGAGCCTGCAATGTTTGGATGCTGGGAATGGTCCTCAGAGAGCAGTAGGGTTTGTTTCTCTTCCTGAACAGAATCTCCTAATGCCACTGCTGGAGACAGGCTACTGGGTTGGGTGGATTCATCACTGACTGGGCAAGTAGAGCATTCCTTGACTACTGTTTACAGCCAAAACAGTGCAAAGCATAAGGATACACCATATAAAGAAACAAATGTATTAGCATGTGGCCTGCTGCCTCAGTGAGACAGGTAACATGTAACAGGGTGTGTTACTATTGTCCTTCACAAAGGAGGGAGGCTCTCTGCTGTGATATCAGACTAAGGTCTGAGATCTGCTCTGGCTTTGCTTTCCCTTGCAAGTCCTCAGATTCAGACATTATGGGACATCTGTGACCCACACATAATTCCAAATTAACTTCTGTCCTGTCCACAGCCCTGGAGTTATGGGAGCCCAAAGTGCTCTTTCTGGCTGACATTGCTCTGGCTCTTACTTACAGCACCTCAGACTTTCAAAGAGTCCTCCAGGCTTCCATGTACCATCAAACCCAGAAATGAGTCTTTTGGGAACAACTCTCAAGCAGATCTACAAGTGCCTTTAACACTACAACAGAGGAATTCTACACTAACCTCAGCAGCAGCTTTGGTGAAAAAAACAGTGAGTTGCCAAATGCCTCACCTGGTATCAATTTTTAAACTTCTTTTCTGCCTCTGTCAAGGTCAGGATTGAAGCACTCAAGAAGTATTTCATGTTCAGACTCAGATAGTCCTACCATCATGCAGGAATGTTTCAAATGTTGGATGTGGCTCTAACCTGGTTTCTGCTGCTGCAAGCCCTCCACAGCCTGTAGCTGCAGGGAGTACTGGCTGGAGACTGCTGGGTGGTATTTTACCTCCTAAACAGTACCTTTTTATTTTTTTCATTACAAGAAATTAAAGGTGCATTGAGCTGCTAGCAGAGACAGCTGTCAGATGGAGGGTAAAACAGGACATTCAAAGAAAACCTGTCACTTCTTACAAGAGAGAGGGAAGTTAACCTGACTTCTGGTCAGTCCAGGTTTGGGGTGGTTTTATTTTGACTGAGGGGGAGAAGTTTTTTTTTTGCTGTGGGGGCCAGCAAAGAGAAACTGAATTTTCTTTTTTTTTTTTTCCCTTACAAACTTCCAAGAGGTCTTTAAAGTGCCATAGCTGAAAATGACTTTTGGAAGTGGGTAATGCCTTCAGTCTCTTAAGTTCACTCAGTGGCCAGCTTCCTTTGTGTGGGAAGGCAGGTGAGTGGGAGGATATATTTCACATAGTAATTGAAGGGAAAATATGCATTAAAACCACACAGACTAGCACACTCCAAAGCATTGAGTCAGCTGCCCTGGCAGCCACGAGGGCCAGCTGTGTCCTGGGATGCCTCAGGCTCAGCATCAGCAGCCTGTCAGGGGAGGTGAGGTTAAGTGAGGTGATTGTCCTGTTCTGCACTGGTGTGGCTGTGTGCAGTTTTGGGTGCTAGAGTATAACAAAGATAGAGGGGTATTAGAAAGCATCTAAAGAAGGGCTATGAAGGTGGCAGAGGGCCTGGAGGTGAAGCTGGATGAGGAGCAGCTGAGGTCACTTGGTCTGTTCAGCCTGGAGGAGACTGAGGGGAGACCTCATTGCAGTTACAGCTTCCTCCTGAGGGGAAGAGGAGGGGCAGACTCTGATCTCAGTGGTGACAGTGACAGGACCCAAGGGAATGGCCTGAAGTTGAGTCAGGGTGCGTTTAGGTTGGATATCAGGAAAAGGTTCTTCACCTGGAACAGGTTCCCCATGGAGCAGCAAGCCTGACAAAATTTGGACAATGCACATGGTGTGATTTTGGGAGTTCTGCTCAGGGCCAGGAGCTGGATTTCTTGTGATCCATGTGGGTCCCTTCCCACACAGCAGATGCATGATTATACAGCTCTTGAGCTACTTCTAGCATAACAGAATCTCTTTGTAAGTGATTGGAGTTCAAACAGACACCAGCCTTTTAAACAGGTGATCTGCTACACGGGAATGAATGGACTCTGTTCCACTAGGAAGGAAGTTGTGGTCCTATAGCCTGTCTCACCAATGCAAGGTCCCATGCAACCACTTGGTTTCAGCCAGGAGTAATGTCATGGGTTGCAAAGGGCTCTAGCACAATAAATACACTTAGAGTTTTACTCAGATTTGCAGAACAGGCAAGAGGAAAGCCCTGCTCAATATTACCTGCCATATTACCAAAGGCCACAACCATAGCTCAGCTGCCCCATACAGGAGCTAGAGCTCTGAGGTAGCATGGAGAGCCAGGAAGCAGTGACTGGCAGGATTCTGGGAAATACCAGAAGCTGGCAGAAACATTTTCCCTTCTCCATCTGCCAGGTTTTTTTTGTCCTTGTCTCCAAGCTCATGAAAGAAAGGCATAATTTTTTCTCGGCATATAAAGTTCCAGCAGAATCACTTTCAATTACTATTTAAGTCCTATAAATGACACCATATAATCCAAATGAAATAACACCAAGCTAAACTTGGTGCTACAAAACATTACAACAGCTGAGTCTGCCCTTGATAATGAGTGAAATCACCTGCCTCCTAGAAACCAGCAGGTGTGTGCATGACAGGCAACCTCTGTCAAGGGCATTAGAAAAGAGAGTGGCTGGATACCTTATGTTGTCCAGAAGCCCCATCTGCCATGATCTCCCACAACACACCCTGCCATCTTTAAGCACTGAAACTTTAAAAAACTTGTCAGAAAAAACATGGTTGTGACACCACTTGCAAAAATATCATTGCTTAAACAGGACCAAGGTTTCCACATCAGAGGATTGTCATTCTAGAGTCATAGATGACTGCTGAAATCCCAATGTGACAGATATCCATTAAAGAAGGAAAAATTTAAAAGGTTAAAAATTAAATCCACTGAAATTCTGTGACAAAATGGGTCAGCCTCCTTTTCCCTTTCTTCTGACATTACAAATTGTGGTGGGAGGGTGGAGCACAGTTTGAATGCTGGGCATTTATAATGTTCTGCTTATTAGCAAAACCCTACCCCTACTCCCCTTCTACCCATAACATGGAGAAATGATGCAGAAATGCAGGTGTCTTCCAATTGTGATGCATGTCAACTACATCAGGAACTGGCTGCTTATGGACATCCTAGGAGAGCAATTAGCATCTTCAGGGCCATTTAACTTTGGGTCCATTGCAGAGATTGCCCCTAAAATATAGGCATGTCATCTTGTGCTTGTTCAACAGATGGTACTGAAGCATGAACTATTTTCATGGCAATGTACATTTGGCAATATCATAAAAGTGGGAGAAGCAGTTTTCTGAGCAATAAAACCACTGGCTGGAATGCAACTGGCCTGTTTTACACATAACCAGTATTTTCTGCACAAATGCCTGTTTTAAGGTAAACATCTCCTTTTTACAAAGGTATGCAAAAAATGACAGGAATCAAAGAGGCAAAAAGGAAGAGGTGAGACTGCATCCCTGAAGTGCTTGTATCCATCACTGTACATCAGGAAGATATGTTAAGGCTTCTCTTGGTGGATATCAGGTCCTATTTACTGTGCTCAAACTGCTGTAGTTGAATTGGGATAGTTTCAAGCAGCTTGGCAGCAACCCTTAGCTTAAACAGCAAGATGGCAAGAAGGTTAGGAAGATATTTTCCTGGGAAGAAAACAAAAGCTGACATCAAAAATTATCAGTTCACATCCTAGCTAGCATGGTTGAACTCCCTGGCTCTGAATTTGCATCCTTGCACTTGCAATTCTAATGCCTGGTGATGTGCTCTGATCTTTGTTGGTTTACTTGTCCTGTCTGACTGGAAATGGTGTTTTGGCAACAGCCTGCTATTTACTGTGGCACCACAGTCCTGAACATCCTTTAAGACATGCTGAGGCTTAGCTGGCCAGATCCTTGTGCTGGCCTTTCAACTCTCATTGAGAGCCAAGTGCCTAGCTTGATAGATCCTTTTCAAAAATCCCAGGTTCTAGGTTTTGGTAACATTTTTTAAAACATCTGTTTTTAAAACTAACTCCTTTCCTTCTAGCACTTCAACCCAGTCAGTGCTGTACAGCCTTCTGATGGTAATGGGAAAAGCTTTCAAACAAATGTTCACTAAACTCTAGTAAGTGAAATAAAATATACATCAAATAATGAATTAAATCATTCCATTTCCCTGTGTTCTTCTTGCATAAACATGATGCACCAACGCACTGCTTTTAGGATTATTAGTTTGTGTGTGCAATGATTCCACCTGTCATTCCTCAGTGTAACAGGCTGTTCTGAACAGCACTTCTGTTCTCCAGGAAAACAAGAGTCCAAAGGGCAAGGAAGTCACATCCACAACTAACAGTCACCAAGGAAGGTAAAGATCCTTCTAAAAACTGTTGGATTAGATTCAATCTGCTTCAGTGGGCATTCACCAGCAACAATCCAAATTAATTTTACAGCTGAGAGCTTAAAGGTTGGGTGAATAATCTGTCCTTTTAAAAGGGAAAACTTCCTTTTTCTGAAAGATCCTGAACTTTCCAGAGTGCATCTATACAGATATAAGCTGTTATAACAGCTTTAGAGGCTTATGAAAACAAGGAATAATTTGTCACTTTCTATACTTTACTCATTGCTGCAGAGCAGAGTAACTCCAAAACACACCTTGCAGAGGGGCAGTGGCTCCATGGACTATGTTCTCTGACAGAGGTGATGTGGTTTTGCAATCTTTTAGTCCCCATAAGGGCTTGACTAAGGAGCTGTACCTGTCACCTCTGTTGCTAGTTAAGAGATTAAGCACATAACTCCAGGTAAATACTATATGTGCTTCTACAGCAGTAGACTTGCTCAAATTAACTGTGTCACTGCAAAACTGCTCCTTTTTGGTGAGAAATAACAAATGGGAGAATGAAAATAGAGGGTGGGGGGAAAACAGATCTCAAGGGCATGGCAGAAAACTACTGCCTTATTTCTCCCTAGAACACATACCTCCATGTGATACCAAAGCAAGGAAATAAAGATTTGAAGCAGCTGATCAGAAATAAAACAAAAAAAAGCAAGGAAACATTGAAACTAGGGGTTTTTCTTGTTGAAGGAGCATTGCTGCTACTGCACTAAGCAGAGGCAGGACTCAATGTGTAGCAGCAAGCACTGCAGGAGAGGCCATAAGCACGTTGCATGGCTTTTCTGTCAGACTATGCTGTCATCTTTGACAGAGCAGACAGTGCTGAGGCTTTCTGCCAGGACTAAGCTCTTCACTCTCAGTTACTGGCTTCTTTGTGCTAATGCACTCTAAGAGTGACACTCAATGACAGATAGAGGGAAAAAAATCATTGTCATGGGAATACTCACCAGGCCTGTCTACTACAGCGATGTGACCAGCCTCGCCTGGCTCCCAGGCAGGTGGGTGTCTTGTAGTTTCAAAGCACTGTGTCCTTCTGAATGATTTCTAATTCCTGTAGCTGAGGAAAGCAAGAGATAATGGAAGATGTGCTTATGCTTCTTAGTGGTTATCAGAAGGAATTATAATGGGGCATTTTCAAAATTAATTCATTTCCTATATCCAGCATACTTAATTAATCTGGGGAATAAAACTGATTAAGTTTCTCTTCTAGAAAGCATACTTTTTCTTCACCAGAACTTGATCTTGCTTTTACTATTAATATATGGCTTGGTGAGATAACTACAACCCAATTTAAATTATTTGTTGCAGCATCACTCTTACCTAGTTTATAAGCCAGTTCTGATTCTACAAGGGGTATCTATCTCCACAATGCAGCAAGTCTTTTTCTAAAGACAGATGATTCAAAATTAAAGTTAAAACCGTTAATATGTTGACCTGAGTAGCCAAGAGATTCTGATTAATTATCAAAATTTTATTTGCTGTTCTCCTCTGCTCAAGAGGTCCTCAAGTTTTAACTTGCCCTGGTCTAAAGATACAGAAAGATTAATCTTGATTGTTGTCTGCATGCTCATTAGAAGTTTTGATTTTCTAAACAAGCCTTATAGATAAGAGAAATAACTTAGATTTTTGTTTAGAGGATTAAAGATTTGATGGAGTAACTCCTTCCCTTTCATATATTAACTCACTTTTCAGATGTGTGTCACTGGAGCTTGGTGCTGGATAAAAGCATGGGCTGAGGAGGAAGTTAAGACAGGCATAGGCAAAAGAAAAACAAGAGCTTTAGCAGAGAAACAGAAGATGTGAGGAATTTATTTAGCAGTCAGTGGTGGTGCTATTCCTTTCTACAGGGTTGCTGCCAAGAAGATTCCCTAATTTGCCTCCCCTTGTTCCTCAGCCCTCATTCCCTGGTCACAGAAGCCTATCATCCATGTCCTGTTACTTCTATAACTCATTTATCCACAAATGTGGGCCATGTTCCCTCTTGGTATCCCACTAGCTGCAGCACTTGCTCTGGCCATGCGAGCTTTACTGCCTCACCTAGGCTCTGCCATAAGAAGCTGGAACACAGCTGTTAGCCAGCAGATAATCTTGCTCTCAGGAGGTCCTGCCGGTCCCCTGCCCTCCCCAGACATCAGTAGGTAGCCACAATGCATTCTCTAAGGGACACCCATTGACTAGTAAAGCTAGTAAAGAAGTAGCAGCAGCCAAAATGCAGTGCAAAGTCTGATCTTGCTGCCAGACAACTATAAATAATCTCAATTTCTCTGATTTAATTTCACTTTGACTAGAGCAGCACCACCTTTAACAGTGTGACTGCCAGCTTCATGACAGGGTTTTTTTTTTTCTTTGCGGAAGCTCTTGCATTTGCGTCACAAGCGGGAAATACTAAAAGATTTTATTTTAAATGAAATATGGTTGGATCCTGAATCATGACCCAAAAGCTCCCTAAAGGATCATAACCTAGAAGGTGGGAGGGGTGAGGCAAAAAACACATGATAAGTTCTTCTTGTGATCTTTGAACACCTGGCTGAGCCAGAAGGAAAGTCTGGGGTTTGAGGAGCTTTTGACACTTTAGCAGTCACAGACTTTCATTCAGTCCTTTGTCATCTTTAACTTGGGTTGCAAATCAACATTCAAGATGCATGAGGTGAAGAAGGAACACCTCGAACTCTTAAGTTCCTGCCACTGTTAAAGCTGTTCAGTGCCTGAAACGCTGACCCTAAAAGCCTGGCCTGGCCAGACAGCGCTGTTTGGACAAGGAAAGTCTGTCCAGGTGCTTTTAATTACCAGGAAAATAGTTTTCCAGAAATAGCTTGCTGGCTGTTTGCCAGATCTATTTCTTCCGACAGGAAAAGCAAAATGTAAACATCCAGCACTTCATAACAGACCACAGAAACCCCTATCCAACTGGAGCAGGGATCTGGAAAGCCTGTGCTACCTTCTTGTCTCCTAACCCTGGGCAGAGTTATCCCACCACTCACCTTAGCAGCTTGCCATGGGGACATTGAGGGAGCTCCCTCACACTGCAGGAAATGTTGCAGTGCTGAGGAATCCACTGGTTCTTGGTACAGCAATGCTGCTTGGGAGAGCAGATCAAATAGGGAGCTACTGCCACACAAATGCTTATATAGCCCTTGGGTACTGCCAAAAGAGACCAGTCCTACCCAGCTGCCTCTTAGGGGCAGAACTGTGCCCACCTGAAACTGATTGAGAAGAAGGTGTTCTCTCATTTAGTCCTGTCTTTGGCATTTATTTATTTTTCAAACCCACTACTATGGCTGATGTCAGCTTTTCCTGAACTTAGGAACTAATTTTTAGTTATGTGACACTCTGCCTACAGGTGATAGAGGTACAGCGGTACCTCATGGTATCTCATATGTTGCTATATCTCCAAAGGCAGCTCTTTAGGGAGTATTTCACTTTCCCTTTCCTTGATCTGTGCCTGGAAAGGTCTTATAGGAGGCAGACCCCTGGGAAAAGTATCTCCTGATAACTCTAAGCATATGGGGAGGAAACAAAGTGTATTTTCTAGCTTCTGTCACCTATGCACAACTCTCTGGCAGGAAGAAGATGAGACAGAGAATGTTACAGTGAATAAATAGAGCTTCACTCTTTGCAGTAGCTGCCAGGCAGCTCATGGCTCCAATTCTCCCTTTGCATCCTTGTTCCCTGCCGGCACAGCATCTGTGCTGAGTCTTTCAGCATTGAAAGTTCCTTATTTCTGGAGCCTTTAGCCAAAATACATGACAGGAGATACATTCTTATTAGTGCTCTAGTTTCTAGTTTGGCAATTTTTGGAAGGCATCCAGAGGACATGTTAAAGGATGAGGAAATGCTGTGGTTGATTACTCAGATATTACTCTTAATTCCATTGATGCCTTGGGATTATCAGGAGCAAAGTTTCTTTGCTGGTAAGTGCTACACAAATATGTAGGATAACATTTGCAATACAGAGGTGATGGATAGAAGAGACACTGATAAGAGAAGTTGTGTAGGGATGGCACAGCAAGTGATTAAGGAGCTTGCCCAAGGTTGTAGAAAGAGATCACGTGAGAGCCAGAAACTGAGACGATGTCTGCTGAGTCATAAAACATGAGTTTACTCATCTGAATTTTTTCCCATTGCATAAATACCAAGGAACTCATCCGCCATATAACACACTCACAAGCTGCTTAAATGCAACTGAACTCAGAAAACAGAGGGTGGTTTCATGAGCTTAAAGAAAGGAAGACCTTCATCTCACAGAGGGTGAAAAAATAAATTATTTCTTTTCAGGGAAGGCATTGGCTGGGCAGTGTCACTATTGTGTTTGGTTCCAACAGGGAGATGACTCAGTAGTGCTGACACTGATGCTGCTGTTGGTCTCCCTTGCACATCTGACTTCCTTGCTTGGGGCAGTTTTGGCAAATGCACCCATCCTCCACAGGTCTCCAGCCCATTTAAAGTCTCCACAACCATTCCCATTCAACCATTCAAATTCTCCAGAGCCACAGTCAGGTCAGGAGGGAGCTGTGTGAAATCACTGCTGTCTGCTACATGTACAATGCCAGGGGAGGCTTCCAGCTCAATGAAGTCCTTGCAATTTACAGTAAAGAGAGGCTGGAGGAGGGTGTCAGGAGGGAATTGTGTTGCAGAGCACTGCAGATGAAATTGGGAATTTCTCCTCTGGAGACCAGTTGTGAAAAAAACAACAAAGCATCATCTTGCTTCCTCTTCACAAGAGGTCAGGCAAGGCAGAGACCTGGCGTCAGCCAGATGAAATTAGTAAGAATTAGCAAAAAATTCAGTGTCCATAAGTAACCTTGATAAAAGTTAAGACCCTTATATGGCACCAAATAATGCCAAGGAGGGCTTCCCAAGAGGACTTTGGGAACATCAGCACTGTGCCATGGGCAAAAAAACAGCTAATTCAGTCAATAAAGAGATCTGATGCTTTCTGGGGAGGCTCTGGGAACTGAAGAGGTGGTGTGACACAGGGTGGTAAAGTATGAATCAAAGTTGGAGCAGAGGTTTCCAATGTGCAGGAAAAAAGCTCCAGCTGGTCAGAGTCTGACTCTTTGCCCTGTCAGCCTTTGATCTGGGAGAGTTCTCTCAGCTCCTTCTTTAACTTGCATCATTTAACCAATTTGTTGAAGACAATGTGGCTGCATCTGGGATTGAGTGTAACATACAAAAGAAATGCTCTACTGCACTGCTGTCTTGAAGTGCTTCCCAAAAACACAGGAATGAGCCTCTCTGGCATTGCCTACACTAGAGTTTTGCTCAACATTTCCCACCAGTCCACATCAGCTGTCATGGAGAGGCAGCAACAGTGTGGACTCATGAGCAAAGCAGAATTTGAATTTGCATATTAAAAGTCTGAGTCCATGAGAAAAAGATTTTCAGAAGGCTTAGCTAGCATTGCTTTTCCCATTCTAGAAAGAAAATCTGTACCTCAGAATCTACATATAAGTTTCTAGAAAAGTAATTTGACTTTCAAAGTAGCATCTGCTCTCATCTCCAGTGGGACTTGCACACATCCAGGACTTATGAAAAAGCAATATATTCTTCTGCAGAAGGACAAACCTAAACATTTATTAATATAGCTTTATTACATCCACATTTGCAACGTGTCGACCTTCCTTTAAAATATTATTTTGCTGACTGATTTTTCTCATTATCTAGAAGTTGTTCATGCAGTGCTGTTTAATAGGTTGGGTGTGAAAGAGGTCACACCCAAATTGTGAAATTGGGTGAATTCACACTCTGTAGGTTGAGTGTAAAAATGAAGGCTATGTTAAAGCAAACCTCAAACAAAGAAAATTATTGAAAATTTTGGTCTGTTTGGGTGGTTCCTGCAATTTGTCTTTTTGTAAAATGGCTTCTTGCCTGAGGAAAAATTTAAATGCTCTTAGTTTTTGAATATTGTCCAATGAAAATTTCTGAAGGTTATTTTTTTCCATTTGAGAACAGAAACATGTCTGCTCCATGGTCCCCTGCCCACAGCTGTTAAAAGATATGTAAAAGCACAGAAATGAGCCCAACCCAAAACAGTATTTATTAAACTTCCCCCTTCCTCTTATTTTGCAATAACAGTTCAGGAACATGCACAGTTAACTTTTCATCATGAAAACTATTCTCATCTAAGTTGCTAATACACCCATAGAACTGATAAGCTAAGAATATTTCCTGATTTTTTTATTATTTCCACTATTTATTTCCATGCCAAGCAGAAGCATGTTCTCTACCCACTTTGAAATTCATACTCAAAGATACATTACCTGTGGAAAGGCAGACTTTAGGAGGTTCTTTTTCTTCTTTATTTTTGTTCTATCTAATGTTTTTACAGAAAGATCTTCAAGATTCTGATCACTCAGAGTGCTCTGAAAGGACTTCTATTAGTAGCAACCAGGACTTAGAGGCCAAGGCAGTACATAAACAAGAAATTTCTTCTTTTAACATCAGGATCCCTGAACAAAGGGATCTATTGTTCTTCTGAGCTATAATGCAGAGCACTCAGCTTTCTGTACATTGCCTTCAAAAGCTGTTCTAACTTCCTGGCATCTAAAATGATGCCAGACTGACTTCATAAGGCACCCTAAAAATGGTTGATCTCTTGTGAAAACAGGAAATTTCCTGGCTATTCTTATTGCTCCCATAAATATTACTAATATTCCCTTTTGATAGGTAGCTAAGAAAATTCTGTATTATCTTGCTCGGGTAGCTTTTACTGAAGCAGCATTCTGCAGGTTCTTACTACATCAGAACACTTTGGTAGTGGCAGGAAGAGGATTTTGAGCACAGACACCCACAGCACTTATCACAGGACCCCGAGAGGACCTCTGTGAGTGGGAGCTCTCTTTCTGCTCAACTCTGCTGCTCCTGAGTCTCATGAGCCTTGCTGGTGTTGGCCTTGCTGGAGTGAACTGTCCCCCACTGACTCCCTGCATTTGAGCACAAATCCCCCCAGCCTTGCCATCCCAGGGACTGTGGTGTGACATTTCAGGGCTGTGTTACTCGGATTTCACAGGTTTGGTAGGACTGGCCACGCTGGGTCTCAACCAGGTGACAGCTCTGCTGCTGTGGCAGGTGCTGGTGTTCTGCAGGAAGTGAGGCTGAGAGATGACATCAGACCTCCTGTTAGCCTGATATGCTCTAAATTACAATGGCAGCAGCAGCACCCTTGGGAAGAAAAGGAAAAGAGAATAAAACCATGCTAAAGATGTAGTAGTGCTTTCCCAGAGTCTTGCCAGCAAGTTTTCTGCAGCATCCAATCTGCAGCTCAGGGTGTGAAAATATAGGAGTTTGTAGTACATCTACGTGGTTAGACCCTGCCATTGACACTTTTCTGTGTGAAAGAACACAATTCAACAAGATGCAAAATACAGATGTTTCTTTCTTCAAAAGTTAAATCAGACTTTTAAATACCAGAATCATTTGATTTCAGCCTGGGAATTTTTTAGACAAGAAGCTAAAGAGCAAAAAAGAGGGAACTAACCGCCCTGCCCTGATCTCAAATTCCCTTGTCTACATCTCACTCATTTGACTCTGCTGGGCTGAATTGGTACCAATAATATGGTAAACTGCAAACTGGGTGAGGTTATGCCAATAGTACAGGCAGCCATTCTGTCTTAGCAAAACCATTTTCAGAGGAACAAGAGGAAGGACTAGGGAGACCTTTGTAAAGTGCACAGCTATATCAGTGCTTTTATGGCTTGGTTACTGGAAGCCCTACACATGTTTCAGTTGATAAGGCAATCACAAGGTTTTCATTCTCATCTGAATAAGAATATTTAATCTTTGCAGGATAAAGTCCCATGTGCTAAATTAAATTTCCTGCCAGCTCAGCAAACAGTTTTGCTACTTTGAACTGCATTGTGCATGATTTCCTTTCATCACAGGATGCATTCTTTCTTGAGCATCAACAGCCAAGAGGGAAAAGCCCAGTCTGCTCCAGCAGAAGCATGAACATGCCGTGGTATTCAGAGCTGCCATGCACCAGCAGGCCGCTGGGGTGGGATGCAGGTGACATAGCAGAGGTACCTGTAATGGGGACGAGTCTGTCTGAATGAGTCACTTTAACTGTCCTTGAAGAAAAAAGGCTACTTGGTGGCCCAGTGCAGCCCATCTGATGGAAGTGCCTGGCTATCCTAAAAGGGCCTCTTTCTCTGCATTGCTTTTCAAGGATGTGTGGAAAATCAGCTCAGGTGTCGACAGCCACATTGCAGATCTCTGTGATCAGGAGGGAAGGATCTGACTTCCA
This sequence comes from Passer domesticus, assembly GCF_036417665.1. Lineage (NCBI taxonomy): Eukaryota > Metazoa > Chordata > Aves > Passeriformes > Passeridae > Passer > Passer domesticus. The sequence continues at coordinate 48,219,645 of NC_087479.1, forward strand.
GTTTCCCCCCAGCTCTAGCTAATAGAAGCCTTTGCCACAGTAGGTTTGGGGGGCTTCTCTAGGTCCCCTTCTCAGCTCAGTCATCTGTGTTTCAAAATGCTTCATGCTTATAGGCTGAATTTGGCCATTTCATTCCAGAGTTATCTAAAAACCTAAAGCAGAGAAAGCTCGTCATATTTTTCTTTCAAGGGAAGAGAAGGAAGAGGGGGACAAACTAATGGCATTATTGCAAAAGCAGAGGTGCTTGTTTTATGTCATGAACCCACAATGAATTTAAAACATTGCATCTTGGTAAAGTTCACCAAATGTCTGTGCTGATTTTGTAACAAAGTTTTATCTAGTTTAATTCTCTGTTAAACTTTCCTTATTCCCATTTTTACTACCTGAGAGTGGGTGACACTTGTGATTACAAAGATTTTCAACAAAGAGAATGAATGCTACAGTACAAAGCAAAAGGGAGACTGGGGTCCCCTGTTGTTAGGGAACACAACATCAGTTGCCTTTTGGTTAACCTCATCCACAGTTCAGCCTCATCTCAGCTTGTCTTGCATAATTTGGAGTTCATAGCATTTTAGATATTTGCTGACACAGGTTCAAAAGTACAGGGATTTGGGCTATTAAAATCAAACTCAAATATATAAATGTTCTTTGTTTGACCAGTAAAATGTGACAGAAAGACGAGTTGGACCTACAGATCTCAGTTCCTCAGCATCTCAAACTCTAGCCTTACTTGACCAGAATAACTGAACATATCTGAAGAAGAAAAGCTTCATTTGCTATAAGAAGGAATTAAATGTGTATAAACAGACATTAGGTTTTGGCAGACTATTCTCTTTCCTAATCCTCAGTATTTCCCCAATTACTATACAGCCCAATCATTCTACATAAGTTGTTTTTATTAACACTATAAGAGGCCATCTGTCTGCAAATACCCAGTCAAATAATAGAAACCAACAGAAGAATAATCAAATTCAGCTACTGACAGATCGAAAAGATTTGTGCAGAATAAATATTTACTTTTTTAGGCACTTCAGTATCTTTCTGGGTGTTTTCCAAGCATTTATCATTTCAGGGTGGCAGAGAACGGTAACAATTCTTTCTCCACCCACTTCAAGAATTTTTACTTTCAATCATCAAAGATGATGTAACATGAGGCCTTTCCAATCTGCATCATGTTCTCACACCCCCAAAATAATGAGCATGCTGTGATTGTTACAAGATCATAGAAAAAAAAACCCAGCATGTTTTGAACCCCAAAATTTTGACTCTCTTAGAGGTGTCACATCCAAACGATCAGAGTTGCTCTACAAAGCTATGGCTGCAAAAATTGGCAGGTCCTCTGAATGAGTCCCCTGAATCAATGCAGATGGATTTGGTTTAGCAATCAAAATGAAACTACTTGGATTAATTGAACAATTTCTGTTGGGAACTCTCTCACCAGGCAGCTTTTTCCAACCACTCTGCCCCCAGCCTGCAGGGGGTTGTGACCCATATGACACAAGTTGCTTTGTTTTGCACAAATGGCCAGCAGGTTATTCTATGCAGCATCCTCGTTCATCTTTCTCTTCCTCCTTGCTTTCAATGGAAATATTGAATAGGACAAACAAGGTTGATTTAATGCTGAAGATCATGAAGGAAGCTTCTATGCAAATTAGGGTGTTTAAAAAAAACATAAAATAGTTTCTTCCCCCATGTAACAAGGCAGGACAAGAGGAAATAGCCTCAATTTTTTTCCAGGGGAGATTTAGATTGGATATTAGGAACAAATTTGCTCACTCAAAAGGTTATCAAGCAATGGAACAGGCCGCCCAGGGAAGTGGTTGAGTCACCATCCCTGAAAGTGCTCAAAAAAAGGTGTGGATGTGGCACTTGGGGACATGGTTTAGTGGTGAACCACAGATGAGTTTATGGTTGGGTTTATGATCTTAGAGGTCTTTTCCAACTTTGACAACCCTCATATTGTGAAATTTCACTGACTTACCTCCGAGATGAATTTGCCTCAGTGGCCATAATGATTCTAACCTGTAATTGTGGATTTTAAATAAAGTATCAAAATGTATCAAAAGCAGCTCAGCACAATGAAAGCCAATTAAATGCGATGATGAAAGATCTAAAGAGTTTTATGAAAATAGACTAAATTGCCTCTTGAATGATTATCTCTGCTTGCATACAGAGATGCTTGAAATAAAACTTGTCTTTCTTAGAAAACATTGCCTTCAAAATAAATTTCTTGTTCTTAGAATATGAAATTTCTGGAGGTATATCTTTTCATAACTATCTTACACTGTAGAGTTATGATATACTGAGAACAATACCACAGTAACTAAAAAGGTACACATGTAGCAGGTTTGTATAAAAAATTACATAAATGTTTGCAATATGGTCTGAAGTACCATCATTACTGCTTAGGGGAAAAAAAACCAACTTTTCACCAGGGAAAACTACAGCTGCCAAAAACTGGCTATTATGTAATAGCTGGGGACAAAAAAGAAGAGTAAAAGAGGGAGAGGGGAAAAAAAACCACTCTGCATCTCCTCATGGTCCCTGGAGTATCTATCCAGACCAGATGTTAGGAGGGAAGGATGTGCTTGTGCTGCCTGCTGCACAGCCAACAATTATGCTTTTTGCAATGGGGTAAGTAGAGGGGTGTCAGAAATGCTGGGTACTTATTCTCATGGAAAGCAATGGACAGGACAAACCTCTCTTCTTAATTGTAGGTCCCACCTTCAGAGGACAAAGGGCCAATTCCTGGCTGGGATGCCTGGTAAATTGACTCCTCTCTTTTTTTGCCTTGGTCTCCACTATGATGGCTTAAGCCAAATTGCAATTTTGCATTATTTGGAGTCATGTTAAATATTGACTCATTAATTTTAAAATCACAACAGTCATGTCAATAGATATTAGTTATTACATATTACTGCACAATTAAATAGTTGTTATAAACTACATTTGTATTTGCTTTGCAGATTAAAAAACCACCAAAACAGTGCATTTGGAAAACAGTTCTCCAATGACAAAAACTCCACTAATAAAACATATTCCACTTCCTGCTTAAGCTATACTGTTCTTAGGCACTTACCACCCACATAGCTCAGTAGAGGGAAGGCACTGAACTTCAGAGCTCAGAGAGGGACCAGCAATAAAAAATGCTCTTCAGCTGTTAAAGCCACACACCATTTTGCAGGGCCTGAGAAAAGGATGGACAAGTAGCAGGAGAGTTAATGTCAGGAAATAATAATAGAACTAATACTTCACTAATTACTCTTTTCCTCCACACTCGATTGAAAGTGAGATTAGGACTGCAGCTAACCAAAAAATAAACCCCCAAAATTTATGTTAAGAATAAGAGGATACATCTGTTTCCTGCCTTAGCCAGATCTGCTCACCCCTGCCATCAGAATAGCTGCACTGAGATGCAAAGTTCCAAAGATTAAAGCTGAGGGCCACTATTTTTACTCAGAAGAGCTCCAGAATATGCGTAAGAGTAGTTTATTATGTCATCTCTGCCTGTGACAATGCAGAAGTGCTGCCAGACGGGGAAACTCGGAATTGTGAAAAGCTCATTTGAGTGAATGCAAGTAAGAGATTAAGGAAATATCTGTCCCAAAAGAGTTCTTTGCACCGTTTCTGGAAGTAAAAAAGATAAGCTTACCATGGATTTAAGCAAGCACAGCATTAACATTTGGCTTTAGCAGGACTTTGCCAGTTTGTCCAACATGTCTCTGCTCCTACAGTGGAGAGTCTTTTCAGTATTTTAGATCTGGAAAAGAGACATTTTGAAAATGAACTCCTTCATTTAATTTTTCTTTTACATACTTCCAGTTTTGGCCTGTTGGCAAGATTTCTTAAAAGATGAAAATTGCTAGCAAAATCTATTGGAGTGGGAATACCTAGTCACACTGACAACTTATAACCATCTGTTACTGGTTACTTATGAGTGGTTGGAGTCCCCTTTGTGCTAAGCACTTCATGTATGCATAGCAAATGAGAAAGTGCCTGCCCCAAATAGCTCAGAACAGACAGAGCTAAGATTTGCCCAAGACTGCAAGATGTACACGGCAGAATTGGGAAATGAGCCCAGGTTCTCTCATCTCAAATCCAATTCCAATTCATACTTCTAGCTGAAATGGATTGGAAACTGTTCTATGTCTGTAAGGAAAAAAAGTTCTGCACCACTGACAAATATACACAGGGTTTTGGTAGTCTGTGGCTAAATATGGGAGGATGTCTTGGTGCTGCAAAGGAAAAAGATAAATTACTGTTTAAGCTGAATAAAGATGGAGGCTACTGCCCATACTTTTGAGAGTGACAGCAGCAGAAATAATCACTTTGTTTCACACAGGCTTCTCTCCCTGTGAAGCCTCCTGTCCTAAAGGAAATAGCAGTGTGTGTTTTGTCATCCTTTTACTCCCTTCCCTAATATAAGTTCCATGACTTTCTGTCATTCTAGCAACTTTCTATCTTCAAAATGCCTGAACCAGGTTTCTACAAATCAGAAAAACCTTTTTACTTGTCTTGTTTGTGTTTTGGTGGGGTTCTTGTCCAATATCTAAGAATCTGATTAGGCAGAGATCTGAGTAGGGAGGAAGAAAGGGAGAAAATATCCCTGCTCAAATAAACAGCCTGTTCCTGCTCCTCCTTGCCCAAAAGATCTGCTAATATCACAGCATCTTTGCTGTGGAAGATCTCCATAACACCTCGCACCATTAAAATACAGTGCCTGGTATTACTCCACTCCTAACTCACACATTCAGTCAGATGGAACAAATCCCAGGATTGCTGGATTACTGGTATATAACCCTCATCCCTGGCAGTGTTCAGGTGTTGGATGGAGCTCTGAGAAACCTGGTCTAGTGGCAGGAGTGGCAGGGTGGGCGGAACAAGATGCTCTTGAAGGTCCCTTCCAACCCAAAGCATTCTATGCTTCCACTGGATGCTCAGAGCTTGGGAGGTGCAGGAGAAGCCATGTGCAGGAATTGCACGTGCTGCTGCAGCAATTCCCTCTGTTCTTTGCAGCAGGCAAACAGCAAGAGCTGTTGTGTGCCCGAGGAGACAGGGCTGTGTTTGTCCTACTGACCTGCAACCAGGTCTGTTTCTCACAGCCCTTCCATACAGGAACAGAGGAGGTCACAGCTGCAAACTGCAGGCCAGGAGCTGTGGCAGTGACCATGCAGCTGCTCCATGCTGTGTCTGCCTTAACGTTGTACCACCACCAATTCTGGAGCCCAGGCAGTCCTCACACAGAGCTCCTTTGCCCCAGCAAGGAATTAGTTTTTGGAACCAAAAGGCACCTAATTGTAATGTAAATGAAGAACCATGGAACGTAGTGCCTGGGTTTTTGACAGCATGATTCACAGTGGTTACTTTTGTCTTTTCAATGGAAGCAATGTAATTAGGAAAAGCACAGTCAGATCGAGTTGGCCTTGCAGGAGGAGACAGCTACAGTGATGAAGCACATAAGAGAGCAGTGGAAAATCAGCCCTCCTCCACAGTTCATGCAGCACTCACAGTGCCAGCTTTGAACTGTTCTGCAGTGTACTTTGAATAACACATTACATATATGCCTGGAATAAAACATAGGAACCCTAACACTACATTGATTGGATTTTGTAAGTGGTTAACTCATAAATCCTCTTAATGAAACAAATGCACCCAGGCTGAAGATTGAGGTTGGTTTTAGAATTTTTTTCTTTTTAAGTCACTACTGCCAAATTTTTGCTGTAAGGGAGGGTGTTACATGTGCAGTTTCTAATGTTACTGCTCAGCCTGCAATGAGATTATGGTATTGTTAAAATGAAGGAATTCCTGTTCTGTGGTGTTGGTTTTGGCTGATCCTGTATTGTGAGTTAACTTTGTGTGATGTATTTTCTTTAGAACAAATTTCCTTCAATTCATCAGCAGAGGTTCAAGCTGCTCTAGTAAGAGTTTGTGACATTTTTTGGAAGTAGTTTTGAACTCACCAATGCAAAATTAACAGATTGTTGAGAACACTCCCTTGGGAATGACGTTTCTAATTTTTCTTTATCCTTTATCTTTTGTTTATACTCTTTCCCCTTTCAAGACCATATCTTTCCAGGCCAGCAAAACTGTTGTGTGGAGCTTTTGACACAATCCTAGAGAGCTGCAGAAGAACCCAGAGCAGAGAAGAGCATTGTAATTATCCAGTAGAATGGAGGCCTTGAACAACAGAGATTCAAGAGCAAACCTTCAGTCTGTTCCCGGCTTTCTCTCAGACTCATTGGATAATCATAGTCTGTTCATTACAGTGGGGTATTTCAGACCCAGCCATAAAGACAACCAACAAATTATCAGTGGGGCAATTGGTGCAGAACCAGCAGGTCACCTGGGGAATTACCTCTCAACAAAAACAGGTTTGTTCTATGCTAGTTCATATAGGTATGTGCTGTGTTTCACAAAGGGCAGAAGCAATGAACACACAAAGCAAAACTGGAATGAGCTCTTTGACAGAGCATTCTGGATCATGACAAGAGCATGCCATTAAGTATTTAGTCAGGGGAAAGAGGTATATGATTGTAGGTAACATAGCTAAGTCATCAGTCCTGGTAAATTACAGGTAAACCAGTATGCTCAGCCAAGCAGTGGAGAAAGATGGATTAAAATAATATGGTGTCAATAAGAAAAAGAAGTGACAAATTCTTTTGCTTTCAAGATAAAGACTGCTTGCTCTTTATTTTTCTTTGAAGATCTTTATATTTTACACAAATGGACCATTTTGAAAAATTCTAATTGGCTCACCTCATACAATGCCTGTCCAAGTCTCTTCAAATCCTTTGAGAAACAGAGAGGACTAGCAAAATGAAAAAACAATGGAAACAGTCAGTGAATGATCTAGTCATATAGTCCTGTTTAAACATACACTTTCCTTAACAAGTGCAGTAAACTGCAACTTTTAATCAGATACGGAAAGAAATATCCCCCCTGAAAAGTAAGATTTTGCTCAGCTGTGAAAGCTGCTCTCTTTAATGTGGCAACAACAGGAATACAAGAGCTTCACATTCCCCTTTTATATGTTTAACCTTTGACAAAAAGGTTAAACACTTTCCTCACAACTGACTCACATCAGGAAACGCAAGAGCTCCACTCTCCAGATGAAGCCTGGCTAGCTGAAAATGCAATGTCAGCATCCAAGTGCATTAAGACAAGGATTCCTTGTGCAGTTAGTTCCTAGTGCTGCTACAGGGGCAGGAAGTGGGTCAGCAAGAGGGTCTTTTACAGACGAGAGGGAGATGAAATAGTGCCGGGAACAATAAGGAAGTTCAGGGTGGAGGGAGAGTTAGCTCCAATTACAAACATCTTGCTGAGATCTATTTTAAACACGTTGATGAATTAAAATCCCCCTAGCAACATAGCAGAAAAGTTTACAAAACATTAAATGGAATATCTATGAAAACTTTCTGTGCTTTCCATTCTTTGTCTTACGGATATTTTAGGGCCGGATTCTCATCTGGTGTCAATATGCCTAATTCTCTTCACTTGGCTGATGAATGTAAGCTCAAGTTTGGCTGGATGTGTTGGTTTGTTTATTGGAAGACTGGTGGTAAAACTCCTGAACCACAGCAGCTCCAAAGTCAATCAATTCTGCAAGTACTTAATACATCAAAAATTCAGGGCAATTGATTCTTAATGCCCCAACTGGCTAGAGATGTCCAAGAGAATAAATACAGGCCCTGTCAGGTGGGACAGAGTTGCCTATGGAGTGCTGAAGAATGAATGCTGGAGGAATTGCAGAAGTGCTGAGCAGGGATATCTCCCCAGGATAAAGCACAAAAAAATGATCAGAGTCCAAGGGTGACTCCTCACCTTATCTTAATATTTGGAGGGGTCACCTACACAGGGAAGAACGTACCTGCACACACAGCACAGTGCACACCCAGGAGTGCAGTTCCTCTGCATGGACTATGCTGGGGAATGGGAAGAGAAGAGAAATTGTTAGGAACATGACAGTCAGCATTTGGAAGTAAGGTCTGCCTGCATCCATGGACAGATCATGGCTGATATGATAACCAGGCAACAGAGCTGGAACCTCTGGTCTTGGTAGGGGCAGATTGTGCTACTCCCCTTCCCCATACTCTGTGACAGAAAGAGGAATGGAGGATGTGAAGAACCAAACACTGTTTTCAGGAGCAGATCCTCCCTGAGGTGACCCCTGAGCCTGCCATCTGCCCCAACTTAATCTCTTTCCTCTAGCCCCCACTGCTCTGTTCAGCCTTCTTCCTTCTGTATCTGGATTTGACACATTCTTCCCTGGCAGAGAAAAACTCACTAGAAAAAGTCCCAGCACTCCAGGACTTTTTGCTCTTCCAGGCTTCCTGGCTGCTGCACCTTTCCCTGCTGCTCACAGCCAGCCCTCCCCACTGCCCTGCTCACCCCATGACATCACATGGCCTCATGCAACAGCACCCAGGGGAATATTTCTCCTGCCCGAAGCCTGCATTTTAGGGTGGAAGGGTGAGCTGGCACCTCTACTTGGCCTAGGACACAAAAGCTCTTGCAAACCACAGCACAATATAAGGAGCTTAGGAAATGGTTGTGGCCAAGTTCCCGGTTCCCTTCTGCACAGTGAGGCAATTGTGAAACTCTGTAGCTCAGCACAGCATGGGATGGTGTCCCAGTGCTGTCCAAAAGTACTCCCTCCAAGACAATGTGCAGAGAGGATGTGAGGAAGAGGCCATTCCAGGACTCACTTGACTCAGAAGGAGCAGAATTGCTTGTCACAGCAGCACAGACCACTTCAGCCAAGTTGGTGTGGATGAAGGATTCACAGCATATTAATGCACATAAGTGGAATCTTCTCTGGACTGAACCTACAAGGAACCCTAAACCATGAACTAAAATTATAGAATAAAATTGGACCTCTAGGTGTCATCTGCTGGTCCATCTCCTGCAGCTCTCATTATGCGTACAATATAGCAAAGGGTAAATCCTAGCTCTGGAGCCTTGTGAGACTCCTCACTTTAAGTGAAACAGAAACTGGCTTTTGATAAGTGATTCAATGTCCCTTCAACACCAAAGCCATAGAAACGAAAATTAATTCTTCTACATTTGAAGAGTATTAAAAAAAAAAAAAAAAGAGTCATTTTCTTGGACACTGGGATGAAGAGGAGAAAAGGTGTTGCCAGAGCACTGACCTGCAGCACCCGTTGTATTGCACTGTGCTAACAGGGGACACAGCCACCACCTCAGTGTCCCCCAGCAGACACACCCTGCAGTAAACTACAGGGTTACACTGGCTTCACAAATGGCGCTATGGTGGCAACCATCACATTCCAAAATCACCACACACCTAGGCTCCAGCATTTTGGTATCAGCTGTGCCCACCCTGCCCACCTCACAAGAAGCGTTTTGAGCCAAACATTTTACACGGAGCTCCATTTTACATGGAGCCCACAGCATCTGCCACCGAAATTGTCATAGTAACGCCGCGTTTCCTGCAGCTTGGTATACGATGCAGCAGGCACCAGGTGGCGATATCATTACAAGATTGGCTGCAACATTACAAAATCACGTTGTGGCGGAAGTGTTAAAATTGTTACCTAGACGCTGTCATAGGCCGATATTGATCCAAAGCCGAAAATTTTATCACTCTCTAGCAACTGCCTGATTTGTCATGCACTGACTTTCTGATCCTCTGCATCAGGGTAGGTTTGACCTTTAAAAGACCAAAAGGGAGCTCATATCGGTGTGGGATAACTGACAGCTTTCAGCAGGAATTTCTGAGACAGACTCTGAGTGGGTTTGCCCGTGGTTTTGTGTGCACACGCACATGTGTGTTTCAAAGAGTCAGAATAACTCGTGCATGGGCAGAATGAACTCCTGCCCTGCTCGTGGAAATGGCAGGCACTGTGCACCACTGCACTTTGCAACAATTCCCCACTGTGGGAGAAAGGGGGGAAAACGAGTGGGTAGAACAGTCATGTAAGGGCTGACTCAGTGAACAAATGCTCACTTAGTGGAACAAGCAGAAGAAAGTAATAAAACAGTAAGGAACTTTCCCAGCTTGCTGGCTGGAATAGCTGGCACCAAGCACTCAGACCTGCAGCACTGATGGGCTCTCAGGAGTCAGGATCGGGAGCAAACAGACCTCAAGCCTGTTTCTCCTCTCATCAGGAGTACCAGATTAAAGTCAGCAGAGCTATTCTAACTTACATTCCCATATCTGGATGCCAGATGGGAAATAAGTAACACATTTTTAAGAGTGAGAGTGACTAACCATTGGAACAGACCAGCAGGGGAAGCAGCAAATTCTCAGCCCAAACTGGATTTCTGTTTCTAAGCCCAAAGTGGATGCCTGATTTGTGCAGGCTATGTTTTAGGGAGGCACACAAAGCTCATTGTGAGGACAGCAACCTAAGGTCTGTGATTAGAGAACATACTATTCAATCTGAATTGTATTAATCTGTAGCAGTCCAGAGTATATAGGAGGAGAACTGGGCCCTGCATTGTTTCCCAAGCAGGTGCATGGACCGAACTTCTGGTATACACACAATGCGGGATTCAAAGTTCATTTTTTCATAACTCATCTACTGGTATAATCATATAATTTGATATTCACATTAGTTCATCTAAACTGGTTATAACAGAAGTGAACTATTCTCCTGTTTTTTTGGAATGAGTACTTTTGTTCTGTGTTGTGATTTTGGATAAGCAGGAGAAAGCTTAATTTACAGGAAAAATCAGCAACCCCAACTCTTCTGTTTTACTATTGCATTTCTGCTGGTTAATCCTACTTAAGACTCCAGGCAAATTTCAGGTGATGGACAAAAGTTGTTGAGGTAGAATTTGTCTCTCTCTGCAATAAAATACAATTTTGAAAGTTCAAAATATATAATAGCAATATCAAAGATCCATTTGATATTTGAGCACATCAGCTCTTCCAGAAGGCAAAGCCTTTGAGGTAGTTAAAAACCATCTCATATCAAAAAGTCATATCATTCTCTCCAAACAACTAATACAGTTTTAAAATATTTGTCTATGTGTCCTTACATGTATTTCCTTGTAACAAATTGTGGTACAAAAATATCCAACAAAGATGGGTCCATGCTTCTGTAATTGGCTGGAAAAACTGATTCAGGAAACTTCATCAGCTTTTTGTTAAAAGTTCTGCTTTTGATAAATGAGCTAAATTGTGCCTACACTTTCATTTCCTTTTAGCAACAATGAACATGCCACCAGCCATAACATTTTGCACTGGTTCAATTAATCCTGACGGTCTGGTGCATGGAAGAGGTAAGATATAATATCTCTAAACTGTGACATTTTATTCCTGGTGTTTCATTATTATTAATTTAGTACTCATTGCAAGGCATCTTGTCTTGATTAATGCAGTGGATATTCCTGTGGATTTCCCTTTTTTTCAATTAAAACTGCATTATAATTCACAATTGGCATAACGAATTGAAATAATGCTTCCTTTTTCAACCACACAATCTATTCATTACAAAAGTATGTAACAGTCTTATTGTCTGCTCATTAGGAAGTTTCATGAAAAGAATAGACCAGAATTCTGTTTCTTGAAATAAACGAGATGAAAAGCTTATTTTCTTCTGTCATTTAAATATATAGAGAGATGTGAATATTTGTGATTTTCCTGTTCATACGTGCCCATTTCCATCTCCAAGCACAACTGCACATAGAAAAAGAAGTTCAGAAAGAAATGATCCAGAGCAGTCCCAAGGCACCTTACTGAACTGCATGCAGGAGAAAACAGCACTTTGTGTCTGTTCATCCACAAGCTCCATTTCCTGTCACCACGACATTCTGCCCCTCATATAAAACAACTGAAGTCTTTTGGGAGCTCAGCTGCCTTCCACCTTCAGGATTCAGCATAAAAGACAACATCTTTACTGCTCCCAGGCACAGAAGCTCGAATCCCCAAAGGTCTGACTGCACTAGAACAGGCCAAAATGTTTCTTTCTGCCCCCACAGGACCCAGCCTGTCAGTACTGATGTTCAGAAAAGCTGACTCCTTCCAAAACCACAGCTCTGGGTCCCAAGAGCTTTTTTTTTTTTTTTTTCAAATTTTGGGATCAGACAAAGATCCATAATCAATGTCATTCAGGGATTAAATCATGTGCCGTGGTCAATATGGTGAATGAGCCTACTTTTGGCGTCCATTTTACATAGTGCTGCAGAAAGTGCACTTTTCTGTTCTCAGAATTTCTACTCCTGCCTGCACATTTGCAGTCTCTTGGGTCATTGCCCCTTTTCTTGAACACTGTTTTTTTTCTGCTTCAAACAATAAACTAAACTAAGTACTTCCTCACAGTACTCTTCTAGTTTTACCATCTCCTTTCTTTCCATCAAACAGGATTTAAAAAATTTGTTCCACACCCATTTTTGACACACTGTTTCACTGTACCAAAGTTAAAAGGTACATTTTTTGGGGTAGGCAGATACTCATTCTCTTCTCAGTTATTGGTGTGCTTTGTAAAGCACAAACAACAGACAGCTATTTCAGCAGAGCCCAGATTAAGCTGTGTTTTCCTGGAAAAATATATTACCAAGCAGTAACAAACACAGCTGCTTGGGTTTTGTTTTGGGTCAGGTGGAAGGAAATCTGAAATTAATTCAATCTCAGAGATTCAAATCCTGAATGAACATAAATAACATGAAAATCTACCACTTGGGAAATTATAGTATATGTTCATTTTTCAATGCCTCTCTTTTAGGAACAAATTCTACTTGCTATTAAACCAATGTAAATTCACAGCAATAGCACTGGTGGTGATTTTACACTGAAGTATAGCCTTGTATATCAAATTAGGGGATGCACCTCCATCCAAAGGTGAAAGGCATTGTATGAAAAATGCTGATTACTTATTAACAGTGGAGCATTGCAAGATCACTACCAGCTGAGCTAATATGTATTTTCAAATTCTTGAGGATCACTTGCTAACAAAGCTTTTAAATATATTTTAAGGTACAAGTTTAAAAAATAGAAATTCTGAAGAAAACGAGTTGGTTTCTCCCCACTACACAGAGAAATGTCTTCAAATTCCAAGAGAAGAGCATTGACCTGCTCTGCATCCCCCCTAGGTGCATGACTACGGGCTGCCAGCTGTGTGATCTCTTGGACAGACCTCTGGCCCAAGGATCCCAGCAGCCAGACCCTACTGCCCCTGCCATGACCTGCCCCTCTCCTAACCTCACTCTCTCATCTCTCCATCCTGCCTCCTGGGCCTGACTTAAGCTTCAAGCCAGGAAAATACCCCTCTCTGGGGAAGTCTTGACAATAAATCTGGTGAGGGACTGGGTGAAGCCTGTGTCAGGACACTTGGCTGGGGCTGGTGAGTGTATACTTTTAGGGCGCAGTCTGTTTGGCCAGGGCTGGTCCCCAGGAGCCATGGGCAAGCTCTGACCATGCTGGCAGAGCCCCTTGCAGATACCTGTCATACCAGGACTAAAGGAGTTTCTCTGAAGGCATTGCTGCATTGGGATGCCTGCCTCGCCATGCCTACAGCCAGGTACTGCACCACAAACCTGCCCTCAATCCATCTGCGTCTTCCCTTGAACACAACAGAAATCACTTACAGCTTTTCCCCACTGCTGTAGTAGAGACAAGCTGGGCTCAGAGCCCTAAGCAGGGCTTTGAGTACCAGGATCAATGGACCCCAGGAGCACCAAGCAAAGGTGTGTGTGGTGGGACAGTGGCACAGCTAATGCACAGCCACCCTCTCCAGTGCAGTGGCAGCTGCTCCACTTGGGACTCAAATCTGAAATCTCTGGGGTGCTGCTCTTTAACTAACAAATCAATCTCTCATACAGATTGAGTTGTTATTTAAAAAGGTTACTTTATGTTCCAAACAGCTCATTTCAACAAGTAAATTCTTCTCCTTGTTTGCTGTTACCCTTCCACCTTGTCCTATCTTCACACCTTTGGCTCCTTATCTGAAATTGGCACCTAAGTTATTCTCTGTGAGCATGCAAGGGGGTCTTTTTCCTTCTGTCCTATATGTTTTCCTTTTTGGAACTGCCCTTGCCATTTTGTAGACAAGTTCCCAGCCCCAAAAGAACAGTGCATGACTGCTGTGGTTGTTATGTGAACGGAAATTACGTGGTTTGGATTTTTATGTGAAAATTCCAGAATGAGGCAAAATGCTGCAAATAACCTTCATAAATCGTTTTAAACAAAGCTCAGGAAATTCCATCACTATTTAGCTCTCAATATCTGAAAATTAAGTTCACACTGTTGTAAGACTCCTGTTAAGTAAGAATGTTTGCTTAAGATGTAATTTAAAAAGTTCTGTGTTACTGTTTACATTTTCCATTTTGTATCTCCTGTCCAGGCACAGCTCACTGCTGGCAGCTTTTAATTTGCACTCTGCAGTATTTCATCATCCAAAAACCAGTCCCTCTGGGGCTACAGAATAAATGGCTGGAGGGAGATAGGTACGAACCAAAACGTCTGGGGAAGGCTGGTGCGAAAAGCTGGTGACATCTATGGAGCTGTGGAGTTACTGCAGTTTCCTTTGCCCTCCCCTTTCCTCAGTCGTTCAGGATAGGAAACAGCCCTTACTCAGCGTGGGATTCCACACTTAAAACATCAGTCTGCTTATCTGTTGTTCTGTACTGCCTCACACATTTATTTATGTTGTTACAAAATCTTGCAGAATCCTTAAAAATTACTGTTTTTTAAGGAATGCTCTTTACAGTTGGACAGCCAGGCAGCAAAGGACCTGGTCCACGTCAGTGATGAGTACTGGGTAGGGAGGAGATACAGTCTCTACTGCAAAATACCAGTTTTAGTAACCAACTTTAAGGAAAGAAAATTAATTTTAGCAACCAGAGGTGTAGTTTCAGAACAGCAGGAGATGTCTTGTTACATCAATGTTTGACATCCAAAGACAGGCTGAAATGAGATTTGAAAACAAAACCAACAACATTTATAGCACACGAGGAAGGTTTAGGCATTTCTGTCAATTTCCCTTACTGATCTGCCACGAGGCTTAGAGGTAGGATAGAGAATGAGCTGGTTTTGAGCTGTTTTGTGAGCATACACAGCTATAAAATTCTCTCTTGTGTCATAGGTCTTATATGAGGAAAACAGTTGTCTACAGTCAAGACTTTTTAATTGCGTTTCTCCCAAGTAAGTTTTATACTGTTCAATAAAAGAGAAATTTTACTTATTTAGTGTGTAAAAGCAAAACCAGCACATCCCACATTAATTTCAAGGAATTATAAATAATTTACCTACTTATTAGAAATAATTACCTGCTTACACCTATTTTTATTTCTGTATTTCTTGTTAAGCTGCCCCAAGAGAGCTTTGGTTCCAATACATCTATTCAGTGAGAAATGGCCTCAGTCTGGATCTCATACAAGACAGAGAAAAAATATTATCATCCTTTTTTCTTACCAGAAGGAACTGAGGGACTTGGTAATTTGCTCATACACTCCAAAGGTCTGTGTCAGAGATGGAATTTTAATTTGGATCTCTTGAGTCTCTTGCAGTGTCATTTCTGGTGTCTCAGTGAAAACACACTTGAATTTCTGTCACATTTCTGAAGGCTTCCTTCAGCTTCCATACATGACTGTAATGCCTCTGAGATTTGCTCTGAGTGGCAGGAGACTCTTTCTTTCCCTGCTGGCAAGATAAGTGTGTTTGTTATTTTTTCAACCTGCATTTTGGAAGGTTACTTATTCAGGCTTAGAAGTTCACATGTGACTCTTCTGTGCCAGTACTCAAGAGTCGTGGTCCCTGCTGCTGAATATTTGCACTGCTCTTTTGATCCACAGCTTTGAAGAGAGATCTATCAGAGAAGAGGGGGAACTGCCACAGCTGTCTCTTCTATAAGTATTTATTTATGCTTATAAAACCAGATGGGAAAGGTGCCCATCCTGTGCTCTAGACACTCCTGATGATTATTTAAAAGCACAGTATAACAGAAAGACAAAACTGGTAGGCCCACAAAACAGCAACCCTTGCTGAGAGCCTACATCAAAACCAAGAGAGGAATATGAAAGAGAGAACATCCAGGCCTCCGGGTGAAAAAAATCTCCATGCATTAAGAAGCAGCCATGTTTCTAAACATCTAGAATTTTCCAACTCCTCCAATCACAACAGATTGGGGAATTCTGCAAAAATATGTGGGGGAAGCACTCAGGTCAAGCAGTCTGAACATAACAGAGCAGGTCCCAAGAACATCCAGGTTTATCTATGCAAATTTTTTAAAAAATAAACACTAATTTTTCTTGATGACTGAAGAGCTTCTCAAAATTTCTGACCTGGATGTAATTTGCTCATCATAGGTCACACATATCAATAACTCCCTACAAAAATCCCCCACTGGCTCTCTTTTGCTCATGCTCCTGAACATACCAGGGGTAAAACATAGCAACTTCACAGTCTCTGCTCTGATCCAGTACAGCAGCATTCAAACACAGGAATCAACCATACACTTTAATGTCACTGGGGAAAACAACAACAACAACAACAAAAACAAATAACCAAACAAAAAAAAAATATTGACAAATGCCTTTCCTCCCTCTCCTTCTGAGTCTTTTCTAATCATTCAGTGCCATTCACTGAAAGCTGTTGTTTTCTCCCAGTAGGTGACAGCTGCCTTGAGAGAACATTCCTGAAGAACCCTAAGTGGCTTTCAGAGCCAGACATGACATTTAGATGCAGGCAGAACAAACCAGGAGGTTTAGAACACCCCACTGGAAGGGCAGTTGAGAGCTCAGAGTGCCTCAGGACATAGAATTACAGCCCACTTAGACAGGAGGTAGGAACTGAGAACCAATTTTTGAACATCCCAGTGAAATCCCAGCCATTCCTGCTGCAATTCTTTGCTTTCCTGCAAAGGTGTTCAAGTGGCAGCCAAAGACTAACCTTGTATTGCAAGAAAATATGTTATTATTTTTTTCAAAAATCATGTCCTAGTTCATATTTTCCTTAGATGTTTGTTTTCTAGAAGGTCCAGGCTGGTTTCTGTAGTTCTGGTCTCTCTAAGCAAGCTTATTGAAAAGTCTCTGCATTTGACATGTTAGAAAATATTTGGACAGCATGAAGGTTCACTGAATTTATTCTTATTAGACGTATTTAAACATCTCTAAACTGATGACCAAGTGGCCCTTGGTTTGCTAAAGTCATTGATTTTGCTTTTGAAAGGCATTTTCCAGATTAAAAAAATAGTCTGTCTTCAGTCATCATGAGCCACTTGGCCCATGACAGAATCACAGGATTCTGAAATTCTGTGTTAACTACTTTTTTCCTCACAAGGCACCACCATTTCATCCCACCCAAGTTTCCAAACTCATATCAGCAGTGTGCTTGTATATCTTGCATTCTCCCATTGTCCTGATGGATTTCTCCCTGACACCATTATCATGAATGTGGTAGATGAAGGGACTGCTTCAGTCTCCTGATGCCAAGAGCCCTGGCCTTTTCTCCTTCTCACTAATAAACTTCATGTTTTTGAGCCTAACTGGAATGGTTCTGAGCCACATCAATGTTAATTTGCCCCTGTGAACTTCAGTACCACTGCCTTGTGCTCTTTCAGTTCAATCCCAGCTGAATTCTCCTGATAATTCTGAATGGGCACAAGGCAGGGCAACCAACAGTGTGCCCTGAGACTCACCTGACCTTAGGCAATTTAGAGAGACCCGGTGGGTTGGCATGACAATCACTAATTACTCCGGTGACACAGAGACAAGTCAAAACCAGACTTTTTGACAGAGACAAGTCAAAAGAGAGAAGTCAAAAGCAGAGACAAGTCAAACTGAATTCAAACAAAAAATCGAAAGTTCAGGAAACATAATACAGCCAATTCACTTTAGGACTACAGAAATATCTGATGCCTCCAATTCCTAGTCAGTACTTATGGTAACTTTTCAACCCACAGAAAGGAAAGCATATCAATATTGCCATGTGTGTTGCATTAATTGATTTGCGGTGAAGAGAGAAAAACTTGGCCCAATTCCTCATAAACACAAATTTTCAAATACCAGATTTTCACATGGGACAAAATGTTTATATTTCTTTTCTTTAACTGCAGAGTGGGAAAGAATCCTAGGCATAAGTATATGAACCTCCAGATTACTCTGCTTTTCGATGGAGGGATGGAGGCACAAAGCGACTGAGCTCTGACTGATCCAAGGACACAAAAACCGAGTAAAGCACCCAAATTACTCTCAGGAGCCAGGAATTCTGACTCTTTGTCCACTGCTGCAATGACTAAATAATGATGCCAGCCATGATAAAACCATATAAGAGGAGAAGGTGGGCGTTAGAACACCAGCAATTAGCAACAGCTAGGCTAATCATATGTAGTCTGTGTAATCCAAACACTTAGAAAAATACTTTCTCCAACCCACAGAGGAAAATTGTATCACTCTATACTCCTACAATGCATTGTACTTCACTTCTTCTTAAAACAGCATCAACAGTTTGTGTAACACTCTTTACTAACATATTCTTAAGTTGGAAATAGGAAGTGAGTAACAACACAAGCAACAGCACCTCTTGTGTTGCTTTTGTGTGTGTTTGCAATATATTAGTGAGGTCTGTCACTGCTCTGAATCAACAGGAGAGACACCAGGTCTGAGAGACACCAGGTCACTTCAGTCCTGGTAACATTAAATTGGAACCAAAGGTCACCCTTTTGTTTCTCTCCTGCTCTCCCGGGCATTGCATCAATAAATATAGACAGGACTTCTACACTGAAAGAGTTAATGTCTACAGAACTGACATTTAAATGAAGGGATTAAAATACTGTAAATTTAGCAAGCAAAATTGATCTCAGATAGAATTGACTTTGGAATACAGGTCTGGTCATGCCTCAGTGCTGCTTTAGGCAAGCCTCTCACATCACATTGCAATGGAGACTGGAAGGGACCTTTCAGCTGGTACTTTGGCAAATGAACAGGAACTTATTCTTAACTCTTTTGTTTCCTAATTGTTGACCTGTTCCAATGGCTATTTCCATTCAAACAGCTCTAGGCATTCAATGAAGAACAGAGAAATAGAAAAATCAAGACTGATTGACTCAGTCAATACTGACTGAGGCCTTTTAAGACTTAGTCAATTCTGGATGTACATAGACACAACTTGCATCACTTTCAAAAGGAATTGCCTTGGTTTGTGCCATGGACAGGTGTGACCTTTGTGCATGTTTGTTTTGTATTCAAACTCAAATATATGCAGGTATGAGCTCAGAGTAGCCCCTCTGAAGTTAGGTCTGGAGCAAGAGGTTAAGGAGGCAGTAAGGCAGCTTTGTCCACAGCCATACCATTCAAATAAATTACAAAAGCTCAACATGAGCTCTGAAGAATTCAAGAAAGAAACTTAAATACTTAATAGTTTTGACCTATTGTTTCAGCTTAGGAGGAATTTTCCTATTGCTTCAGTTAATATTCTGATATATTATTTTGCTGATAAGTTTGAATATTCAATGACACTAATACACAAAATAGTACTGCTGTCTCATCACAGTGTCCCATCTGACCCTCCATACCAGGAATGAGAGTGTGTCCTCAGGCTGTAAGTCCTTTTGCTACCCTCATATCCCATCCACTCCACTCTCAGTGAAGTCCCAGCTCCTGGGGCTCTCTCTGGTGAAGCCCAAGAGCCCAGTGATTCACAGTGATTCACTCTTGGCCATTTATCTAAGTCTTCACAGGAATCGGATGGCACTACAGGAAAGTCAAGCTACATCCCCAGAGACAGAGTCTGCAATTTGTCCCTTTGACAACTGCAGCCAGAGGGGGACTTTCAATCCTTACGAGGTACAGTGCTGGCATGAATCCCTCCCTTTTCTCCTATAGTTCCAAGCCATCAAGTGTGCATTAACAAGCCGGGTAAAACCAAAACCATTCTCAACAGCCCACCTTCAATTAAGCAAGCTCCATTTCCCTGACAAAGCAGCACTTTGCAATAGTCAATAATGACCAGGGCTCACTGTTCCAAGCTTTATTCTGGTGATGTTATTTTATATAGAAAATAGATGAAAAGATTAAATGTAACTCCCTCACTCCCTCCTCAGTGGGATGGGAGAATCAGAATGGTAAAAGTGGGAAAACTCATGGGTTGAGATAAAGACAGTTTTATAGGTAAAGCAAAATGGATTCCCCCCCTTCCCAAGGGCAGGCAGGTGTTCAGCCAGGCTCCATCACATGTAACAGTGACTGGGGAAGGCAAACACCATCACTCCAAATGTCCCCCTTCCACCTTCTTGCCCAGCTTTATAACTGAGCCTGAAGCCACATGGTGAGGAATGTCCCTCTGGGCAGCTGGGGTCAGCTGTCCCGACTGTGTCCCTCCCAACTTCCTGTGCTCTCCCAGCCTTCCCCGTGATGGGGTTGAGAGGCAGAAAAGGCCTTGGCTCTGTGCAAGCCCTGCTCAGCAAGAATGACAACATCCCTGTATTACCAGCACTGTTTCCAGCACAAATGCAAAGCCCCACACCAATTACTGTGAAGAAAATGAACTCCAGCTCAGCCAGAACCAGCACAACCAGTAATTCTCAGAGATTAGAGATTGGAGCTTGGAGCAGGTGCACTTGCTTTCTTTAATAATACTTCTTGCCTCCTCCTACTCAGGCCTGTGACAGTCCGCCCCTGCTTCATTTTAAGAAGATCAAGCTACAGAGTATGGATAGAGATGCAGGGTAACCATATAGATGGTATATCACTATATGTAGTGATACAACAGTTAGCCACAGGTAAATAATTTCTTTTTTATCTTAAGATGAAGCTCTTTCTCCAGCTGAAGTTTGGATGACCTTTCAGTTTCTCTTGCTGAATTCCCTGCTCAAGTGCCATATGGATCCCATGTCAGCTACTCCTACTGTGAGTGTCACACGCACCAACTGGTGTGCTTTCCCAAGCACTGGATAATGAGAATGGCTTATTTCTTTCTCATGGGGTTAACACAAAAAGTTAAAATTCTAATTTTTTTTGCAGTATATAAACATTAACACTGGTTGCATGTTGCATGTAGTGAGGTAATAAATCGCATGGCAGACAGTGCCAATAGCAATAAGGCTTTTCTTATTCAGTTTTTTTCATTGTCATTGTTGATTATTGATACTTTTCCAATTGGGAAAACCTGATTCATAAGCTCCCATATGTCACAGCTTGGACTAACTTCTCAGCAGTGCCTGGTGAACTGGCTTTGTCACAACAGGCAGAAAGAAAGGGCGCTGCTGCTGGCAGTTCAGTAGAGCTAAGTGACAACGAGACTGGGAACAAATACCAACTAAAATAATTCAAAGAAAAAGCTTGACAACAACTTCAGGTGCCAGACAAAGCAGTCTTGCAGACCATATGCCAACTTCTGATGACTACATACAATATGTATATGTCCTTGGTTTCTTAAATAAGTTATTTTCAGCAAAGGGATATAGATCTTGTCTTTGTGTTACCTGCCAGGATGTACATATAAATTAAAAATTTTAGCTGGTTATATGCCCTCAAACCTAATTAAACCACAGACAAATGTTGTCTTTTACCAATATACTAAAGGCATTTTTTGAGATATCAAGATACTATTAAAACACAAAGAGTTATTTTCTATGGTGGTGATCTAATAGAAATACAATACTGAAATTATCTCTGCTCAGGGTATTGATCATGAGTCCCTAATTTATTTGATTTCCCTGGTTCAGTATTTTAGCCTGCCATCCCTCACGGTCCCCATTATTCATACACATCCTTTACATCTCTATGTACAACCATAATTGCTGCTTCACACTGGCAATGGATGAACTTGAGTGGCAAAGGACATTTATCACAGACACATGAAAAACTTAGGAAGCATCCCAGAAATTATCGCTTCATGAACAAATTATCTGAATTCCCATATTTTTAAATATTTCTGACCTTGGTAGGACTATTTCAAGTCAGAAGATACTTTATGTGGAACATTTTTCTATGATACTCTTGGACCAAATGTACTTGGTTGTAGTTTTGGATGATTTTGGACATAAATTTTCTCGATTCTAGATCAAAAGGACTATTAAATCAGAGAGATAAACAGGTAAAAATCCATAGCCATACCCAGCTATAGACACTCCAGCTATCTCAAGTGTCTGTCAGTGCTGCTTAGCAGCAAGGCATGCTGTGAAAGGCTTGTTTACTAATATTTGCAAGACTACAACAGATGTACAAAATGAGCTAGGCTACAGTGAACATTAAGAAAGGGCAGCTGATTGTTTAATCTAGAGAGAGGGAATTTGCTAGAAACACCACTAGCTGTTTGCTGGCATGGAAATTTTTATAGTCAAAAGGAATATTCTCTATAGCATCACCCCTTCCTTTCAGATTTGTGCTTTTTCCCTCCAAAAATCGCTGAGGCTGGACTGCAGATTTTTGTGTATAGGAAGGTCTGGCTGTTGGTTTTACCAAAACTTTTGTGATTTGACTATTTGTATGTAAAATATGCAACAGCAAGAAGGAAAAATTTATGCAGAGACAATGTTTTGAATGCTAGATATGCACAGGAGGGATCCTAGAGAGATTAAATCAATCTAGGGATAAGTGAGGTACTTTAATGCTTCAGGAAGCTTGACGTGTATTAAAGGGAAACATTTTAGAATTGACTGTGTACATTGGTTTCTTCATGGTTAGGTTTACACAGCAGCCATTAGTTCTTTTCCTTGTTGGCTAATACAACAAATTTTCATGGCTGTGAGTATATACATATATAAGAATATGTATGTGAGATACCATGCTTCTCAATTCAGATTGCATCTAAAATTCAGCTCCTGTAGTTTCACACTTCTACAAGCACCTCACCTACTTTGTTATGACCCCGTTCAATTGGTATAGAAAACTACAACCCTGGCCTTAAAAATTTACTTTCCAGTTTAGAAAAAGATACTGTAATCAGTGATAACAAGTATTATGGGAAAGAGGAAAAAAATACAGGTGACAAGAGCAAGCAATTACTAAGTTAACAAAATTCTTTTGAGTTTAGAATTTCCCCATCAAATCTTAATACCTAATATTTTATTAATATTTTTAATAACCATTTCAAAATCAGCCTTGCCCAAATGAGCAGTCCTGAGCTCTCAAGAGTGCCAAAAAGTGATTTTGAAATTTTAAATGCACTGCATTTGTGGATTCTGTTTCAAACTACCTCCCAGGACCTGAGACCAACAGTGCATAGAACACCCAGTGATTTCTGTAAACAGTCTTAAGCTGAGCAGCAACCTAATACCAAAGGTCCCACAAACACCAGCTGCTTTTGGAAGTATGTGCATTGTCTATTTTAGTTCCTTTTTACAGATTTGTACATACAATGATCTAAAGTTCTTTCACTTCTCATTATCAGGCCATTTTCAAAACTGTACATCCTCAGAGTGTCAGAGTTCTTGTCCTCTCCTGCAGCAAAGGTCCCTCATGCTGTAGCTATAGAGGTCTGCAGGCCTGATCCCCTGAAAACATCCTGCCATCAGTATACTTTTTGTCCTCAAACAAGCAATAGCAAGCTGCCATTCTGATTTCCTCTGAGCCATATGCTTCAGCATCTTGAAAGCATCCAAGCCAAGACTTCCTTTGCTTAGCTTGAACCTCTGAAATGAGATAGCCTCACAATCCCAATCTTATACTTCTGGATTTTTTTATTTTTGACTTTTGTACAAATTGAAGTTTATAACTCAAGCACAAATTATGCTCCCAAAGTTTTGAATCTGATGTTATTAACCTTCTGCAGTGCGCATTAATCAAAATAGCTGCTGGTGACAAAGCTGAGAGGGGAAGCCCCAGGACATGCACCATATGGTGACAGGGACAGCAACAGAGACAGTAAGAAATAGTAATTGCTAAATAAAACAATCCTTCACGGTTTCAAAATGGCTTTTCCAGGAAATATTAATAACTCCTGCTTGATTCTTCCTTGTGACTACTTGGTTCTGAATAAACACATCTCTTTCTCAACTTTGGGAAAAGTTTTTTTTTCCCCTTCTGCCTTTTTTAACATTTGAAATATAAGTAGTATTATAGTAACCATGGTATCCTGATGACATAATGGTTACCATGAGAACAAAGCTGAAATAGTGTCATCAGAGCCCCTTCTCTCTGCTGTGTGTTGAGTTTTATATTTAATAGAGATGGCCAAACTGCTGCCACCCAGCCTGGCCAATTCTTTCTGGCTTCATGGTTCCAAAGCTCATAAAAACAGAGCTGCCCTGTGCTTCTGCCTTGGTACAGTTAGTTTTGCTTCAGGGCATTTGTGCCACCAGCTTATAAGATAGGTCTGCATAGCAGCAGGTAAGAGGATAACAGTTGTAACAGATTCCCTCAGGACAGTGGCATTTGTCATGTGCCTTGGGCATCCTCCAGTGCTCTTAGCCATGAGTAAAATGATGGTTCTTGGTCTCCACTTCCCAGACAAACCAGATTTTAAATTTTACTTAACTGTGCTGGAAGATTTCTCTGTTAGCCTATGCAGGGTTTCTCAGTGCATGATTGCCTGTGGTCCAGTCCTGCAATTACCTCTGCCCAGAGAGTGCTCTGCACCCACAAAGGAACCCACTGGCCACTGCCAAAACGCTGTACCCAGAACGTAGCTGCAGCTTCAGACAAACAAAAGTTATTCCCAGCTACTTTCCTCAGAGAAGATCCTCTCTTTTACTGCAAGAACCGCTGGACATGACTCACTGCATATTGTTTGTTCATTTTGCTATATATATTTCCCAAATGCTATTTTAAGTTGCATTTCTCCCTTATGCTCCTACCAAGTTTACTGCATGAAAACAACCCTCCAGTTTTAATTTCATATTTAACCAAAACAAATGTGGTGTGGCTCTGTTCCTTTCAGTAAAGCTATGTAGATTTGTATTCTGCATGCAGATGTAAGAAAGCTGGTCAGAGGGAAAGACATGGAAGGTACTACAAAACAAAGAGGCCAATGAAGCAGGCAGCACTTCATACAAAGCTCCCTGCATTCTGCCTGTGCTTCCACACCAACCCAATTCACTGCCTGCAGAGGGTTCACATGCATTTTCTTCCTCCTCTAACCAGAATCCACTGCACAGACTTCTGAAGATTCTGGCCATAATCTGTTCTGTCTGAACAGGCCCAGCTCCCTCATCCATTCCTCATAGCAGAGTTGCTCCAGACCCTTAACCATCTTTGCACTCCTCCACTGGACCCACTCCAGGAGCTCCATGTCTCTCTTGTACTGGGGAGCCCAGAGCTCAGCACAGTATCGTGGGAGAGCCTTCACCAGGGCTGAGCAGAGGGACAAAATCACCTTCCTGACCTGCTGGCAATGGTTTTCCTAATGCCCCCCAGGATACCATTGGCCTTTTTGGACACAAGGACACACTGATGGCTCATGGACAGCTTGTTGTCCAAGCAGGACTCCCGGGTACTTCTCCACAGAGCTACTTCCCAGCTGATCAGCCAAGGTCAGATGGGTCTCATGTCCAGCAGGTCAGACAGGAAATATAACCCAAAGTCATTTAGAAACCAGATGGATTAGATTTTTCGATGACTTTCTTGACCATGAAATCAAATGGACATAGACTATTAACAAGGACATGAATACAGGAACGCATCAACACCAAATGTTACAAATTCCCAGTTATTCCCACCTTAACCCTTACCAGGTTCCTTAACAGCTTCCTCAGACACAGTATAGTGCAAATGCTTCACTCTAAGCAAGGTCAAACCTGTATACAAAATTCAGCAATGGCCTCTGTTCTACAGCTGTATCAGTGAGTGCTCTGAAAAGATTTACATCTTCTGAACACTACCTCAAACCTGCCTCAATATTTGTGCTTCACCCAAAGTTCAACCCTGACCCCAGCTGTAATCCTGAGTCAGCAACCTCTGCCTGTCAGCAGGGAGCTGCTGCCAGAGTTAACACTGAAGTCCCTGGCATGGCTGGCAATATACCCAGCTTGCTGGTCACTGAGTCTCCACTCTCTGCCCTGTGTTTGATGTTGGCCTCACCACAATCTCGCACTTAAACCCTTCCGAATTGTGTCAGGGTGACAAAGCACCAGAGCAAACTCGGGTTGCCACCAGCCTAACTAAAGTTTATCATGCCCTCATAGCTCATCCATGTACCCAATACCAAATTATGGCCCCTTTTTTTCTGACACAATTTTAACAGCAAGTAGGTGGTTGACTGATTCCACCATGTTCTCTGCAGAGTACAAGGTATACCCAAATTTTGTTATTCAAAATCAGTTCAGGCAGATTTGGGATGTTTTTCAGCAAAAAATTACAGAGAACCACATGTGGTTTTAATGTCAGACCTCCTGCACTTTGGTACTCTCAAGAAGCAAAATGATTTCTCAGAATAAAGATGAGAAACCCTGCTCCCTCTCAGCTCTATGCTGCTGCCAGCCTCAAAACCCTGCAAAGGTACTGTGCACCCCATGGTAGTGAGCTGGTACAGTAGCTTGGAGTATTTGGGAATAAGAAGAATGGATTCCATGATCCACTGCAGTCTTTCTGAGCTCTCAGAAGTCCCACCACAAGACGATTCCAGGTTTTCCTAACACTGACTCTTGGAAGGGAAGAGGATACTGACCTAGTGCAGTAGTTTAGTTTTCCCTTACATCAAACTGACTCACCCTACTCTGATACAGCTCACAATTCTCTCTTAATTGGGAAAATCACTAGGATAGTACTCAGTGCCAGTATTCTGGGTCATAAAGTCATTCTCTGACTCAGAAGAAGGTTTACAACAGCTGTGGCAGTGACATGCACTGCAGGTGAGTCATGTTGAACTGGCGTAGACAGGTAGAAGAATTATAAAAGAAAGGCCTTATGAAATCAGGTCTCACTCTGCTAAAATTGCCAAAGCTGGCCTGTCATTTCTTCTAAGTGTTCTTCTTATAAGCAGTTTGCAAGTTCCCATGTGAAGCTATTTTGAAAAGTTTGTTTAACACAACAATCTATTCTGAGGGTGAAGAAGAAATGCACCTATGTAAACAATACTATTTGTCCCATGAGAACCCACAAAGGAAAAATGTAAATGTATCTAGAAAGGAAATTTGATAGGGATATACAATAGCCCTTACTGACCAATGAACTGAGTTTCACTGTATTGCTGACCAATTAGGTTTAACACAGTGCATTCTGATATTTCCTAAAAATATGAGCTTTGTGAATAAAGAATTGGCTTTCTACATGAAGAAAATGGATTCTCGGCTGATTTATTCCAACATGTGGTGGCCCCAAAGATGCGATCGATGTGAATTTAACACGAAGAAAAGAAACTACGGAAATACACTTTTACCATCTCACACAACTCCAGCTAGAGGTGTCTACAGACACAGCATCTCCAAAGTGTCTGGTTTGTAGTTTTTAACACATGCTGCACTAAGAAAGTCAGGATTAAGTCACTGAAAATCTTGCTGGACATTCTGCTTGTTTGTTTCCCCATGCTGCCTCTTGATTTGTGAAATTTCATTTTCCAGCTGCACAATAGTTTGTTCAATCTCATAATTTTTACTGACAAGAGAGACCCACGCGGATTCCATCTCTTGCAGCTTAGCCCCAGCTGTGAGCTGCATGTTCTTCCTCTGCCAGTTGAGGTCTTGAATGTTTTTCCTCAATTTCTGCAGCTCTTTCTGGGCTTGTTCTATCATATGAACCAGGTTGTACACCATTCAGGTGTTGCAGTTGTGCTGGAATATGAGCTCCAGGTTCTTGATGCACATGGCCTGGTGCTCCAGCTGTGCCATGGAATTGTTCACACACTCCTGCCATGCTGTGATGTTGTTCTTCTGCCTGGAGGATGGGGCGGGTGGCTCGTACCTCTTCATACCGAGTCCTTCCAGGGGCTGCTGGGCCACCAAATGCTGGAACCCTTTCCACACGACCTCAGTCTTGACCCTAGGCACCTGTGTGTGGGCAGGAGCTGAGGCAGTTCTTGGTTGGCCGGTGCCACCAGATCTCCTCCACCACCACCGTGGCTGCCTCCCAGTACCGCCATGTCTTCTCCTCCATCAGCACCATGGCTGCCTGGTGCCTCATATCCCTGGTCACGGCAGGGCAGCACATCCACCACCACATCCTGGCCACCAGCCCCGGGCACGACACCTTGGACGCGGCTGTGCGCACTCACATCTTGCCCAGCGGGACCACACACGGTTCCACTCCCCTGTGCACCTGCAGCTCTCCTCTTCTCCCTGGATTATTTGCAGCAATTAATTTTAAGTACTTAACTAAGTCCTATAGCCTTGAATTTTATCTGCAGCAGTTCTTTAAAGTTTAGAAATATTTAGCTCACGAAAAAAGTTTTACTGCTGAAGCAGACAAAGTCAGAATGCAGCCTGACACCCTGTGGGTCAGGGTGTTGGTAGCAGTCTCAATAAATGGTTGCTTCAGTCTTCCTGGAGTGACAAATGTGGTTCTGTTGAAGCAGTGATCCCGTAGGAGGGCATAGTTTTTCTCTGAAGGTCCAGTGGTGGCATAGAAGGGTCTGGTCTTCCTCTGAGAATCCAGTGAAGAAAAGCTCCCTGGTGTTCCAAATCTCAGAATCTATCCAGGTAGGAATGCTTGGCTCCTCCCCCTGGGCTGAGCATCTCACAATGGGATGACGTAATTTTATCAATCATGCAGTGAGACTCAGTGGCCCATTTACAGCAGATAGCTCCTGGAGGGAGGATGGGTCGAGGAGGAGATGAAGAACACTGCCCCACCTGGCTCTAACAGATGGTGATAGAATATGTCCTTCTGGTTACATCTTGGATTGCAATCTAAGACAGTTAAATATTGCTTTTCTACATTGTATGATATATAGTAATTTTCTTTTAAGACATAAGATGACTTGGACTAAAACAGCTGTGATGAAACACTGATAAACACCTGCTTGTAGGTAAAGAAGATACGTGTTCACCCTCGATTTTGTCAAAGATTTGATTTCTCCTTACAATCTCTGCTGTTTTATCTTCCATAGATAACACAGAAGAGTCAGTTATGATTCTACATCATGCCTGTTACCGATTGTAAGCTGGTTTAGAGTTTTCCTTTGTTTAATTTTGCTGTCATAGGTGCATGGCTTTTTAGAAAAATGTTATCTCAATGTCCTAAAGTGGTAACCACTGATATATTGATTACATTGTGTGAATTCACTGATTTTATAATAGGCCTTATTAATAAGATGTTATTACTGCATTTATAGCCGGCTTCTTATATGCCTTAACATCTCTTTGCGTAATTATCCAAAAGATGTGTAATTTCAGGATCCTTCTTTTTTGTTCTCTATCTACTTAGCATCTCTTAGACCAAATATGTAAAGGATTGCACTGTCTTATCTTATAATGATACATCCATTGTTCTATAACAAATGATTTGACAATGCTTTATTGTCCACTCAGTTTTCAGGAACACAAAATCTTAAAAATGAAGTTCCTAAGACACTCCTCTCCACAGAAATCAAAAGCAGGTTTTTTTTAAATTCAGAGGCTAAAGTTTGAGCTGATATAGATTTTCTGGCAGGCATTAAATTTGTGGAGGCATACTGGTTTAAAACAGCTCAGAATGTGATTCTAGATTAATGGGACGAAACTCCATGTTTATTGATTATGTAACTGCAAATGTAGATATGTCTCAAGTACAGCATGCAATGTATGTACCAGCATATAACAAAATTTTCCATGCATATTCAGAAGTAGAAAATGTTCTTTTCAATTTAAATTGTCTGATATTTAAACAAATAAATACTTTTGTGTGTTCAAATCAAGAATTCTAGTGAATAAAGTCAAGAAAACACATAAAATATTAGTTAAAGGAATTACTGATTTTCAGTGAATGGATAGAGAGGTAACCACTTTGTAGGCCTCCACTACCTGAACATTTAATTCTTTGTGCAGTAAGGCTACTAAAACTAACACCACAAACCAAATTTTAAAATAGTCATGCCAAAGCACTGGGACAGCCTCTGGTCTCCAGCCAGAGATTGTGAAGTGTGTGCTTAACAAGTCACAAGCATTTTTGTGACAACTGATCTGATGGAAACGGGGATTACAAGGCTGACCAACAGTATGAACTAATCACTGGGAAAACAAAGTGGGTTTTAAATGAATGTTGAGATTGTTTTCTCCCTCCTATTACTTCTGGACAACAGTACTAGTTCAGGTATTAGGTGCTGGATTTTTATGAGTACAAAATGAATTGCCTTTGGTGGAGCGAAGTGGGTTTACAGATAAGAAACTAACCAGTTGCTGAGGCATCTCTAAGGCTACAGTCGTGTCTCTGGCTCGAGAAGGCATCAACCTTCCACCTTCTGCCCTGTGGGCAGAAACCCAGCAGAGGGATCGCAGTGTCTTCAGGCGGCCTCTGAGCAGGGATGCCGGGGGTGCTGCGGGCAGTCAGCGGCCGCCGGCTCCCCTCTCTCAGGAGCCCACAGCCGGGCTGGGGGGCTGCCCTCACAGCCGGGCTGGGGGGCTACCCTCACAGCGGGGCCGGGGGCTGCCCTCACGGCGGGTCTGCCCTCACGGCGGGGCCGGGGGGCTGCCCTCACGGCGGTGCCCGGGGCTGCCCTCACAGCGGGGCCGGGGGGATGCCCTCACGGCGGGGCTGGGGGCTGCCCTCACGGCCGGGCCCGGGGGGGGCTGCCCTCACGGCCGAGCCCGGGGGGGCTGCCCTCACGGCGGGGCTGGGGGCTGCCCTCACGGCGTGGTTGCCCACAGCGGGGCCGACCTGCCGAGCCCGCCGCCCCCGGGCATCACTGCGGCAGCGGCCCCGGCGCCCCCGGGGGCTGGGCCGGCTGCTCCCGCTCGCTGCCTGGCTGTTTCATTCATGCTTTCTCCTTCGCCATCTCCCTCTCCGACTGAAGGGAAACGGGAGCGCGCGTGGGCGGCCGCTGGAAGGCTCCCTGTCAGTCAAGCGGCCGAGCTGAAAAGAAGGCGAGCGAGGGAGAAGGAGGCAGAACAGCTTTCCCGGGGGAGGGGGCGGCTGTTGTCGGCTGCCAGCCTCGCAGCCCTTCCCGGGGGCAGCTGCAGAGACGGGGTGGGGGGAAGGCGGGAGCGGTGTTGCACCCCAGACCATCCCGCTTGGGGGGAAGCGGCTCTTTCCTGCCCTTCGTCACCTGTCCCCCCCTCCCCACACACGCACCCAGCGGCGACGGGCCGGGGGGCGGCGGCCGCCCTGTCTGGCGAGCACCGGGCCCAGGGTCCGTACCCCGGGCGCTGTGGGGGCTGCCCGTACGTGTCTGCCGGGGCAGCGGAGTGGGGAGAGCCCGGGGGGTGTCAGTGGTGGGGGATCCGTGAGGCAGCGTGTCCCCTCAGCTCTCCGCAGGACCGCGGAACTTCCTCAGCCTGAGGGGCGCTCCGTAGCACCGGCACCAACCGCAGCGCCAGGAGGCTTTCCAGGGGAGGCTCGGGGCAAGTTGCACGCTTTCGGGCGGGGGGGCGGCCCCGCAGCGGCTGAGGTGGGCTGGCGCTCGGTGCCGGCAGGGAGGGGAGCGGGCGGCTGCCGACGGCGGGAGCGGGGCTCGGCGGGGGAGAGCCCGCTGCCCCCACCGTGCCGCAGCGCTGCCTTTGTGCTCCCTCCGCACCTGAGCGCCGGGCTGGGAGGGACGGCGCAGGTGGAGGCGGGCACGGCAGCAGCTGCGGCGCATCCCCGGAGCCGGGGCGGGGAGGTAAGGCGAGGCTGTGCCGTGCTGCGGCGGCGGCTCCCGGGGCTGCGGGGGGCGGCTGCACGCCGGGGGCTGAGCCTCCGGCCGGCGGCGGGGGCGGCGGGCAGGGCACGTCCCTTGCTTGGCTTTTCCTGCGGCTGGTTTCCCTCTTCGTCCTGCTGCACGCAGAGAGATGCAACAGCGGCAGCCCGGTCCCCTGGGGAAGGACGGGGCTTGGAGGTGGGCGAGTGGCATCAGCCGTGCCGGTGCGCGGTGGGGCTGCCGGGCGAGGGGCTGGGGCCGGGGGAGCAGCCGGCGGTGCCTTGCCGCTCCCGCGGTGTCCGCGCAGCCGCCCGCGGAGCGCCGAGGCGGCTGCAGCCCGGCCCCTCCGGCGCCGCTCGCACCCCGGGCCGTCCGCTCCGCTCCGCGCCCGCAGGGCTCGGCGGCGGCGGCGCGCACAAGGCTGGGCTTCTCCCGCGCCGCAGAACGCCGAGATACGCGGAGCAGATGCGCCTGGCGGACCTCGCTTGGGAAGGGCTGGGGGATTTGTGAAGGCTGCTTCCGAGTTAACTACCGGCTGCAGTTAAAATTTTAGCAGCAGCAACAGCTTTGCGATGCTTTCCGGGAATGCTGCTGCCTGGGAGCTGATGTTCCAGGCGGCCCGCGGTACGGGCCATCATCTCTCTCCTAGATGGCAGTGCTGAGAGCAGGATAGCTGCCGGTGTAGGCAATAAAGTGCTGGGAGCCTGGAGTCCTGTGCAGCTGGATTTTGGTAGAGTTGTGCGTGGAACGGAACAGCATTCACGTGTGCCCTGAGCGCTAATTTGCAATTAAGACAATTTTTTTCCTTCAAACTTTACATACGGCTGTCTTGTTATGCAATTACGTTTTGGTGAGACTGGGATTGTTGCGTTATGTGAGAAAGGAAAAAACAAATTTAGCAGGTTAAGCCTTTTGTATTGCAGCGTTATTTTCAAAGTTGTTGAGGTTCGGATACAGCCCCGCTGGCTGCCACCTGATTGGCAACGATTTACAGCTGGTGGTCAGGGTCCGTGTTTGTGTTAGAGCAACAAATCAGATTCAGAAGAAATGTGGCTGCATTACCCTCGTTATTTTCTTCGAAAATGTTGCATAGACTGAGGAAGCAATTTTTTTATTTGATCACAATGTTTTGTTAGTCAGTTTGAGATGGTAACTTCCTTGTTGTATAAATTGTGCAGTTAATCAAGTTCAAATCTCAGACAGACCCAGAGCTCATGTTGATTTCAGCACAAGTTGTGTGGTGCATGACAAGGGTGCTGAATTTTACTGTGCAGGATAGCTGAAGCAAATTTTCTCACTGCTTCCTCTACTTCCAGTTTGTTCCTTTGGAGTAGCAGAATGTAGTGATTTTGCCAATGTTCTCATTGATAGATTTGAGTTAGTGTTGTATATTTGAAGCCAAGGATAGTTCAGGGGCTCAGTATGTGCCCATTGAGAGAAAAAATTTAGCCAGTTGACTTGAATGTGGATGAAATGGACATGAGGACTCTTACTCTACATTTGCATATAATGAGTCCAAACGTTCTCAGTAGGTATGTGCAGAAAGGTAAGCACATCACGTTTGTTTGTTTTATTCCTTTTGTTATAATTGAACAGGCATTATTCTCTGTAGGATTGTGTCATTGCTTTGTTAGGTTTTTTCCTTCTTATTTAGCAGTACTATGGTTTAAGAGCTTTAAAATGTTTGTCACTCCACTGCAGAAATAGTTGCCAACTGGATGTCATGCATGTAAAACTAGAACAAGAGCCTTTAAATAGCAAAACCATCAATTTAGTAACAATTTAGTGTGATAAATGGCAGAATGCACAAAAAGAATGCAAATCTGAACAATTATAGCATGCATCTTTTAGTATTAATATTGATTAAGTACAAAGCACAAAAGGCAAATAAACACATATAGCTCTTAAGTGTCTAAACTGGTTTGAAATGGAAGAGCTGTTTTCTGTTATGTGGTTTTTTTTCTGCTACATGGTTTGTGCTTTAAAAAAAAATTGGGGTGGGGGAAAGATCAGAGAAGTTTTTACAAGCATTTCTTTTGTCTTCTGGATCTCAGAATTCCATTATGTAGCAGGATGCTTTCCAGTTTCTGCTTTCTCAGTATCTGGAAAGGCAGATGTTGCTGCAGCAGGAGCAATTATACTGATTTGCAGCACAGTTGAAAAAAAAAATAATCAGATCTCTCTGCCTCTGTCTGAAAAGGTCAGCCACGGTTTGGGCTTGTCAACAGAAGAGATGACAAGGAAGTTGAGTTTGTTAACAAAGGGAGTGAAGTAATGTAAAAATGAGGAAACTTGTGTTTCAGGAATAAAATGAGTAAATTTCCCTAACCAACTGCACAGAAGAATTTCACTTGCTTGGCTTTCCCTCACAGTTGCCCATAAGCCAACCCTTTCTGCAAGGCAGGGAGTTGGGTTGGGTTTGGCTGGTTGATCACTCTCTCCTGTGGAATGTTGAGTCCAAAGGAAGAGGAGTCAGTGGAGACTAGAGGTGTGTAGGCTCTTCTACAAAAGCCTTTCTGACTTGTAGCTTTTCAGAAGGTGCACAACAGAATCCCATAACTGAGAATTTGCTCTCACAGTTAATTTTCAGTTTCCTGCTTACCCTGTGTAGGCCATAGGAGTGTGTGACTGATGTGACCCAAGATTCAACCTATGGTAAGACCAGCTTCTTGGTTTAAACTGATGCTTAGAGACTTTATCTCAAGATTTCAGAGATAACATGCTTCTACTTTAAGGAATATTTGGGGCTTTCTTGCAAAGAGAGCGCGCAAATGAATTTTAAGAACTGGAGGACTGATTTGCACTAAAGCATCTTTAGCAGAATAAGGCCAGCAGAGTTGCAGAGTATGTGTGTGCTGTATGTATCCATGCTACCACAGAGAGAGCAAGCTATGATAGTCAAGATAGACAAGGGTTTTGAACATCTCTGGAACATCACAGTATTTTTTATTTCATGATGGAGCTCATGTTCTTTTCAGACTCCTCTCTTAATTCTGCCCAGAATTAAGACTCTCTTGATTCTACCCAGAACCAGACTGTCCTGTGATTTTGAGCAACTTTAAAGAGCTCAGTTATTATGGTAATAATCCACATCGTAGGAATCAGATTCAAGCTCCTGTGTTGTAAGAGTCCTGATCTGTGACCAGCTAGAATGCCAGTAATTAATATGTTATTGGCTTGTGTCTTTTTTATTTAATCCTTCCTTGTTTAGTGACCTGCTGCCTGTAACCTGACTCTTGACCTCTTTAGGGCAGGAGCAGCCTTTCCTAACTTGTTTCAGTAGGGCTCAGATCCTTGTTTGCAGCTCTAGGAGACGGATGTAATAGAAAGTATCAGTCTGGTAACCCTGGTTTAAGGTCATGAGTAGCTGCCAAAAATATTTTGTATTTTTAGGAGTTGGATCTCTAGCATAAAAATTTTGTTTCTTTCTTGTTTTGCAATTCACTATCATATTTAGTTTCATTTTGTGTTTTACTTCTGCGTGGATGGGTATAACAGCAAGACAGTGCAACTTTCTGTATTTTTATAGCAATTCTGTCCTATGGACACAACTGCATGTGCTAACAGGAGCTCATTTTTGACACAAACTTGCCCTCAAGGTATAAGCAACTTGCTTAAGTTACAGAGAGATTGTGACCTCCCTTACCTATAAATAAATATAGATAATATAAATAAATTGTGGCCTCCCTTATCATAAATAACTTTTTTTTATCACAGTATATGATAAAGCCACTTAGACCATCTTTTAGAAAATAATTACATACGCGAGGCTGGGCTCAAACAGCAAGAGTGAAAACTATGTGTAATGTGTTTTATGTACAATAATTTGTTTAGGCTGATGACTGTCTTTGCAATCCTGTGTGTGTAAACTTGTTACCTCCAGGTGGGCTGGAGTTTCAGGCAGGTTTTGAAAGCTTCAATGAGAAGTTACCAATCATTGCAGTGTGCAGAGCCTGCTCCTTGCTAGTTTTGCCCACTGCCACACCCACAGCTGATATGTCACCATCTAAACTGATGCCTGTGTGGATACACTGCTTCATCAAACTGTATAAGCTATGACACAGCTAGTCTTGATTACACTGCTTTTTAAAAATCGTTCCAGTGTTGTAGTCTGTTTACAGCTAGAATTGTTCTGCCCCTTGATTATCTGCAGATCAGGTTTCATTAGAAGTGCTGATGAGCACCCAGCACTCTGAAGGCAGCAGTTTTGTGCAAGATAAGAATGTTCCTTAAAGAAGCTGATGGAGGATAGAGTTCCTAGCAGACACTGACAGCATAAGATGTCACTGTAGTCTAGTCTGAAATTGCATGTCTGAAGGACAACTGGATGTCCTTGGCTTTACAAAAAGTTTTTGTACTGAAGAAACTTAATAGTGGTTACAAACTGCTTTCAGGAGTTGTATAGATATGTTTGCTTCTGTTCAGTTCATTATTACATTATTACAACTAGGGAGCAATTAGGTGGTTTTTTGGTGGTTTTTTTTGGGTTTTTTTGGGTTTTTTTTGTTTTTGTTTTGGTTTTGGTTTTTTTCACTACTAGTGAGTGTGAATTGAAGCACTCTACATTAGAGGAGGACATTTAGTTTATCCTGGTGAACCTGTGATCTGCACCTGTCAGTTCTGAATGACTGTTTTTCCAGAACTGCTTGGAAATCAAGGAAATGGCTAGTGTAAGCTATATAACATAACTGGTTCCAAAGGAGTCTCTGTTTGGAAGCTGTGTGTTCCAATGCTGTTGGTTCACTTGCAGAAGGCTCTTTGAAACCTGCTGTTGACCAAGGTCATGAAGTCCTTGATGTAATTAAATATGCAAAATATCTCATATGAATGATTTCCATACCCTTGCAGAACTTTTTGTTTAATCCCTGAGCCTTGTTGCAGCATAGGCTTCTGTCAGTAGGGAATGGGTTGGAAGTTGGGAGACCAGGACACTAAAACTGCATGTGATGCCCTGAAATATATTCTGCAGTTGTAACCACAATATTAAATATAAACCAAACACCATTCTTGGCAAATAAATGATTGATCACTGCTCTGGGGGAAAAAAAACAAAACCCATCACTAGATATTTTAGTGGGCAAGTCCAGTGGACTTAGATTTTTCCATTTCAAAAAGTGGAAAAATTTTATCTCTGCCTAATATTTCCTTTCATCTTCATTATACAGTCCTTGTAAAAAAAAAAACAAAAAACAATAAGTGCAAAATATGGTTCTATTTGTATTTGTAGGTAGGCAGTTATCAAATGCTGTCTCTCATTCCTATGTGACCCTGAGAGATGTGGGAGATGGGTTTATTTAATTGGGAAATTGAGGACTAATCTGCATATGGAAATCCATGGATATTAGCATACCAAGCTTATTTTCCACACACATGTGGTCCTTATGCAATCAGACTGTGAACTGGAAATGTATATGTCTGAATATTTGGAATGACTATTCTGGTAGCCCTGTGTAGCCTGACTATTAGATTTTAATTAGTATTGCAGCAGTTGGTAAAATCAAATCTAAACCTAAAGGAGGATAAAACAATGAAAGGAGCCCTTTAACAGTGCAAGTAGAGATGTAGCAAGAGCACAAATATCTTTGAGGTATGTGTGCTTTGGCAAAGATATACATTTTCATCTGTCAACCCAATATGAGAAGTTAAGGTTAAAAATCCTCTTAGATATCCACTCCTTTGTTTGTTCTGCATATGTTGAGTGAACAGAATATTTTACATTTGGAGGAATACTTGGTGTTTACAGCTGTAGTTGTTTCTTCAGGTGATGATGTATTTTGTGTTACTAGTGCAGCAAAGTGACTCTGGTGTTGGACTCAATCCTTGTGGATCCCTTCCTACTCAGAATATTCTGTGA
Source organism: Passer domesticus (assembly GCF_036417665.1). Lineage (NCBI taxonomy): Eukaryota > Metazoa > Chordata > Aves > Passeriformes > Passeridae > Passer > Passer domesticus. The sequence continues at coordinate 48,257,084 of NC_087479.1, forward strand.
TAAAGATTTGTTACTTCTTGAAATGCATGTTTAATGAAACTGCAGTTATACCTAGAAATCCCCATGTCCCTAGATCCTATGAGTTCTGTGTGTCTGGAGATATCTTTATTCAAGTGTGAGGGGTTCAGATAAAGATAACTCATATTAAGTGTTAAGAATTACATGTTGAGAATTGGCATATGAAAAGTACTAGTCTGTAAAATTAAGTCTGTTAAATATAAAACTGTTTTAAATGGCAGAGTAGACACCTGACAGTGGGGGCTATTGATGCAAAGGAACAAACAAGATGCTTGAAAGAAATTGATCTTTAAAAAAAAAAAGTGAATTGTTTGTTAATTATCAGTAAGCAGTTTAGATTTCCTTTATAGTGCACAAGGCTTAAGTTATGTTTCTCATGTCACACGTGAAGGAATTGACAGCAGAGTATTTGCAGTGTGGGACCACATCAACCCATGAACTCATTGCAAAAGATAGTCAAAGACATATTGCAACAAATTAAGTCTGGCTTCTGAGAAAATACGGTCTAAAATTGTGAATGATTTAACTTGAAAAACTTTTCTAAATGAGTGTTTTATTGAGGAAACATAATTTAGGATGCTTTGTTTACCTTCAGTTATTTAATTTTAAATTTTTTAAACAACCTACCTGTATTGTTTCTGACTTTATTACAAGCAGAGGCTTGAAACTGACATTCTTAAAGACTGAACAGGACCATTTGTATTTGCTAATATGAAGTTTGTGCACAACTCCATTATTAAAACTGAAGCATATTACTTAGGTTGCTGTTTCATAAATGGTTTAGTTCCCTTCTGATTTCCCCTCTTAGTTTAATTCCCTTCTGATTTCACCTCTTAGTTAGGGTGGCTTAGACAAATTTAGGTGATGACTTCATTTGGACAAGTGTACATATCACTTTCTAGATGAGGTTGTATTTTTTTCCCCCTAGTTCCACACTCCAGAAAATAGCAATCCTTGTGGTTTCTATCCTGAGACAAACATTTCCTTTTTCCCTCTAGATAGTTGCTACTCCCCTTCACTGGGAAACCATATTCTGTTTGTAACACCAGTGATATAACCTCTAACAGTATCTTGGAGCGTGTTAGAAAATACAAATGCTGGCATTTGGTAAAGAACTCTTCTGGATATTGTTGAATAACCAAAACCATTGGGGGGGAAAAAGCTCAGAATTTTGCACAGTGAGGGTATTTGCTCTGAATTTTATCTCTCAGTTGCTATAAATAATAACCATTTTCATAATAGATGACTTGCAGTCTGTAAAAGCAGGTCATTACAATTATTACCTTATTTCTCTTCCTGTTTCAATGGCAGGAGATTTTTAGCAGCCAACAGCATTGCAGAAATTTTTAGGTGGATGTGACCACTTCTGGATGCAAGACAAGGGGAAAGCTCCACTGGGGTATACGAAACTTTGTCCTTTGGCAAGACAGGATTTAAAAGGCCAAGCCAATGATGACCTTGGGTTTTGTAGCCCCGTTCCTGCCTCCCACCAGCTTGTCTGGAGCACAGCTTTACTTCACTTGTGTGTAATGAGAGTTGTCCAGTGAACGTTAAAGGGGTGGGGAGAATAGCACTTGACAAGTTTCTTCTTTGGTTGAGAGAAGTCCAGGGGAGCAGAACCTATTGGACCTGCTCACTGACCTCAGCTGGCCTCTGAAATTTGGGTTGTCACAAGCAGTCCATGGGTTGTAGGTTGGCAGTTGCCATGTGCAGCTGTGGTGACAACACAAACTGCAGAAGCTTTCCCACACTCTGGAGACCTGTTCTTACAATTACCTGTTGATTAGCTACCTACCCAAAAGGCAGGCTGATGGCTCTCCCTGGGTGTGTTCCATATTTCCCGTTTTGCCTCCTATACTGATGTCTTGGAATTGACCAGAATTTTGGAATCATTAAAATACAGGCATATACTCCCATAAAAGGAGAGCAGACCATTGCAGCCCTGCTAATGGCATTGAGAATCCATGTGGGCTTGAGGTTTCATTTTTCTCTATTCTTGCAAAATTTAGGTCATAATGTTTAGGTCAGGACACTTAGAAGCAAGCTAGGCATCTTGATTCAGCCTCCCTAAGAGAGTACTTGTTTTACCAGAGATGTTATTTGAAGCAGTCTTGGATATGTGATATCACTTTTGAGTTTTACTGTCAGTTCACTGAATTACACTTACCTGTTTGGGGTTTTTTGGGTTTGGGGTTTTTTTTGTGTTGTTGGGTTTTTGGATTTGTGTTGTTTTATTTTATTTTTTGTTTGTGGGGTGGTTTTTTGTTGTTTGGTTTTGTGTTTTAATGCAGGTAAATAATGTGTGCTTTTTCCTCATCCAAAGATTCTGGGGAAAGGAATTAATTTTATTCATCAAGCAATGCATTTTTTCCTGGTGGGTCTGCAGAGTCCTTTTTACTTTTAGGAACAGACGCTTGCTCCTTCCTTCCAGTACCTTGACTGGCTGAGTATGGCTAGGTTTGTTTATTTTCTTTTGCAGAATGCTTTCCATTTGTACTCCAACAGCATCTGTTCCCTCATTTTCAGTGTCAGTAACAGTGTACATTACCAGACTGGGGCTTGGCTGAAGCTGTCTCCTTCAGGAGCAGAGCCTCCCTTGCCAGTGGAGATCACTGCCACCATTCCATTACCCTGACTGAGTCCTCTGCTCCTTAAGTCTCAGAATAGCAAGCCAGAGAGGTGGAATAATTTAAGTAGTTGCCTTGTTTCATTCCTCTTCTAAACATGGAAATCAGAGCCTGCAAACATTCGTATGATGAAATGTTGGCACAGACGTGGTAATTTCTGTGAAACTGCAGATGTGACTACTTTGTTATGAAACTGCTGGGAGCTTCAAGAATTATTGTAACAAATCCTGTGACTAAAAAGCATGTAATGGCTATTTTATTGTGCTGATGATTGCTTTTGCACTTCAGAGCCTGTTTGGAATGGTCACATAATTAAAATAGTTATTATTTTCTTTTAAATTAGAAGCGGACTTCTCTCGTACTTGCATGATGTCTGTCTTGTACCAACAGTAACAAGGAGCTGAGTGCCCAAATTCTGTCTGTATTTCAGCCTCTTAGTTATTGCATTGAACCATGTTTTTGGATGGTGCTCTCTTCTTTGTGGTTAAATACTGCAAGCACATGTAATGCTCTCCATGCTGTGTACATTTTCTAACATCCCAAATTTCTAAATTTGTCAGTGTCCCCAAAGCAGACACTGACATTTGCTCTTTTATCCCTTTTGAGCTTTTTTGCATCATGTACAACAGTGTCTGAATTTGTTAGGAAAAACCATCATCCCTCTGAATTTCCTGTGAGCTCTCTAGCATTGTAACCCCTCAGACTCCTGACTGGAAATGCTGTAGATCTTGAACGTAGTTTTGGCCATTGTCACAGGCCTGTCTGCTGCCAGTGGGCAGCAGATCACAAATGGAGATTCAGTGCGCCAAAGTTATGTAGTGATGCTAAATAATGAACCAGCAATTAAGCAAAAATGTTTCATCTGCAGTGTAGTCTGTGCAACTCAGAACATCAATTTTCAGTCTGTTATCCATGAGTAGATTAGATTACATTCTATTAGTTTAAATTGAGCACTGTTGCTTTGTGTTAGCCCTGGGCATGACTTTAAACTCACTAACTTTAACAAAGGTGGTTTTTAAACCCAAAAAAATGGTGCCAGAGTTAAGATCCTCATGTAGGCATGATGCTGATTCCAGAGTTTAGACAGAAGAGCTTATTGTCTATGTATCCAGGATTTAGAAAAATATTATCTTCTGCTTGGCAAGCTTGCTTCAAAGTCCTGCTAATGCTAACTCTGGCTTCACTGTGTTCTATCACAGTCTAGTGGCCTGGGATTTGTAAAGCTGTGCCTATGATATTGCTGATTACACTGGGAAGAGAAGGCAGGCCAAAGCTAGCTGGAATAGCGTCTGCTGTCGTTTGGGAATTTGATTTATTAAGGCATCCTGCTTACTCCCTTGGTTGTTGATGCTGAACAAAAATTGAGAGTAGGTCTCTAAGCTAATTTGTTGTCTGTCCTTGAAACCGGATGTTTATTCCAGTTTGGAATAGAGAGTTTCCTATCTGTGTCTACAAGTTTTTCTTCCTTCTTTTTTTTGCAGCTGATACCAATCTCTGCTGCTCTGTGCAGGCTTCCACCCTGTCCATCTGTGTCCTTCACCTCTCTGGCCCAAGTGTCAGCTCCTGTAGGTCTGTATTTCTCTTTCTCTTAGAAAGAGCTGAGTAACCTTCTTCCACAAAGGTGTCAGACCAGGGAAGTACAAACTGCTCTCTTTGTCCACCTCATCCTGTCAGAATAGCAGCTTCTGATTGATAGTGATATTGCCAAGTATGAAAGGAGCAGCTCTTCCACAGGAGCTGTGAAATCCCATGGTTGTAAGGGACTTCATCATAGGCTGAAATGAGCTGATGGCCACCACCACAGGATACATGACAGTAATTTGCTTCTAGTTTTTCCATTCCTCTTCTGCAACTAGTTGCTATGGACATAATTTTGATTCTGAGAACACAGCAGGTATTTGGAAACATCATCCTGATGTCCTGGAAAATGCCCCATTAATCCAGCCAGCCATTTTTAGGCCTTTTCTTGCAATACTGAACTCAAGCATTGCACTTACCTGGTTGTAATTGCAAATTTTCTTCCTTGGTTGCTGCATGATTTTAGCAGCTGATGCTTCATAAATTACCAGAGGTAGAGATGAGCAGAAATCTGAGATCCTGGTAACATGTCAGGCTAAATGAAGCCTTGATCACTTGTCATAGTGATTCTCATGGTATTGGTCTTTTGCCCTAGAGAAGCATTTCTTTTCCTGTTGTTCGAGAACAGGTCTCAGACCTTAAAGCAGTGTAAATTTCAGAGCTCCTCTGCTGAGCTAATCCCTCATTGCATTATTTTGGAGCTGTTAAATGATGATAGTTCTGGATGCTTAATGCATTTTGTTTGAGGATTTCTAAACCTTTTCCTGGCAGACTCAGAGACACTGGTTGATGGGGGGAATGGTTTTGGGGAAGCAAAGGGCTTGGACAGCAGAAGAAGCTGTTTCTCTTTTGTGTGCAGTGGTGCCATGAAAAGCAAGAGCTGGAAAGGGTGAGAGAGTGATTGTTCCTATCCCCCTCTGCACCTGCCAGGCTTTCACATTTGAAGAGTGTGATGCAGAAGCAGAGCTCCATCTGCTGATGTTCCCTTTCATGTGAGATAGCTCCCCAAAGAAGGGGGTCTCACATAAATGCCTTTGCTGACCTGTGCTTCTGCATATATGTGATATCATATCTGTGGAAATGTTGTTAGCTGTGGCACAGTAAAGGAAAAGTGAGAAATCAAATCAGTTCCAGCGCTGGAGAAGGTAAGCATCCCTTTTAGTTGTATGCAGGTCATGATTTCTAACCAAGGTTTAGCATCTTCACAAAACTTGGACCAAGATCACTTCAGACATTACCCCAAAATGAAGCTTGGTTTTTCTTCATGTTGAACTTGGATGGCAGAGAGAACAATGTCAGACTATGTAGTGTTGGCTGGTAATAAGGGAAATTCCAAGGTCTGTCCACACAGGTATTTTCTGTCTGAAAGAATTCTGATACTCAGCTGAGGGGAAAAAGTTGCTCTTCTGTTTTGGTTTGAAGTAGTGTCTAGGGAAGAGGAAAACAGTGTTGGCAGTAGCTTCATTTGCTTTGAGCATTATGCTTGTCTATTCCCTGGAGAACTCATTAATTTTTAAGGCTGTGGCAGCAATAGACTAAATGGATACAGTAGTGATACCCTGATGGTTTGAGATGGTACCTTCATCCTTTTGGGATAAGCAGTTCTGCTTCCTGCAGAGATTCTGCGGCACCCCAAGATCACTGGGTCAGTCTAACCTGAAAAGGCAACTGTTTAGCAAACAGGAAGATGCCATTTGGTATAATAATGGAAACAAGAAAACTGTTGTTTTTAGAGCATTTTCTGCTCTCTGAATCCTCTTAAGATTCATTTACCCTGCTACTAAACTCCACCTGTTTGTAGAAAAGGGTTTTGTGTAAGAAGGTCAGGCTCTTGCCTGGTGGTTTATGCTGGGGATACAATAGTGTGTGAAAGACAAGGTTCTGAGTTACATTGATTTCCCCTCAGTAATGGCTAGTCAGGATGAGTGTTGATTGTTGACTTACAGCTTATCCATGTTGTGAATGGATAAGCTTTTCACACCTGGTTATGTTAAAGGTGGCCACGTTTCAGGTACATGTATGTATGGCTCAATGTCCAATTACATAACAAAATCAAGTAAAATTAATGGCCTATTGTGGGAAGTCGTAGATCAGACAGGGTGGGGAGCTCCTGAGTCCTAACCTAGGAACTGAATTGTTGCACTCAACTTCCTTTCTTAGAAAGCCACAGCAGACTGCCACTGCCTTCTGAGGCACAGTCTGGAGCTCTGGAGAAACATTTTTAAATGGGTAGGTGCTTCAGAGGGGCAGGAATCAGTGCTGGGCTGCAATAAACAGGCAGGGGAGGCTGTGGCCTGGTCCTAGAGCCTCAATGCCTGTGTTTTGTCACCTTTTACATAGCCACAATGCATGGGGCAGGATAAAATGGGGATCCTTGCATGTCCCACTGTTGGGTCTGGAGTTCATGAGAGAGACAGCTCTGGCTGCAGCCAGGGCCTGAGGCACTCTGCAGGCAGTTCTTGGGTACAGATCCACAGCTGTGAAGGTACCAGGAGTATTGAAGGATACAGGACATTTAGAGACAATTAGACCAGTGAAGAATGGAGGCAGTCAACTGATGGACCTCCATTTGGTACTGAAAGCACTTAGTGGCTTCACTTTGAGCTTACCATCCTTACTTTGAACCCTCCTGCCCTTACTTGAGTACTGAGATGATTTAATGCAGATTTGGATGGTCATGAAGTGCCTCTGTGTGCCCTGTCCATTCTTTTAACAACGTCTAACACTGCTTCCTCTCTGCACTATTGCAATCCATTTCCAAGAACTGGAAGTCAGAAGCAGTCTGTTCCAGCTGATGGGGCTGGAAACTGTGGGGGCTCCAAATTAGATGCGATATAGCTTCTAGCTAAAAAAAACAATGCCAAGATACCGTGAAATACTCCTTATATAAACATCAAGGGAAGAGTAATGCTCCCTCCAATGCAAATTATATTCAGTGTGTAAAGCTCTTATATGTACTGTATATTTCATCATGTTTGCAAGTTTATAGTGCTTATCTTCTGGGCCCTGCACTGCAAACATCATTGACCCTGTGATGGAAGAAAGATCAAGCTTTTTAATGCAAGAATAATAGAGGAATTATAGATGGATAGTGATCCAGACCACAGAAACAGCTTCATACTTTGAGACTCATGCATGTAATTGTGTACTCGGACACTGGGGATCCCTCACTCTCAACTCATGTCCCACTGAGATTAGACCCAGGGGCACTTACTACCTGCAGGATTCAGCCTTAAATACCTGCCAGAATATTTTCTGCCTTTGGAATTTGTAATGGTGCAAAGCTTCTCCTTTTTTGTTTTTGGGTTGTTTTTTGGTTTTTTTTTAATTTTAATTTGTGTTTTATTTTTAAAATTAAAACACAAAATCTAATCTACTGTGGCTCTAACACTTCCCCCAACCTCCCTTCCAGAATCTGTCTTTTGGGACTGGAACACTGTATATAATTTTTCAGTAAGTTCCAGGTTTGTTTTGCTAACATATGGGGGATTTAAACCCTATATGCTGGCAAAACTTTAACTAGCCTATTGCAAATGTGTCACTATTCATTAAGGACTCTCTAGGGTGCAGTATGTTCCTTAGTGGATTGGCTTCCTGGAAATTTAATCGCAGTTTGTGAATTGGCATCCAATTTTGTTTTTAGTCTATCTCCTGCTACTATAGAAAGCAATTTTGGTTCTGATAATTTGAGATATTCTGTTTTGCTTTGCTTTACTTTCATGTTGTACTTTAGGCAGGAGGATGAGTCAGCTGGTGTGATCTTTGAGAAATAGTGCAAAGAAAGATTTCTTTGAGTCCACTTACTCTTCTAGAAATTAAGCAAGATATTTATGCCCAGCCATCGTAACCAGTTGAGTTGCTATCTTACCCATTGGTGAAGCTCAGTTAAGTTAAGAAAAGGCACCTGAGACTTGTGTGTAATTCTAGCTTTATTTCTTGCCAGTAATTTTATAGGAGTTGAGATAAGAACTACAGGGTGCAGTGGGATTTACTTCGTTCCTGGTACATCTGAAGGGGAGATTATTTTGCTTCATCACATTAAAGTGTTGAATTGTTTTTATTGTGGAATGCTACAATATCCTGCAGTACTTACACAATGTCCATACAGCATGTTTGTGCAATAACTTTCTAAATAACTTCATGTTATGTGTGGGCATAGTCATTCTGGAATAGTAGTTGTTTAAATACTCATCCTTTTATGCTGTGACGTAACTTGTATCTGTAGACAAAGTCATAAATGTTACATCGTTTTGGGGAGCTCCAGCTGTAAGACCCAAATTAGCCTGTGTAGCAGAAATTATGTTGTGTTGAACTGCTTAGAGAAAATATCATCTTCTATAAGATCAACCCCCCTTAAAAATTACCATTACCATTTTGTTTTTAGCTTGTTTCTTGTAGAATACTTTCCAGTCACTTTGCTCTCTGTTACTTTTGTGACCTGTACTCTGGCTCTCCAGGAAGGACACAGGCAGGCAGACACCTCCTGTGAATCAGCTCAGAATTTCATGGCCATGGCTGCACCACTCGGACTGAGATTCATGTGGGTGGGAAGTGGCATTATATCAGTGCTTAACTTATGGATACAGAAAGGGGAAAGTTCTGGCTGTGCAGAGAAGTAGATGCAGAACTGAGTAAAACTGGTAAAATGGTGACAGGCCATGTAGCTGGATAATATCTCCAGTTTTCATATTAAATTTCTCTGATGCAGCTGCAGTCTGCATCACAAGTGTCAGTGCTAATGGCCAGAACATGTTTGCTCTCTCTGTAGCCTCTTAGAAAGATGACCTTGAACAATTGTGTGGATTTTGCTGGGGTTGTAAGACTGGACTCAAAACTGATGCTGTAGGTCTAGTATCCTTAATACACTTAGGAGACCTAGGCAGAGGATGTAGCAGTTTTGATAGATGCTGTTGAGCTTTGTGAAATGCAGTGTGGGAATTGTCCTTACTACATGAGGACTGAGAACTAAGGAAGCTATTGTGACCACTTGTCGTGGCAGGCTCTGTAGCAGAGTTTTTGTTTGTTATGTGGGAGGATTAGGTTTCATCAGTGGAGAATTTAATTTCGCCTTTTCACTGAGGTTGGGTTTGTACAGAACTGTAGCTCTGTGTATCTTGCAGAATCTGCATGAGAGCAGAGCTGATTTGTGTTGAGACAGATCTCCCACACGGCTGTGAAAACAAGTGCACAAATTCAGAGTAGCTGGGTGTAAATCTGAAGTAACTGTCATGGAGATTGATGTTCTCTCTAGGAGTTAATCTAGATTTACATCAGGGAAACTGTGACCAGAATCTCCCAGGATTCATCTTCACTAGACTTTAGTAGCTCACCAAATTAATTGCTAATTAACTTGAGATGGTTGATTATTGTGGATGCTTCCCACATATTTCTTCCTACTGTCATCAAATTTAAAGACAGAGCTCCACTAGATCAGACCAGATCTTACCTGTTCTGAACTCCTGCTTGTCAAAAGCTGTTCCCTTCAGTGAGATATGAATGATGAGCACAGTCAGCAGGCATTACCCCAAGGAAGTAGCTGCAGTACACTGCAGTCCTGGGAATCTAAACTTGTGCACACCTGGGTGAAAACCAGTGGGGACACGGCAGCCCATATTGCTGAAGGCAGTTAGAATAAGCCAAGGGTTTAGAGAGATCCTATGAGGTAATCCCAGATTATCCTTTAGGCTGGCCTTGCCAGTTTGTACAGTGGAGTGGAACAGTGTGAAACTTGTCCTTGATGTAAGTGCAGTAGTCAGAGTGAAGTGGTTTCAGCACCGAGATATCCAAGCACTGGCATGAGCTACCTCCACTTGAAACACTTCTTCCCTTGCATGTCAGAAAGCAGATGCTCTGGTGCTTTGTAAATTCTACACAAAGGAAGTTGTAACGTGAAGTATCTCATGGTAAAATACCAGTTTACAGTATTCAAGGACATTGAGAGGGAAATGGCCAGAGCTATTCCTTCAAAGTCTGACAACATTGAGGCACCCTTACTCTTCCGATTTCACTACCAACATGACAGTAATAAAGCACACCTTTCCTCTATGTATTTTGTATGGCTCAAATGAAATTGGGATCTTAAAAGGATGGGATGTCTGATCCTGCTGCAGTCTGGGCAATGAAGTTTTAAGACAGCCTTACTCGAAAACTAGATTTAGGTTCTGTTCCAGGGCCCTCCAGAACAGAGGCAGAGCAGGACAGTTAAAGCAAACCATCTTGAGAACCTCTCATGCCTAGAAAATTGTGAAAGTATCTGTGCCAGGGCTGAAAGCAAAACTAAATTAGGCCTCTATTCAATAAAAAGTCCTTATTCTTAAATAAACATGTTGTTAGGTCCCAACAGGGAATGTGTCTAAACAGCATAAATTTAAAAGTTGCCCTTTCCTCTACAAACGTGCTTAAGAACCTCCCAGTTCTTGGGCTTCACTTTGAACTGGTTTGCCTCCAGCATCCCGCAGCTTCAGCTGGGAGGGCCTGGTCACGCAGCCTGATGAACCTGCAGTGAAGATGTAGGGATACAATAAATGGGTGCTCATCTTCCCTGCCTGCCAAAGTGAAGGCACAGTGCCAAGCAGATCTGCGCATTAGATGACTAACAGCTCCCACACTGCCAGTGTAGGCAGGGAATATGCAATGCAGCCACATATGTGTCTCAGAACCACACCGGGGGCTTTTTATTCTTAATGTTTGGTTTTGTTTTTAAATAGGAGTTCAGATCTTTGAGCAGGATGTTTATCTCTATGCACAGAAAACAATATTGGTCATAGCTTTTAATATATGATCAAGATTTTAGAACGACCAGCTGATGTATCTGTTGTGAGTGACATCAGAATTTCAAGTAACTGCTATAAATGCTCTCTAGGATGGCTGTGCATATCATGTGTAATTTTCTGAGTTTACCTTTATTTAGTGGCTAGAAAATAGCTTTTTAAAGAAAGTGAGATTTTTTTTTTCCAGTGGGAATATTATTTTAAAGTTTTGTATTTAATGTTTGGGTTCCTATTTAATTTTTTATTCATATTTTTGCCCTGATTGAATTTTGATCACTCTTTTTTGGGTAAAATTGGTGGGAGGTGTTCATAAAAATCATTATGCTGTAACAAAGGAGTTGAATTTAATTTGATACTTGCTTAGCCTTAGTTTTACAATGTACATGTGGATGTACAATGAGCTGAACCTCCAGGGAAGTCCTGTAAATCCCTGCAAGCAGAGTGCAGTTCACCTTAGTTTTTAATCTAGCAGTGAGCTTCCTCTGAAGAAGGTCCCCTTTTCTCTTCCCCAGTGATGGCTAATCCATGTCCCACCCAATTAATTCATCTTCTGTCAGTTCTGGAAGCTAAAGCAGCCTTGTTGCTGCATAGAGAGCAAAGATGGGGGGATAGGATGCAGTAGAGGAAACTGAACAGGATGAAACAAACCCCCCTCTTTCTGCAGCAGTGAAAGGTTAATTCATGCTAAATGCAGCATAAAGTGAACCTCAAATGTTGATGGTTTGGATGGTGGACTCGTACAAATTGCTCAAGAAATATTAAGGACCCTCTGAGCTAGGAGCTGCACGACTACAGAATGGTGGGCAGTTTCTCGAACTGAATCTGAAAAAATGGAGAAGCAGAAAACCAAAGACAGACTCTCAAATCACTGAGATACAGAGCTGTGGCCTCACAACCAGATGATCCAGTGTTCAATGAACAAACCTCTCTCATTGCCAGAGTTAGAACTCTTCAAGTTTATCATGCTTTTTACTGACATCTCATAAGGATACAGTATTGTGGAAAGCAGACTTACAGAGTACAGGTAGAGAAGAGCTGAAAGCCTCAGATGTTTTCCGGGACATGCTTTCATTGGCAGTGGCAGAATCTGTCAGTATCTCTTTAGCACTGAGTAACTATTTGATGAGAAACTAATTTTTGAGTTTAAGAAGGAACAAAGCCCTATTTCCTTTACAGAGCTATTCAGTAGCCTGTGTAATATGGATTGGTCTCTATTTACTCTATTTTAAGTGCCTGCTTCTTCTTTCTTGATCTCTAAATTGACATCCCCATCCCTCATCCCTCTTATGTTGGTTTTGCCAGTAAAAATTGCTCTTCTGTGGACTAGCAGTTAGAAGGGGTTGTGTGGAATGACTGGGATGGCAGTCCTCAGATAGTCTGCATTATATAAGCTGTGCTTTCCACCCAGGTGGTTAATTAAACTTGGTCTTCAGATCCCAAGACAGAAACCACTTATGTGCACACTTCATTTTAATAATGTTTTTCTGTTCCTCTGCCCCAAGACTCCTAGCCCTATCTTCTGATTTGTCCATTCTCAAGAGGGAGAAAAGGGAATGTAAGGACAAAAGGAGAGTGTGTGGCTCTGTGTAGTCTCATTTTGGGCAAATAGTCTTGTCTGGGGCTTGTAGATTAAGTGAGGGAACATCTTACAACATCGCTGCGGATTGTCTGAATGATGTGACCTTTGGAATAGGTGCTATATCCATCCCAAAGAAGGAAAAAATTAACAGTAGCAATAAAATATTTTATCATTCTGTGTTCCATCCTCTGCAATTGCATTACTGTTCTGTGATGAAGGTCCTGCAATTTAACCTGCTTTGTTACCCTGTCAGTGCCAGGATATGTATACAGATAATTGTGGGTATGATTTTTACTTACACCTGGGCAGACCATGTCATTTTTTTCAGCAAAAATTCACTTGGTATCTTAAAAACTTGGGATTTATTTCCCTCAAACATATCACAAGCTAAAGTCACTCTTGGTTCCATGTAGTCTGAATGTGCTTCTGGGTATTTGCTACCAGGAATTTGGCAATTGCTTCTCAGTCCTCTGTGACACATCCTCTAGGGGTTTCACACAGCTCAAAATCAGGTGCAGAAATCTCCTCTTAACTTGGAGCCTGATTTTGCTAGCACTTTTGCTCGTGAGTGAGTGCTCCTGTGGCTGGCTGTAGCTGCTTGTGTCAGAATAACAAAGGACACACCAGAGTTTCAAAAGGAAAGTCATGCAGTTGTATTGCTTTTATTGTTTAATGTGAGTTGCTTTCTGTGAAGCTACTTGGCCTTGAAGGTTTTCCTTGTAGTCAAGGGCAGATAGAATGATGTCTTCTACAACAGTGTATAGTAGGTGTAAAATGCTGCCAGATCTCAGCATTGTTTTCACATCAGTTTTGCACTGCTAATAACTGCAAGGTGTAAGTTAATTGAAAATAAGCCTTTATCTATTTCAGAGGCAGGGGTAATTCCTGCCTTGCTTTAGTGGTATTTTCCTTTGATCGTTCACATGCTGTTGGAGAGACAGAAACACAGGGCATATTTGGCAATAGATAGGTATTTCTTTCACCAGTGTAAAACTACACCTGTCCCTAAATTAAATGATGGGGAAAGAGGAAGCAGAGGAGGAATGCTTGAGTTTGGAGGCAATATAAATTATTAATAATAATTTATAATATTAATAAGACTTAAGTGTGGAGTCTGGCAAGGCACCTGCACTGAATGCAGAACACAACAGTAGAATATAGTTAAGGAAGAGGCAACTCTCTTTATAGAAGAGTATAGAGCTTCAACATTATTTTTTATTCGTTTGGCCTCTCTGGAAATGTTGTGATACCAAGTTCTTTGTACACAGTGTGCAAAGAAAACAGTTTTATACCAGTATTTGAATATTGTGGTGAACTGCAGGCACTAGGGGAGGTCAAAGAAAGCATTTGGGGCTACTGTCATTGTAAACAGCCCTGTGCTAAAAACTAGGTGTGATCGGGTTACCTTGTGTCAGCTGAACCACGGTAACTAAATGTAAACATTCTTACTCTACTTTTTCAAAAGCACAAACTGCTTCTGGTTTGAATTTTATCTCTTGTCTTCTGCTTGCATTGGACTGAGGGCATGCAGAGTTAATTACATTTCCACCTAGCAAAAGTGATAACCTTTGCTTGCTGGGGCAACCTGTTCTGGTACCAGAGCCCTTCGTGTCAAGATAAGAAGTGCTGTGTAGAAAGGTATAACATCCTTTATTAGATCACTGATAAGGGGCAGTTTAGGGATGTAATTTGGCCTTCAGTAGTGAGCCAAAAGCCACAAAGTCCCTTATGAAATCCAGTTACTCCTTGGTTCTGCACCTCATGGCAGTTCTGCTGGAGGGACACGAGTGCATTGCAAAGCCTGTTTCTTGGGAGTTGTTGCACACAACTGGCAGTTATGTCATTGACAAGTTTGAGGGGCAAGGGGGTGCTGATGGTAGATTCAGAACTGTCCGCACCATCTTTTCATGGGGCTTTTAAGTTGTTTTTAGTAGCACCTGCTCTGTCAAAGAAGGTTGGCTTCCTTTGGGACTTGCCTGCAAGACATCTTTTCTGGTTTGAGCCTGGACAGAAGAAATCACATCAGAAAACTAATTTAACAAAAATATTTAGTTGAAAGTAATCGGTTGTCATATTTCCCTGGGAAGGAAGGAAAGGTGTTTCTAAGTGGCTATAAAAGTATAAATACCATCTGTATGATGTATTCTTATTTTTTTCTGGTTTTAGGAATAACTTTTGGATTATGTTTGGAGACACACTGGGTACACAGACAGTAATTCTTATTCTTGGACTTCCATACTATGTTTGTATTACTACAAGTGAAAAAGACAGCAAGTATCCAGGCCTTTACAGTCATTTTCATCCCTTAGTAATCCCTTGTCCTGATGAGCAGAGAATAGCTTAGTGCAAAGATGTGCTGTATTGCATCAGGTGATTTTTTGAGGAATGCCTCACATATTACTCTGCTATTTTGCTTTTACCTAGATGCTGTTTTCATGTATGCTGCTGTCTTCTAAGGATGTGACTTATTTTCAAATATGTTCTTCCTTAACATACAAATGTGCTGCTCTATATGCAGTGAGCACCTTGTGTCCCAGTGTCAGAGATAAAGTCTGCATATCTAAATAATCTTGGATTTATTAGCCAGTTCAGAACCAGAAAGATAATTTTCTAGACCAAGTATTTCAACAGTACCTCTGTAGGAGAGGACACTTTCAGAATTTAGCCCTTTAAACTCATGGTTTTAGGAGACATCTTGATTTGGTTTGTGAGGTACAGTGTACTGGCATCAATGTAAGAAGCTCTGTTTGTCTCTGTGGACTTCGGAAGAGTCTGAATGAACTGGTCCGGTGTTCACAGTGCAAAATCTTTTATAAGTAGATGACAAATCACATAAGCTTCAAAGGCACAGCACCTTATAATCTGGAAAAAAAGGCATCTCTGACCTCTCCTTTAGCTGAATGTGTGAAGGAGAATAAGGTCCTTGCAGTTTGTTAGGGGTGAATTTCTTTCCACCTGCCTGCATGACCCTCTTTGCCCATGTTTTTGCCATGCTTTTAGTGGCATGTTGGGTACATGGTCTCTGAGGTTATGGACTGTTCCCAAATTATGTGTTCAGTTAGCCCCACTGTGTGATAGGTATGACACATTTAGCAGTCCTTCACAAATAAGGGTTTTTGTCTTGTATTCAGACCTTTAAGCCCTCATGGAGATTTTAGTAAAATGGGGAGTTATGATTTCAGCTGAAGGCTTTTTTCATGTGGTGCAGATAGCTCCTAAGGGAGCTTAGTTTATGGATTGCCTCCTTTTCCTTGAATATTAAAACATTTTATGGTACATACCCTTTGGTTCTGGTAGATTGCAGTTCCTTTATGCAGGCAATAAGCAAAAGCATATTCATCAATAATAATATGGCAATATACTTGATCTCCTTTCCATGTTTCACTTCACCCCACACATTAGTGGGTTGACTCTTTCTTTATGGATGAGCAGCTCGTCACGGTCTTTTAGAATTTATTGTCAAGAAGAATTGTGTGTAAAAGCCTTAAATGGTTCTTAGACATCTGATAGTGTTAAAGCTTAGATTTTTCCTTTGTTTTTCAGGATTCTAGTGCATGAAGGACGTAAATGATAATCCCAGAGGACCATCTGTCCTGGAGCAGGCGTTGGAACCAAGTTACTATGTGACTGAAAGGACTGAGTGCAAGTCAGATGGTAAGTAAGACAAGGAAGATGAGAGTTATCATGCTGTCACTTCAGTACAGATGAAAAACACTGCCATACACTCTTTCAGAACTTATCCTAAATTTCAGGTTTTAAGTGCTTTGCAAAGCCCAGTTAGCATGGAAGGTAGCTTTTTCTAGATCTTTTCATGGTGGAATATATATTCATGTGGTTCTCACATCATTCAGAGTCCATTTTACCTCCACTGCCTACTTAATGGCTATGCAATTTTTTCTAGCTTGTGTTTCTAAGGAAGTCTAAAGGATTGAGCCTTTGTCTCTTAAAAGCTTCTTAGGAAGTCCTTTTAAATCCAGTCCATAGCTGTTTCAAGCATTTTTTTCTTCTTTCTTTATAATTTATTTACATTTTACCATGAATCAATTAGTTTTGTTTAATCATCAAGGAAGTGGGTGTTCTCAAGCCATTCTGGACTTGTTTCTAAACATATTCCATCTCTTACAGGAAAGTGTTTCCTGTCTGCATAGTGAGGGTTTTGAATCCTGCATCCAGTGTAGATAAACCTTTTTTGGTTTTATTGGTTGGTTACCTGATTTATTTACTGGTTGCAGTTAGTGCTGCACTTGGGCTGGCCTTTGGTACCTCCTTGCAGACTGATGCAGTTTCTGGTTATTTTTATGCTGGAGGAACCAGTGCAGCTGACATGGGTGGGCCCTTGGTATCAACTCCCCACTGCAAAGAAGACCCAGCTTCTGGAAAGAGGATGCTGAAAACCTGTATTAGGGGATGTTTGAAGGGCAAAAGCATGTTCTCTATGCAAATAAGCTATAAGGGAATGAGTTCTTTCTGTATAATTTACTGCTAAAAAACCCTTTATGAGCTTTATGATGCCCTTATTTATGCAAGAATCCTGAAAAACTTCAGGTAACTTAGAGGTATTTTTCCTGGGCATTCCCATCTTCTTTACAAATTACATACAAGGGGTCAGATTTGGAGAACTGAAAATAAATGCCTGCCACTGATTTGATGACAGAAAGGAGGTGCTGTCTTTTATGTAAGCTCAGAGAGTCATGTTAGTGTTACACATTTTGGTGCTTTTACAAAGTTGTCCAGATCATTTGAGGCCAGGGTTAAACGAAGGCCATGAAACATCAATGAGGTGGTGGGTTTTTCATTGTGATGGTGGGTAATTGTGCAAAATAATTGCAAGTCTCATTATGTTAGGACATGTACAAACATACAATAAATGACAAACACACATTTTGCCTCAAAGCACTTATTCTTGATAGCATAAGTAAAAGCATGATAATTTATGTTACATGATACTTATAGACTATATTAATTTCAAAACAAGACATGAGCATCATTCTGCAGCTATACAAAATAATGAATTCAGAAATCATTTCACTGTGCTTATCAAATTTATCCCCTTACTGAAATTTGTAGCAAAATGTAGTTAAAAGTACGGAGTTAACATAAATTTGTTCCATTCACCAACACAGAAACCACACCCCCTCTGTTTTTAGCTGGAATGCTGAAAAAAAATTCATGTGCTATAAATCCAGTATTATGATTCTTAGGGCTACTGAGTATGTTCAGAGCTCTTTCATGTTTCACTTTCTATTTCCCATCCACCAATATGACTGCTTTTGGGGAGAAATGTGTGAATAGTTCTGGTGGAATAATACTATTTATGTCTTTTTTATTATTTTTTCCCCTCGTGGTTTATTAAGGGTCTTCACTTCCTCCCCTTGTGTCTTTGCTTAGGCTTTGACACTGCCTTTCTCTCATCTTGAGGCCAAAATACCCAGTGTTCATGCACTGATCCTGCATGTTGTTCATAGAAAAGATCTTTAATCCAGCAGTGATTACTGGCTTACGCTTTATATGTGGGCAATACAAAGGGAAGTTTTTCAAGCAGTTTTGTTTTTATTGCAGAATAAGGTGTGGGTAGTTCTGCCTTGCAGAAAAGCTTAGCCTGGAAAAACCTGGTGTGGGAGGGGAGAAAGAAAAGATCGACAATCATTTAACATGTGACATCAAAGTGGAATAGTTCCAGCAAAGAAACTGTGCTGAAACTTCCCAACTGAATGTGAGCTGAAGGTCATGCACTTCCTTTCATGTTAACTTGGTAGAGCCAGCATGGAAGCATTGCTAAAGTACTATGGAAGGAATTCTGTGTCTGGAGGCTATCCCTGGCAAGTGTGCTTGATGAAAAGTACCCTGGAAAGGCCTCAGTCTGAGGTGGCTGAGCAGACTGCTTTTGGCACAAGAGGCAAAGGCACTTAGAAAGTGTCAGTGATGCCAATTTCAGGAAAGGCTCAGGTGTGTAAAATTCAAATCCATGTTTTTAATCTAATGGAAGATGCTCCAATGAATGTTTGAAGTAGGAATCCTTTCCAGGCATTGTCATTGGACTGTAGACTGGCCCTTGTTTCAAATTTGGCAAAGAAAAGGGTATCATTCTGTTCAGCTGTCAGATGCACAACAATAAACTTCAGTATTGCATAAAATACAATGCAGAATGTGGCCAAAGGTTTTCAATGTTGTAGTGCTTAAGTTGAGCAATCAATTACATTCATACAAAGAAAATACTGCTTGCATTGCAGGGCATAGGAGCTAATGAGAAACTTCTAAGGCATGGCTCGATTAGGGTAGGTTGGAGGGCAAATTAAAATTCTGAAAGATTACTTTGGAAACTGTTAGAATATGTTTATGCCAGCCAGTTAATACAGACGGTGAAACCATGAAATTATGGACTAGATTGAAAAATGGTCATTTTAAGTAATCATAAGTCTACTTATTTCACAGAATTGCCTCATGTTCACATGCTCACATCCAGCACAGTGCATGAAGCAAAAAAACAGAGTGAGTGAAATGAAACTGGATGGTGTTTCTGGAAGCTTGAAAAGTTTTGCTGTAGCTGCACGACAGAGCCACGAGCTGCTCTTGTGCGGGTGGGAAACGGGATACTGATAAAAGAGGTCACATGAGTCTGTGGGGATGAGCAAAATTAAGATGCTATTTCTGAAGGAGTGTGCACTTGGGTTGACAGTTTGAATTTGAAGCCTTTCAGTCAAATCTTTATTAAAGCAAGTTTATTCTGCAGTGTGTACACAAAACACTGTAGAAAATTAAACCAATAAATATCTTCATCTCTTAATTGCATTTAAGAATCAGATGATGAGGATGAGGCAGTTTGCAGTGCCAAGGTAGAGACTACCTACAGGTCAGGGACCCTGATTTCATTAAAGAGTTAAATTAAAAATCAACCCATTCCTTTTGACAGGCATCTGTTTGGTAAATTATCATGTGTCAGTTTTAGTTCTATGGTCCTATTGATTTAGATAGTTCTATTGATTTAGAACAGTTTTAATATAGTTGCTTTCAGTATCATCATATCTTTATTAAGGGCTGGATAAGTTCTTAGGTTTTTGGAGTTTTTTTCTGTTAATCCTTCTAGCACTTGATCCTTTCTCAAGCTAGACAGGTGGCAAGTTGACTTGATGCTCTTCATTCTCCTGTGTTCTGCGTAAAATTATCTTGTTTCACACTAAGTAAAGGTAAACTGGCATTTGCAATTTAAAGGCTTGACCCTGTTGATGGTGTCCCCTGATATATGCTTACTCCTCTGCCAGCTCCATTAGCCCAGCACAGCAGTCACAACATCAAGGATATCTTATTGTTGAATACCCAGGGTATTACTTTGTTATTCACACTGGGATTTCATGCAGCTTTTAAGGGAACTGATTATTTGCTTTCCGAAGATGTTTCAGTGAAAGCTGAAATTTTTTGATACCTTTCAGGCATACTGCATGAAAACACAACAGAATAATTTGCTGATATGTTCCTGGGTTTCAGTCTTCAAATCTTAATACAAGAATAATACTTGAATTATGTACAGAGACTGATGAGCATATACTGACAGAATATTAGGGCATACTTAATGTGGTAAGATCCAGGAGCGCTAGCAGGCAGGCAGCTGTGTTTCAAAGGTAGATCACAGAGTTTGGGGTGTTTTTAAAACAGTTTCTGTCCATCCCTGTGGAGATTGGCATCCTAAATCCAAGGTGAAACTACATTCTACTGTGTCTCCACTGTCACACAGGCAGCAAAATAATATCTCTGGGCCATCAATCCCCTCCAGGGATTATTCAGGGCTGTTCTGCCAATTCTCCTTTCATCACTGATATTAGGACAGTTCTCCCCTTGTTGCTCATGCCTCTGTGTGTAGGTCCTACCTTTTAAGCTCATTCTTTGGCAATAGAGACTGTCACAGAATATGCATTTGACCAGGTGTGCTTCGTTAGAGTGGGATCTGGGCGGCATCAACTTTTTGTTTTTGCTTTCCTGTGTTCTGCTGAAGGAAATATGGGCATATGGACCTGAGGAGAGCAACAGCAAACTCCAGTTACAGCCCTGCTCCAAATGGTCACGGGGTGAAGGACTGTGGTTGTAGTTTGTTCCTGCTGTGCAGTCAGATGTAGATGCAGCAGCCTGTGCATCATGACAGAAAAGAGGTGGGGTATGGGGGGATATTTCCTGAAGTTGCATTGTCATGTCTACCTGTAAGGCCATGTTCCACCCTGTGAGAGCTGACAGAACTGAAGTTCTGTTAGTCCTGGCCAGCACTGTAACTCTTCCCCATGTGGGACTTCCTCTTTTGTGCAGGTGCAGTGTAAGATTTGGAAGGCTGGGCTGTCCTCACACTGCCCAGTTTGTAGTACTTGATGTTCTCACAACTGTACCTGTATTTTCTTAATTGTGAGTGATAGCAGACACATTTGTGTGCTGTATTCACAGACACAATTAAAAGAAAGCAAAAGCACATGGTAGGCAGCAGTTTGAAAACCATGTCAGTCTCAATTTCAAAAACAGCTGTGAGGTGTTCTCTCACTGTCAGTGCGAAGTGTAGTCCATATTTTTAAGCTGCTTTTGAAACTTAGGCCTATCTTTTTAAGAGCAATTATTGTTTTAGCAGAACTAGAGGTATTGGAGCTTTTGAAATTTTCCTAGGCCTTTCAAAAATCTGGCCTCTTGACGCCCTAAGGCTGTTAGGCATGAGATACCCACTATCATGTTTCCCACTAGAAAAATGAATCAAAATCAATGCCTGAGGTCTGCAGCTTTATGTCTGAAAATTTTCAGTAAGAGCTCACAGTTGTAATTGGGAAATGGCAATCACCAAAAAAGTTTAACTGTATTTTTTTTCTGTTTCAGAGTTTACAGCAAGATATTTTAGAGGGAAGGGAGGGAAGACTCTCTATCTTAATTTTGAGGTTATTTAATACCCAAGAGGAAGGAAGTTTTCAGTATGCTGTACTTCTTGCATATGCTACCTTGTTTGATTTGAGCTACTGCCAGATGCTGTTTTTAGTCTCCACTCAGTCCTTCTGTTCAGGCTTTTCACACTCCTCCTCCTCCTGTGGGCTTCTCTTCTATGGCCTTGTATTTATTTTCCTTCTTTCCTCTCTTGTCAGATATTCTCTTTTCCATTATTCCCAAGCATGCACCTTCTTTTTGCCATCTGTCTTTTATCTTCTCCTTTCTCTGCTTGTTGTTGCAAGTCCATTGTCTAGTGGTTTTGTAGGACTCAGTTTAATGCCATAGAACACGCATTTTTAAGTCAAAAAAACTGAGGAGTATCCCTGCTTCAGGGATGTGAGATCCAAAGCAGTGCAGTATTTGAATTGCACACGTTGTTACATACTGAATTATATGCATGCCTCATGGGCACTGGTTTGGTTTGGTGGACTAACAGATTAATTAATGGAAAAACTAATATCATAGCTGAAATAAGCTGAAAATCAGCCTGGTAAAACAACTAGTCATTTTTGAGAGCAGAACTTTGCTGACGTGTCACATGGTCCATATGCAACAGTTTTATAAACTTATTTTTTAAGCTTGTTCTTCAACAACACAGACTGTCACAGAAGATCAGTTTGACACCCTTTGGAAATCTAATATTGTCACCATATCTCAAACCTCTGCTGTTTCTGGAAATCATGGTTTCTTGGCCTCTGCCTTACTAGTTTGTTGACTGAGGTTTCATGCTTCCTTATGCCTGCTGGTGACATCACCACAGGGAAGTGCAAGAAGCAAGAAGCCTCAAAGAACAAAGTACTTCAGTAAGGATAGCATTAAGAGGTGAGCAGTTGTGGAGTGCCAACCTCAAAAGTCAGGGGTTTTAATGGTGCTATGTTTTCTTCATTGTACCGCTGTTCTGTCTTGGAAAAGAAATCCTGGGAACCTAAGACTTGCTTTGTTTTTGAATCTTATCTCTTTCCACTACACGTGGTTTCTGATCTTTTTTAAGATCTGTGCCTTCTCTGCATCTTCACAAGGAAAACTGTAAAAGGAGAGAGGAGGGACAGCAAGGATTGACAAGTTAAAAACACTGATGGAGAGCAGGCATTGGCTCATGCTTGGCTGAAGCAGTCTCCCAACCCTGCTACCCGAGAAGTGTTGTCAAAGAAGAGGTGGTCATGGTATGGTCTCACCCATTAGATTTGTTAGCTTTCCAACTGAGTGTGTTGCACCAGGAGATTTGGTTGAATGCAATTAGGGAGTTTCCCGTGGTTCTTTCACCACAAAATGAACCTTCCAACTGAGATCTGGCTGTGTTGCCAAAAGGGAGTCATAGTCAAGCATGTTATTGAAAAATAGAACAGGAAGGGGAGTCTGCCTCTGTGAAGCTTCCTTTGGAGCATTCAGAATGGAACTGAGGAGCTTAAACTCTCAGCTTAAGTGGAGAAAGGAGAGATTCAGGCTCTCCATGAGAGGAACATGGAGTTCTTCAACAGAAGAGTTGAGTAAATACTGACAGGTTTGACTCTTTTGCAGTACATTTTCACAACATCTGTCAAGCTTCCTTTAAAAATACCCAGCCAGCTCTGGCTTGACTGTGGATGTTTTTCACACTTCCCAGTGTATGGGATTGGCATTTTAATTTCACAAACAAATCTACCAGCTTATTAGATTCATCCACCTGCTCATGCAAATGGCAATGCACTAGATTGAGTTTGTTCTCATGTGTTTTTCATTCCAGATTTTTGGTTCACAGCTTTACAGAGTCTATTCTGCTCAGGTCCCCTGTTTTGCTATATCCTATATAATTTCATCCTTGGGATTGCACCCACTGCTGCAGTATGTGGCAGGACTGGGTTGTTAGGCTGTTCTCCCCATGGGATGTGAATGCCTCTTCCCTGTGGGCTGTAGGCTTGCTGTGTGCTGCACCCCGTGCTGTGGCAGCAAGCTGCCTGGATATTACTATGGTGTGGTTCTTTGCACCTACCAAAGAGTGTAAAAGGTGTCCTTAATGACATGGATCTGCTATTGCTTTATTTTTAACTCAGCTGTTTAGCTAAAATAATGTGTTATTTAAAAGAGCAATTTCACCTGAAAGTAGATGGCCAAATGAAACGTTTTTTTAGTCCCAACAATAGATGCCATTTGCTGTTGATGATTGCCATCATGGCACGCTTTAAGTGAGAACAAACATACTACCTCCCTCCAATACACACAAGGCTTTTTCCTAACAGATTTATTCATTAAGCATATGTTCAAAGACTACAGCTATTACCACTTTTAAATAGAACCATTTTTTCGTTGCTTTTCATAGAAAAAATACTACAGTGTTGTGAAAAACCTGTTCATGTTCCAGATTCAATTAACTAACATATTCTATTAAAAGTTCTTTCTACTCAGGTTGTTTGACAATAGGAAACTAAATACTGTGTGTTGGAGACTGACCTTCAAATGACAGTCCAAAACTGCTGCTTTGCCTAGTCTTTAGCAGTTTGAATGCCTTTACTTTCCCACTGTGCATGTCAAAAAGGTCTCTTACAGAAATTGAAGAGAACCTGGTTAGACTGTAAGACTTGGTCCCAACTTCCTTGCACAGGCAACATTCCTGCTGAAACAGGTAAAAGTTTCATCTGATCAATTTTGCAGCCTTTTGATAAGAGGAAATGGCACTCCTGAAAGACACTAAATGCCTTCCATTTTGTATGCCTTCTGTGGGAGACAAAGACAAATACAGACCTATTTTTCAGAATAGGTTATTTTTCTTTCTGTCAGGTTTGTGCAGGCGTTCTCAAAATGGCCCCTTTTAGCTTCCTGTGTGCTCACCGGTGCTGATAGGTTCTGAATGTTCTTTGCCAGCACATTGACGAGCCTGTGTTATTTTTCTGTACAGAAAAATGCTTTAACAACAGCTCTAAGGTGAAGCTTCCTTTATTCTTGAGGTTTTTTTACATGCTACTAAAGTGCTACTCCTATTGGATGCACATATGGATTTAAGGATGCTATTGTCTGTTCAGCTGATAAGATCATTTCAAGATCTGTGGAGATGAAAGGATGAACTATGATATTACAGTTATCCTTCAAAAATAGGACTTCATACTGCCCTGCTTAATCTTTTGTCTTCTGTGCCTCTGCTCAGCATATCTGAAATAGATCACAGGGCTTCTGCCTGGGCCGTGGATAAAACGTTGCTGTTGCCCATTCTTTTTAAGATCTTTCCAGCACAATTAATGCTATTTTGGTGATTTGACCTTGGCTGGAGGCCAGGCACCCACCAAAGGCACTCTGTTACCCCCCAACTCTCAAATGGATAAGGAAGAGAAAATATATCAAGTGGCTGATGAGTAAAGGGCTGGGAGAGATCATTCCCCAGTTACTGTCGCAGGCAAAACTCAGGGAAATCAGTTGAATTTATTGCCAATCAAAATCAGAGCAGGATAATGAGAAGTAAAACAACTTTAAAAACATCTTCCTCCTACCCCTCCCTTCTTGGTCTTAACTTCCTTCCTGATTCTCTATCTCCTCTCTCTTAGTGGTTCAGGGAGATGGAGAATGGTGGTTATAATTTCAGTTCATCACATTGTTTCTACCTCTGCTTCCTCCTCAGGAACAGGAGTTCTTCCCCTTCTCCAGTGCGTGGTCCCTCCCTCCCATGGGAGGCACTCCATTAACTTCTCCAGTGTGAGTCATTCCCATGAGCTGCAGTCCTTCATGAACTGATCCAGTGTGGGTTCCTACCAGTGGCTGTGGTCCCTTGGGAACAGGCTGTTCCAGCATGGGCTCCTCTCCCCCTGGGTCTGCAGGTCCCCCTGCCAGGATCCTGCTCCAGCATGGGCTTACCATGGTGTTACAAGCTTCTCTTGGGCATCTACCTGGTCTGCCATGGGCTCCTCCAGAGGCTGCAGGTGGATCTCTGCTCCTCCATGGGCTGCAGGAGAATCCCAGCTCTGGCACCTCCTGCACTGACCTGGCTGTCTGCAGGGCTGTTCCTCATATAGTGTCACTCTGTTCTTCCACAGCCATTCCACATCTACTTCTGTGCCATAACTTTATTGTCCTTAAACAGATTATCCCAGCAGCATTTCTACCATCTGATGTGCTTGGCCTTGGCCAGCTGGCTGGCATTAGAACTGTCAGACATGGGGAAGCTTCTCAAAGAAGCCATCCTTGCAGTCCCCCCACACCCTGCTACCAAAACCTTCTACACAAACCCTTCAGGAAAGGACCAAACAGTTTTGTTGTATGTAATTGGCATTGGGAGGTGAGAGGTGCAAACAAAAAAAAATTCTTTTAGTAGAATCTTGAAATAATGTGGAGGAAGGCAGAGGTGGGATGGTTTGGAAGTGCTGCACTGGTCTTTAGAAGCTAAGAATGAGATTTACAAGATTACTCAGTACTTTATTCTTCATGTTGAAGTCAAGTGTGGGAGGAGACTTGGTATGAGGTGTTTGGCATCTCCTGTTAATGCAGATGAAGTGTTCTGGATAGCATAGCAGAAATACAGCTCTGTGGATGAAATCTTGCTTCCCATTGACACATACTGTCACCCACACTTCAGAAGGAGCATCCTAAGGGAAGCAATTGACTACTCAAATTCTGAAATATGTAATATACACAGCACATTTCAACATGGAGACAAAACCGTGGGACAACTAGGAGTCCGTAAGAATATGTTTGGTGCCTTTGTGGTGACCTGAATTATAAATGTTTTGAAATCAGGAGCTTCTGAAAAGCAAGAAATGTTCCAATCAAGACCTGACAAAGCGACGGTTTTTAATAGTCCCAATTTGTGTTGCATAGTTGAGAAGCTAAATTCCTATCTTTTCATCCTCAGAATAGGACACACTGTGATGCCTTTTGTACCTGAAGCATCAGGAAGGTTTAAATGTGCTTCCTTGGCAGGTGTGCCTCCCACACATGCAGCATACCTGCCACCTGCTTCCATGCAACCTCAGATCATCATCATTTCTACAGCATTTGCTGGAGTACCGAATGAAAATCCCTAGGTTATCTGTGATCCCAGTCTGGAGGCAGAAGTAGAAATGCTCTACTTATGCATGACCCAAAATGGTGTTTGCTTGCCAGCTTGGTGATCTGTTGATTAATGTCAGCTCTTGCTACAGTAACTCAGCATGAGGCTGTGTGATGTGAGGTGGAGTGGAGCCTTGGGACTCATGAGTCCGTGAGAGGTTTGTTTCTCTGGGTTGTTTTGTAGAGTGAAGCTCACGATTGCAGACAAGCGGTGCAAAATCCTCCCAGAAGAATTGCAAAGCTCATCACCAGCATGTGCTTTTTTCGTGTCACCTTCTCCAACAGAGAGCCGTAACAACTTGTGCATGTCTGCTTATCTATCTAGACAAAACATTGCTCAGTGCATGTTTCCTCCCTGGGAAGAGGATGAGAAGGCAAGCTGTTGCATCTTTTTAGTTTACTATTTAAGGCTGTGTATCCATGTTGATGCACACAGTATAGGAGCCCAGATAGACTAGACCCAGGACTATTACCACTTTCTATTTGCCTTGTTCACTTTTTGTGCTCCTATGTGGATAGCTAGGGAGAAGGAGAGCTTGAAGCTGTTACTCTTGTGACATTTTAGTAATCTAAGCATGCCTGTAACATGAAGGGACTGCAGTTACAGAGGTAGCAGAGTACTGAACTGGAAACAATGATGTTTAATTGTGCTGAGTTTCCATTAAGGCCCATAATGGTGTAGCCCTGAATGGAAATAGAGCTCTAATACAGAGACAAAATTGGTCCTCTTTGTAGATGTCCACACCTTTATCTCTACAAGTATTTTTTTTAAATCTTAATTAGAGGGTCTGAGTGATATTGTTGCTTTCTGAGGCAGCCAAGCAGTGCTGAAAAAAAGCGTAGCCTTTTTAAATGTGTGAAAGAAAGTAAAATGCTTATACTTGGCATAATGCCCTTGGGGCATGTATCAGGTTTGTGGCTGAAGATGGTTGTTGAGACTGGTCTTGATATAATTTACTTTGCTCAGGAAAGAGAATGTCTTTGAAATGAATGTGATAGTGGCTTTCCTAAAGGATTTCTTTTTTTGAAAGCTCCAGGGCAGAAGATTTGAGTCACTTAGTAAAGCAGGTTATCCCCAAATGAATGACATCAACACATTCCCATTTGAACCTGTCAGGAAGCCAGAAAATTACCACTCTGCTTCAAGGTGCAAACCTTCTCATTCACCAGAGCAGAAAGCAGATCTAATACCTACAGAATACCAGGCCAGTCACTGAGGAGACATTAGAAACACACAGTGGTATTAGCATAATGACTGTAGAAGTACTATAGGATTTGTTAATTTAAGAAAAGAAATATCCTTTTTTTTTCACACACAATAGCAGTGTGGCAACACCAATTCAGATTATAGTGGTATGAATAGCAAATACTTTCAAAAGTGTGTGATACTAGAGTATGCTTATTTCTTTTCATTGTCAGAGTCACTCTTTTATTGAAGAGGATGTTTGTCTGGTTCTTAAATTATTGCTATTCTTTGATTATGCATTCAGGCACATTTAAGTATATCCTGTAGTTAAAGTGTAAAGGCACAAAAATTATAATTAGGGTCTGAAAGGGGACAGTTGGTTATCCTGTTTCAGAGAGTTCAAGCCTGTACATTTCACTCTGCATCACTCCACCACTGACAGTTCTCCCTGCCTGTGCTGCCTGTGCAAGGCTGATTCATGAGCAGTCTAAGCCTTTATCTCTTTAACTGTGGAATTACAGAGCTGCTTTGTGCGTTTCCATTTTCAGTGTTAAAGGGAGCTTGCAGCCTGGGATTAATCTGGGACAACCAACTCCACTGAAAGTCTTGTAGTCTGTTTACAAAAGCTCAAGTCAGCTCCAAAATTATCACCAGGCACTTGAAAATATTCAGTGAAGAAAACAGCATTAACAAAGAAATCTATTCTTTATTTTAGAAAAATTTAAATTGTATCCAATATTCTGTGCTAATCAGATGGCCCTTCTGTAAGAGGGTTAAGAGGAGAGAAGACAAAATCAAACAAAAGAAGATTTGAATTGAGCCCTGATTGAAAGATGACAATTACTAATTATGTGTGGGTGAATTACATGTTAATATTCAGTGTCTCTGTGGGTCTGCATTCACTTAAGAGCTGTAATTTCACACCATATTTAATGTTTTGTTTTGAAGCAAACACTACTCTAAGGGCCCTGGCTGTCTTGAGAAATGGCATATCCTTTAACTTGATGTTTCACAGGGCAAAAGGAAAAAGGACACTGCCTAACAACACATCTTGTGGTTAAGACCTGTGAGCATTAGGAGAGCCATTAAGAATAAACAACTTGTGTATTTGACTTAGTAGCTGGGAGTATGATTTAGATGTGGACGAGGGCATAACTAGTCTTGTACTGGGAATTAAGAGCAACTTCCCCATTATTAGCAGACACATAGCAGTATGTAATGAGTGTAGGACCTTGGCAGTCAGACCCTACAGATGGTACAGTAGCTCCCATATACTTCCCATATGGTTGCTTTATCTGCTTTTTACTGCTTCTTGTGGCTCCAAGCAATTCCTCTTTGCTGTCTTTCCAGAGCAGAGAGCCCAAGGATTTTTTTTTTCTTGTCCCCATCTGTGTGAGGCTCACACCTAATTCAGAGTGGTGTCAGCTGAGGTACCCTGAGCTGCCTTTTCCTAGGAGCTCTGTTTCACATGAGCGGTTATGGACTTGAGGCTTCGTGAGAAGATCAGGTAAATCACCTTCTCTCTTACTAGGTGGGTTAGGTATATTATAAAGCAGTCAGTACCAATGTGTAGGACCCCAGGTATGAGAGGAGTGCTGTCTGGAACATCTGGTTTCTTTCAGAAAGGAAGGGTTTGCTGATGTGGGGGGATAGAATATAAGAAAATAAAGATAGAGAAAATAAAGATAGTGTAAAAAGTAATCCCACCCCTAAGGAGTTGCAGCTGGGCCAATTATCAAAGATTAGGAGCAGGCCGGACTTTAACAGGCCACAGCTGTAACCAATAAGAAGAATAGTGCTATAAAAGGGTGGGTTGGCTGGTGGAGAAGGAACTGGAGTCAAGTGGTTACTTGGTGAGGAATTGGAGTCAGTTGACTATTTAGTGAGGAAGAAAGAGTCAGTGCTCTGAGGAGCTGCCCATGAGAAAACATCAAGAAGGTATGAAACTATTGTGATAAGGAGACAACAGTATAGAATGTTTGCTATATGATGACAACAGGTGACAGATCAAATTAAGTCCCCCAGACCCACCCTTCAGTAAAACAAAATCTCTGTGTCAGTCTGCATCCTTCCCCCTCCAGGGATGACTTCATAGGCCAGCATCCTGTCTTTTAAAATTGTGTTTTGCAAATTCTTTTGATTATTTGGAACAAAAAAGACTGTATAGAAGCAGGAGACTTTGAGAAGATTGTGAGTTTTACATTTTTATTTTCCATATTTATTTTCCTCTGCAGTAATAATTTTTTCATGGACTATTTATTGAGCAACACTACAGTGAGCTGCTCTGTGGGGTGAGCAGTGTAAGTTGATATAGAACAGCATTTTTGTGCTATGTCACTTCATACTCTGGATTTTGTCTTTGCGTTTCAGGTCTGTACAGCACGAGCACATTTGCAGAGATTTACCCTAGAATCACTAAAAATAGGACTGAACATTAACTAAGAACAGATTCTTTCTCAAAGGGAAAAACAGGCATACTTACTTTACTCAGAATCATTAATTCTGTTTAATAAAACAAAATCTTTATTTAGCTCCTAACAAGCTCTCAGTTTCTCTGCTAACAGTAACAGTGGCTTAAGCATTAGTCTTAAAATTAGTCACAGTTGTCCTTGTAGTCTGAAAGTTAGTTTCAGAAGTGTTTTTTCAGAAATTGATTTAATAAATTAGGAAACTTCTGGGCATTTTCTTTTTTAATGACTTATAAAATGTACTGTCCAGAATTCTAATCACAAAAAAAATATTACCTTGGTAATTTAATTAAATGTTTACTTCCATGTGTACAGCCAACATCTGATAATCATGATAAACATGTTTCCCACCATTACTAGCAGAGGCACTTTTCTGTACGAGAATTTAATAGGTAGTAGGAGATGTTGGCTCTTGTTACGCTTGAGTTTTATGGAAGCTTCAATAAAATGCCTAGGATTTTCTCTTCATCTTATTTCATGATAAAAGTTGGAGCTGGTGGACATTTCCACTGTAGCAACTAAGCTGAAGATGCCCTTAGGAGCTGGAATCTATCCAGATGATATTTTCACTCATCATTGTGGCACTTCCCTGTGGCAGCCAGACAATTATGACACAGTAGCTGTTGGACTGTTGAAAAAAACACAGCAACTTTAAAGCTCTTCTAAATCACAGCAAAGAGCCTTGTCCGTACCCTGAAATTCACAGAACATATCAGCAAGCACATAACATGGGTGACTGATTGGGAATCAAATTAGGTTTGCAGCTTGCTTGATGGCCACTCTCCTTTTGCTGGTGAAGAGGGGAGGCAGTTTTTCTTGCATTCTGATATTTCTCTTCTCCATCCCTCTCTAGCAGCTTGCAGGCTTGCTTTTATATGTGACCCCGCAGTACCATAATAATGGTTCTGGGTGAACATGAACATTTTCTTTGCCTTCACCTCTCTTTCTCTCCTCCCACCCATCCCAGCTGAAGTGGAAGGTGGACTGAGTGGGAGCAGTGTGAAGTCAGTGCAGAGAAAACGTGTGACTCAGCAGTTCAGCAGGGAGCTGCTGAGCAGAAAGGCAGCTATTCTCCTTGCACACTCTGGCATCAGGTTGCTGTTCCCTCAGGGATGAGAAGAAGGTCTTTATGGATGGAGGTGTTCTGCTCCCCCCACACCCTTCCAGCATGGCAGAATGTCTCTGTAGTCTTTTCAGCAGAACTTATTTCAAGTAGAGAGGAAAGTTTCTTCCTCAAGTTTGTTGCCAGTGAAAGGGGAGAAGCATTGTGCTGGAAGTATGTAGACCTTGGTTATCTACCTGATTCGCTCACAGATTTTCTGCACAACCTTCCCTCTTCCTTTCTTTCTCTCTTGATGTGCCTTTCCCTTTTGGTGATTGGAGTTTGGCATAAAAGCAACAGCCAGACTCCACCACTGAGCCTGGAAAGTGCAAGTGTACAGTACTTTTCCTGGCAAGTACGTATCACCCCTTTTCCTCTGCACAGTCAAAGAACTCCACAGAGAACACTTGCCTTCCTCAGAAGGAGGCTTCTGGCTTTCCCCATGCTACCTGCAGAGGAGATATTATAATGGAGGGGCCATTGCAGTGCCTATCTAAGCAGTTTGGTAATGATGAAAAAGTTGTGGTATTTTATTACTAATTCTGTGTTTGTCTTTCAGAATGGAGGACTGAAGTAGATTTTTCTGTATAGACTAATCAACAACAGGTAGATATTTTATATCAGTGGTTGTACTTACCAAAAGCTCAATTTTGAAGCTGTGGTATGCATCGTTGTCACTGAATTTCTGCAAAACACATGCACAAAAAAAGCAAGCTGTGGGGTGGTGTTTTCTTAATCTTCAGAGAGCCTGAAACAGTGACAATGGAGAGCTGTTGAGCAGCTGAGTTCCCCTTGATGGGCATATCAAAACATGAATCAGTTAATGAAATACAAATATTTCCAGTGTGATCTTTTTAGCAAAAATACTCAGCTTTCCGAAATAGAATCCTTGAATGTTAGAAATTTCAGCTGTTCCCCACACAGCTATGAATACCTGCAGCCTGGCTCAGCTTGTTCTTGCAGTCCAGGGTAGATATACTTACTGCAAACCAAAAGCATTAGAAATTATAAACTAAAATTCATCTCAGATTAAGTAACACACCTGTGTTGCTGCTGTGGAGGCTCAGTCTTGGTGAAGAGTCTTCCATTCCTCTGCAATCTTTCGGAGAGGGTAGTTCCAGTTTCTTGGACCTCTTACTTAAATTAATGGTATGTCAGGTTTATTTCTTCATGAGTTCTGTTACAGACAAGCCTGCAGTCCTACAAAGGACCATGGGATGGGTGCCTTGCATTATTTAGTGGTAAATGTAGTAGGATCCATGGGTCTGCCTGGCTTGTTCGTTGTGTTTGAGTTAAGCTGTCTTATACTTTCTGAAGTAGCTCTCAATGTGGTTTTGCATTACAAATGCAAGATCTACTAACCACAAGCTCTTGGCAGCTAACACTTGGACTTTATCCAGAATGGAATTTGAGGAACTGAGGAGATTGCATTGTAATAAATCCTCTCTATCTCCAGTCAGTCAGTAGTAGGTAGCTGTGGGGTGTATCTGTGGAGGTTTGGGGTTTTTTTGCAGTTTTCAATCTGGATGCATTTGGGGCCTAGATGTTCTCCTCTTGAGCAGCATTTTACTCAGCCATTTGGAAAACATAAATGTATTGAACTCTTGTAAACTGAGCAGGTCAGGAATCAAGCACAGTAGCAGTTGTCATTATCAGAAAGGTCAAAAAATTGAATAAGGGGGGAGCAAGCATCCCCAGTTTTCAACACAGATTATTATATCTTTAGTGTAATTTTCAATGTAACTTATCAGATGAGTCAGGAGTGCAGACAGAATCAAGAAGAAGCAGACTTTCTTTGGTGGTGAATTTTATCTGTCTGTAAACAGTAATGATGTCATGTTTACTGCTTAATAAATTAGATTGCTGTTCATAAAGAAGTTCAGTGGAAGTTTCAAAGTTAAAAAATAATGACCCACTGGTTGGTTTCCTGCAGTGAAAAATGTAAGTACACAAGTTGTTTTTGCCATGCAAGTATGAGAGGTCCCCTTCCTCTTACCCACTTCTTCCCATATCACTGCAGTGCAAAAGGAAACTAATTATTGAGTTTCCATCTTTATTATGTTGCATTGGCAACCAAAAAAGAGATTGTTTTCTTAGCCAAAAACTTTCTCCTAAAGCTCTGTTCTTTGGACAGACAGGTTTTTACCCTCCAGCATGAGCTGCCTCTTGTTCATGTGCACTCTGAGGTAGCTCATTCAGGTTTGATGTGTCTTTGTCTTTCCAGCACTTGGACTTGTCTGCAATCAGGATGTCTTATGATGTGTGTATTTAACAAGGTCTTGATCAGATCCGTGAGCTACGATGCCAAGAGCTGTGTCCTGTGTGTGCAGTTGAGGTGTGTGTTAAAACTTTTTTCAGCAGTGGACTGACTACCATCTAAATAGTGTACTTTCATCTGCTCTTCTTTCATCAATAGCAGTTTTCCCTAGCAGTGAGATGGAAATTAGAGGCAGAGATTTCATTAGGCAGTTGCATTTGGACATCTGAAGATGCAGAAGCCATAGACAGCCTTATGACTCTAGTCTGAAATGCTGGTAATCCTGATAGGTGTGATGTATTGCTGGCATACCTCATACTTTATTGTGCTTCCACTCTGTGGTCCATTCCTACAAATTCTCACCACACGTGACCATCATGAAGATGTGGACAGGTTCGGGGGAAATGTACCTCAATACACCTAAAACAATTAGGGGCAGTGCAGCCCAGCTGCGGTGGTATGGTGGCTGCTGCAGCTTGAGACTTGGCAGAACAGGTGAGGCCCCTTTTGCTCTCCTGTCTTGTGTGTCTTGGAAGGTAAAACCCACAATCCACCATTAACAAAATTTGTATTTCCCAGTAAAGAGGCAGTACTATCCAATCCAGAAGCATCATTCCCACAGGGACAGTGTGATGGATGTACATAAATGTCTAATAACTGTATGAGTACTGTCTTTTCATTGCTGGGGTGCATTTCTTTTTGTTATAAAAACAGTTTTGCTGAGGAATAAGTCCTCCTCTCAAAAATACATTGTTAAATTAAGTCTGCCAGTGGAGCAGTGCCAATTCCTTGAGCATTACCGCCCGTGTACAAGTTCCTTTTAAAATGTTAACTTCATTAGGAAATACAGCCAGGATGTGAGGTTCTGAGAGGTTGTTTTTTGTTTTGTTTTTCTCTGAAGGCTTTAAGTATGATTCAGTCGAGTTACAGAGCTGCTAATGCTTCACCCACAGCAGGATTTGATGGGATCGTGGCATGTTTGTTACTGTAAGGCTTTGTTGACTTGCTTGTTATTGCTACAGTGCCTTTTAGTATTTCAGCTAAGACTAGTACTCTAAGCACTTGTTTTTCTGAGAATTATTTAGGTGTTTTTCATTCTTCTGCCTGTTACGTACCCACATATGAAGTCAGGGGAAAAAAAAAGATAGAGAGATACAGGGGAGTTAAAATTATCATTGCCAGAGTTACAGAAGCCAGCTTTAACCCTCCTGAGTGAAGGAAGGTGTTTCCCTGTATAAATTATTCCATAATACGATGATATGTAGTGCTGTGCCTTGTATTTTTGGCAGCTTGTTTTGGTGGCACTGTTTAAGGAAAGAATGCAGGATGAATGGATCCCTGGCATGATCCAGAAAGTGCTTTTCCCTGAACGGCAAGAATGAGTTTAAGTTTATGGTGCTGTTTTGAAATTTCAACTTGTTTTCACAAGCCATATGGCTGCTACAGATGTCAGAGACCTTTTAATTCTTCTGCCAAAGGCTTTTTTTTTCCTAGCAAGCGTAGTCTTGTGCCAAAGCAGAAGTACTCATGGAACTTGAATCCCCCTCTCTGTGGTGCAGGAAATGAGGAAGCTATCACATGGATGCTGTCAGTCAGATCATGAACAGGGGAGAGGCTCTGTTCATTCCTGCAGGCAGTGATCCTTGCCAGCTCTCTTAAGACCTTCACATCCACCTTGACACGAGAAAGCTCCACTGGTGTTTCACTCATTACCTCACCTGCAACTGAAAGAATCCTGGGCCCATTAGGGCAAACAATACAGGAGTATAGGATTGCAAGATGATGTGCAAGTGCTAATTGAAGTATTGTTTAAAGCTGGCATAGTTAAATAAATACAGAACCTGAGGTGGACATCATTATATTTGTTAGAATCTAATCTTTTGGGATTTGTAGAAGAAAATTTTTGAGTGGACTTAACTTAATACTAGACTTTCTCTTTGTGTATCCAAGGCATGTATCTCTTTATTTATCTGTATGGATACAACCAGTTCTCCAATATTTTAATTCTTACACCTTTTTCCTTCTGTTGTGCTAGTGAAAATACCTCTTGATAAAAGTGTCAGTTCTGCAGAGCTGGAGTCCTGGGCTGCCAGGTCCACAAGCCAGGGGTCTCTCTACCTTATGGAGTGAAAATAATTGAAAGTAAGAGTGGTCTATTGTCCTTCATATAGGACAGTTGCAAGAAGGAGAATGTGACCCTCACAGCTGTACAGGCGTTACTAGACAACACTGGAATTCCAGGAGTTGGACTTCTAGGCTGTGGAGAGGCACAGATCCCCATGGTTACAGAGTGCCCTAACTTTGACATCTTTGTTCTAAAAGATGCAGTTAAGTGGCCTTCATGTCGTTGTATTATAGTCAGGGGTTTGTTTCCAACCAGAAATGACCTTGTAAAATCTCAGGCTGTTACAAGCATGAAACAAAGAAATGCTGTTTACCTGCTACATAAGACAGCACCTCTAGTCACTTTAAAAAAAGTTCTGAAATATTAAATATTATGACTTATAAAAACCAGCTGAAAGCTGAGCATGAAATCTGCATTCCTTGGTCTGGTTGTCTTCCCAATGTTGTTTTAGTTTTGCACTGTGTATATTTTATCTTGAGATTTGGGAAGGAGTGTGCAAGACAGAAAATCATCAGAACCTGAAAAACAGTAAATATGTTCATTAATCATTCTTAGGGACAGAGGTGCATTATTTAATGCAGATAAAGGAAGAGTAGAACTTAAACTATGTTTAGTGAAAATGGAAGGTTAGAGACTTTAGGAGCAAACAATAATAAACTATAAGAAAGTATATATTTTTGAAACTTCAGATCTCAGCCACAGGTCTCTCTGCAAAGGTAACAAAAATAGTTTCTGACACAATGATTCTGTCCCTGCTAAATTTCAAATTCTGGTTCTAAAACACAGAACATAAACGTCTCACAAAAATAGCGGGAAAATTTGGCAATCATTTACAAGTTTTTTCCTCTCAATTTTTGTTTGAATCTAGTGAGATATTAAGCAGTTTAGAAGCTTGAAGCTTTTCAACTTTAAGGACTGAGAGATAGACTTCCTGTGATGTCTAGCATAAAAAAAAAAAACCAAACAAGCATTAAAAGATGAATTCTTACTATGGACAGACCCTCAGCTGATACAAAGATATATTTCATTTTATGATTAGAGCTGTGGCTAGTTAATGGATGCTTATCTGACTTAGAGCTACTAGTGTGAGACATTTAGAGAAATGGTTGCTGAGAGGAAGGTTTTATAGAAACCTGACCTCTACAAACCACTCAAGGGCCAATGGTGGGGCCTTTCCCTGGGACACAGGAGGCTGGTTTAGGCTTAAGTCTACAGTATTGTACACAGGGCAGCCTTGGGGCATTCCTCATGTCCAAAGATTTAAATCACTAATACTTCCACCCGATGATTCTGATCTTTCACTCCTCACTTGTAAATGAATTTATATCTACACAGATGCTATTCAAAATACTGTTACTGAGGGAATAGCCACACCAGTGGTTATTTCCACTGAGCAGTACAGCATTGCAACATTATTAAATAGCTCTTGAGTATGAATTCATCCAAGAAGTGGGTTATTGGAATAAAATCTATTTTATTAGTGCCTTAGGACACTCAGCCAAAACCCAGAGTCCCCGAGCGCTATTCAGACACATAAGATGAAACAGTCTCTACCTCAGAAATCTATAATCAGATTATACAAAGCAGACAAATAAAAGAAATAGAGAAATTGAGACAGGAAGGGGCAAAATGGGTTCTCTGTCATCACATAGCTGGGAAGTGTGTAGCTAGGCAATTGCACAGGTAGCTTTTTTTAAAAAAGTAAAAATGAAAAAGTGCAGCAATGTAAATGAGAATTTGTTAACAACAAAACCCAGAATCTGCACCTCCGGAAAGAAAGGGAAAATAATTTATCCACCCACACTCACTTTCTTCTGATGAAGGCAGGTGAATAAAGCTGCACTAATAGAGTGTGACGCTCACAATCCTGAGCTGCGCTTGCTGAGGCGGAACTGAAAGGTAACCATCGTCTCCAGGAAAACAATAGCCCCGCAGCCCCCGCGGTGCCTGCAGGGTCACATCCCATTCATCCCCTGCACATGTCGTTCTCACGTGAAGGTTGTTCCCGTCCAGCTGTTATGGAGTCAGTGGATGAAGCTGAAGGAGAGCTGAGCAGGAAGGAGCAGTCCCTGAAAGCCTCCCAGAAAACAACAGTGCTCGGTTGGCCTCCCCCGTGGAATGGATTAATACCCGGACACAGCATGTATCTGTTTGTCCTCTCACAGATACTGGTAAGGCAGCTTGCATGGCTTTGGAATGCTGATACCCTTCTTTTAGGCTTTGCTGGCTTGGGAGGTTTCCTCACTCACTGTAGACGTAGCAGTGGGAATGAGTGTAGTCCTCATTTCTGCAGCCACCTCTCATGGCTTTGCCTTGAGAGCTGCCCCTGCCTTTTGATGGCCCAGACTCCCATCCCGTTTCCTACCACCCTGCAAATACCTCCTTTGCCAAATGACCAATATCCCACCAAATCCATTTTCCATAGTTGATATGTATGGGGGTAAAGACCCATGTTGTTTACAAGTGTGGTGTGGGTTGAGGTTATACCTCTCTGTGAGTGTGTTAAATATAAAGTCATTACTTTTGTAGTTTATGTTAACTGGCATGTGCTGCACCCTTGAGTGGTTTAAATTAAAAGTGTGTATTTATAGTGATACCTATGTGAAACATGGCTGTTTGTGAGAGGCCTTAAGAGCCTTTTAATAACATCCTAAGTTCATGGAATTACTAGTTTTGATCTAAAAGTAGTAGTCCTGAAAGTTCAGAAGCCAGAGGAACCTGTTGCTCTTTCAGTGTTGCTCCACTTGCTGTTTCTGGGCAGCCCTTTTGCTGGTGAGGGTCGGGGGGAGCCTGTGTAACTCAGTGATGCACATGTACTTAATAGTGGCTCAGCTTGGAGCCTTCAGTCTTTTTATTCATGTTAAGCTACAGCCTAGAAAATACCTGACTTCTTAAAGCAAAAGCGATAATCAACGTTAAATCAATGCTAACTAAATTAGTTAATTATGCAGTCTTGAAACGAAAATGAATGTGTGCATAATGAGAGATGCTAATTACGTCTTTTCTGATTGATTGCACAGCTTCTCTGCATGATGCTGTGGTACAGCACTTACGGGACCATCCCAGCAGCTCAGAATGCCTTTGACCTGCTCGCTTACTTGCTTACCCCATTTAAACAGGCTTTTTCAGGGGAGGTAAGTCCCTGAGCTCCTCTCTGGTTGTATACTTGATGTCAGTAGCCTTGGGTGGTGCTTCTAATATCTCTTCTGATAACTATAATATGTGTGCATTTCATGAGTACATCCTGAAATGGTAGAAGAGTTTCCTGAAAGCAGATGAATATTCTATCTTTGAGACATTGGGCTGAATTTTTTACTATGACATTAGGTCAGCACAGCAGATTTTTCATTATGTGAAAATTATTGCAAATGAAACAAAGCAATAAGAAGTCATCTCATTAAGGTTTAGTCCACATTAGAGGGAGAGCTGGAACTTAATTTCTTAGGATGAATAGAACCTTAAATTCTGGAAGAATGGATCAACCCATATAAAAGGTGCAAATCGCAACACAGTCTTAAAAATATTTTTTATTAAGTGTTTAGAACATATCTGTGTGCAGGAAATGTATTTCAAGTGTACTAGGTGCACAGATTGAATTATATCTACAGAGCTACCCCAGTAAAATTGCTTAGCTTCTCACCATGACATGATGACATGTATACCAGAATGATTCATCTGATAAATTACTGGTAATTATACCCAGTGCAGATTTTTCTAGTGTGGACAGAACCTTAATTAAGTGGTGAACAGCTACTTTCAAAAATCTGATGAAATATATTTGCTATCAGAATGCTTAGATCCATTGTACATGAGGCAGAGGCTTTGCAGTACTAATAGAAAATCTGATTCAGTGCCTCTTGTGATTGAAGTACAGAGGAGACTGTTTTCTGTTTCCTCAGTGTTTATGAGCTGCATGTCACCTGCTCTTTTGGAGTTTTTTGAAAGAAGCACTTTTTCTTTTGCAGTTGGCTTTATTATGCACAGAGCTCTTCACAGACTGTTGCCTGTCTTATTTGCAGGGGCTCAATCATTAACAAATTGTTGTTCCTTACAGAAAAACACTCATTTGTATAATTTTGACTTACAATACTTGTCCCTCACAAAGGAAAGTGATTCCTAGAATGCACCACAAGAACACCCCAAGTATGACTCTGTACAGATGTTCATGCATATGTTTGAGGACTGTTTATTATATAGCACTATTTATTGTGCAAATTTACACTTGAAAACAGTATAGGCAAAGAAATCTTCTGGTGTTAAAATAAGCAAATGGAAGCTCTTAATTCAAAACTTCTCATTAGCTGCACTATTAGGGGAAAAACAGTGAAATTCCTTGCTCACTGAAGTCCACTAGATCTGAATTTTGCACCTACTACAGAGAACAGGCTAAGCTATAGACTACTATAAAACGACTAAGACATCAGAATTAGTTCCACTGCCAGCGGTGTGAATTAACCTGATAGTGTTTCACTGAATGTGTAGAAAGCACAGAAAACTCCTCTGTGGCTGGTTTCTATTTAAGGATCCCCAAACCCAGGAACAATACTAAACTTTGTTTAAAGCCCTTTACCACAGTATAAAAATCACACTGACTGTAGTGTGAAGTGTTGGTCCAGTCTGCAAAACTAAATTTTGGATTCAGAGCTCAACTTTGGCAAAGCATGAGGGTTGGAAGCAGAACTCCTGTTTGCCTTGACAGTGAAATCTGGGGTTTAGACCTTCTGAGATGCTGGGGCTTAGAGATGGTTTCAGTTTCAATCTTCTCCAAAGCCTGGATTTTTGTTTTTTGGTGCTGATGGCAGCTTTTCCACATGTGAGTATGATATCAGTATATGTTCATGGGAAATAATACACACTTGGCCCAAAACATGCATGCAGACACTGTACTGTGCCCCTAAATACTTCATGAATCATTGTCTATCCTCTTGTTCCACAGAGCCTGACTACAGTTGGGAGTGTTGTGGTGTCATACATCCTGCTGTCTTTGGCTTCTCTAGGACTGCTGTTTGTAGGATCTCTGGTAAGTTATGATACAGCACAAACTGTGTTCATGCCCTTTTTCAGTGTGTTTTTATAAGATGTCTTATTTAACAAACGTTGGTGTTGTGCCCAAGTTGATTGTAAAGCATCATTTTTGGGGCTGTTTCTATATAATTATCTGCTTGCTTTATGTAGAGGAATTAGCCTTACTCAATTTCTTGATGAATTGGGGATTGCACTAAAGTATAATGGTGTATAAAAATAATTTTTCCACAGATGGGCAAACTACTTCTAATGAAGTAGAAGGGATGTGTCCATTAACAGGACCATCATCCATTGATTTCAATGGCAGAAGGAGTTGTTCCAGAGTGCCACTGTTCTTCTGAAGTCCTGTTAGATGGAGGCCAAGGCCCCAGCTGCAGAACAAGCTTAAGTAGCACGACTACAATTAATCTAGTTAGCTGTCAGCTGTTGGGGAGCAGCAGTGTGTTGTGTTTCTCCATGGATTGTGTAACTGGCATGAAATTGTGTGCTAGATGGGAGACCTATGGAGAGCTCTGTCTTGTCAGGGAGTTCTAACTGAATGTGGCTTTCCAAACCCCTCTATGCTGTTCTCTGAGAGTGGGAATGCAGCTACTGAACATGCAGGCAGAGTATCACCTCCTGTCCTTTCAGAGGTGCTCTCCAGGTAGCTCAGGAAGTTGAAGCTGTGCTGTGTACATGCTGCTTGAGTGATGGACAACATAATGAAATACATCCCAGGAATCATGGGACTGACTGTAAGTGGGCAGAGTTTGCTAGTCTAACATCCTGCTTAGAGCTGGGCTGCTGCCAGCAGTTGGTAAGGCAGCCATGAAATTTTCCACTCAGGTTTTGAAAACCTTCAGGGAAGGAAGGCTTGTCATCTCTCTGTGTGCCTGTGCCACAACCATGTAGCACTTTTGAGGAAGAGATGTTTCCTCGTGTCTCATCTGAATTTCACAAAAATGTCTAGGCTGAATTTCTGCAGGCTTGTGGTATCAGCTGATACTGCCAAGAAATGTCTGGCTCCATCTCTAGAGCTGCCCTTGAAGTAGTTGTAGGACACTGTTGGATCACCTCAGCCCCCTCTTTGCCTTC
The DNA here is from genome assembly GCF_036417665.1 of Passer domesticus. Taxonomy (NCBI): domain Eukaryota; kingdom Metazoa; phylum Chordata; class Aves; order Passeriformes; family Passeridae; genus Passer; species Passer domesticus. The sequence goes on from NC_087479.1 coordinate 48,298,849, forward strand.
CTCATCTTCTTCCTAGACCCTTGACCTCCTTTGAAACTCTCTACTGGGACCACTCCAGTTTGTCCATATCTGTCTTAAACTGGGGGAACTAAATTTGTAGACGGTATTCAAGGTGCAGGTCCATCATTGCCAAGGAGAAGGGAATACTTCCTTTGATTTGCTGGCCACACTCCCTTCTAGGAAGTAATGTCATATTATATGCCATGCTTAAGTTTACTCAGAGGCAGCACAGTGGCAAAATTTTCTGTTTAATGTGTCAGGAAAATGGACTTTCTAAAAACTATTTACAAGGCAAAGCAATTATAGTTAATGCCTCCATTATTGGGATCATTGATGTAGGCAAGGAACTTAGTGAGGTTTATGCAATTTTCTGAGTTTTTGATGCTGCTGTACCTTATTCAGATTAATTTTGTCCTCACAAATAAACTTTTGGTAATTCTGTAATTGCAAAACTAAAAAAAAAAAAAAGACACCTAAGAATTTTCAAGAACTGTATGAGTTCCAGATAAATTATGAATTTGCAGCAAAACATTCTGGACTGAAAATCTGAATAGCAGGGATGTGATTTTTGTATATTCAACTACTTCTCAGTGCATGAAAACATTTATTGCTAACCCATACTTAGCATAGAAGATAAAGCTAAGTGAAAGCTCTCCATGGCCAAAAATTCTGATCTCTCTTTGGACAGTTCATTTGTGAACTCCTTGCAATTGAACATGAGTACCACTATTGATTAAAGTAGACTTGGCCCATTTTTGTGTTGGTTAAAATTTCTGTATAGAAAAACATTTTCTAACAGTTTTCATGTCGGTGGGTTGCACTGGTTTTTGTTCCTGTGGGCTGTGCTAAGACTCTTCTAGCTAGAGTAGAGGCACAAATGTCACTCTGTGTCACCCTACTCTGTGGATAAATTGCTGGGCCACAGAGTATAAAAGTGTCCTGTGAGTTCTGATCTGTGGTCCTTCTTGCCCAGTATGTTCTCTCTAACATGGACATTAGGAAGGAGAGATTGTTTAGAGAGGGCACGTAAGCCTTGTCCCTTCCTGCCTACCTGCCACCTTCCTCTCAGATGTCTGAGGTCATGCTGCTTTGCAATTTGCAAATTTGAAAGCATCTGCTTTTATCAGTATTTGCAGAGTAAGGTATAACATAGTGACTGGCAGAACATTGAAAATGGTGATTGGACCAGGCAGGGTTTCTAAAATCCTGGCGTGCTGGACAAGAGATTGTTGCATGAAAACAGTTTTCTTTATTTTCCCTTTTGTCTCAGCTGAGTTATCTCTCTCTCTCTCTCTCTCTCTCTCCACTTAAAATTGATTTTAAGCCATGTGCTACCTAGAAGAGACCTTGAAGGATTCTTCCTTTGAGAGTGCTTTCATGACCAAGCCCTTCTTTCCCGATGTTGAAATTGGCACTGTCCTGCATGACATCCTAATGTGCTTTAGTAGCCCAGGAAGAGAAATCTGATCTTTTTCAGTGGCACTTTTTAAAATCCAACTAGTCATTTGGAAACCACACAAGAAGATGAGAGAAGAGGCTTTTACTGTGGAAAATAAGATGTGTTCCTAGTCTCAAAAGGATGCATGACCAGTGTAGTTTGCATGGCATTAGTATGAGTGATACTACTCCTAGTTCTATGCTAGATGGATGAAGTTTGCCTAAGGTTCCAGATCCTGGAATTCAGAGGTGGGCTTGAAATTTTTACTAAAAGCTGTGTGGAGAATTTGAAGTCTACTGATCTGATTTCCAAATCATCTAGTCTATCACAGCATCTGTGCAAACTGATATGGTGCGGAAATTTTTTAGATTCATGCAATTTCAAACCTTTTGTTAATTTGTAATATAAACTTGCATATTGCAGTTGTGTCTTAAAACTTCACAGGTTCATTATTTAATGTTCATACCATATTCAAATCAGATAATTAGATTATAACACAGTGTGTGCCCCTGGCCAAAAACTGATATGGGCATTTTGAGCCCCAGGATCAGGTACATCAAAATTGAGGCCTCTTCAAAAAATGATGGGTTTATGCATAGATTTGGGGTACAGTGCCTGGTTATTAAAGATGTTAAGCTCAATTATATTAACTTAAAACAGCTATATGTAAATTTCAGATGGAGAGCCACTAAATCAGGAGAGGTGTGATTTGTAGAATACTATAGTGGATTTTTGTTTTGTAAACAAGCCCGGGAAGGATAAGAAACTGAACAAAAGGACAGTGGTATCACGTTGGCTTGCATATGATGGTCACAAGCACATTCCACTTCCACTGTATCCCTGAGTTAAGCCTGGCTAGCTCTGTGGAAACCTCTGTGGCTGAAAGCAGGTTTGAATGGGTAGATGTGAATCCTTGCAACACACACGACAAAGCTGCTCCTGCATGGAACATTCCTGTTCTCTTCAGTGCTCTCCAATTCTAGTACAGACAGCTGGAATGCTGTCCTAAAGACCCTTGCCCTATGCTACATGGAAGGGCTGGCTACAAGCAGCAACTTTTTAAAATGTTTCTTTCCTCCAGTTTTGGCACCTCCTCAGAGCCCCTCCAGACCCCCCGTTTCCACTGCAAGAGGACAGACGGCAGTCTGTGAGCCGGCAGCCTTCCTTCACGTACTCAGAGTGGACAGAGGATAAAAATGAAGATGACTTCCTAGATCTGGATCCCGTACCAGAGACTCCAGTCTTTGACTGCGTCATGGACATTAAAGCGGAGACAGACCCAGCTACTCTGACGGTTAAATCCGTGGGCTTGCAAGAAAGGTAGGGTGGATGTGACTAGTAGGGAAAAGTCTGCTCCCAGATTTTGTGGGTTTAGGAGTTCTGTGCCTGGTAGGAAGCTTTATTGCCTTTGTGAGTGTCACTTTCAAATGTGGTTGTGAAGTCAAGCACCTGCTTTATTTCCTGTCCTGTTTTCAGTCCAGTAATAAATACAAGCGTGTTACTTAAACAGCGCACAGTTTCTGGACAGCTGGCAACAAGTGCTGTTCTAAAGCATCATTTCTTTCCATTGAATACATCTGTTTGTGTTTGATCAGTCTCTCACCATTCATCAAGACAGCAACTGCATTGCATGAAATCCCCTATAGAGCAGTAAAAGCTTTTACCTCTGAAAGAGATGGGTCTTGTTGATTTTTTTTTTTTTTTCCACCAAGTCACTCATACTGGAGGACTAGTCTTTTCTCCAAAAGCAAACCATATAAAAAGTGACAGTCTTTAGTATTCTTCATATAAATGAGTTAATCCAGAATTACATTAATTATTCACGTGAACCCAGTACTGAAACTTTGGGGTGAGCTGGTGTTCACCACTTGAACCGTAAGGGCATCTTGAAAAGAGGAGTTTCTCAGGCAAGTTAGGAGCTTCTCAAAGAGGTTCACAGCCAGGAAAGGGCAGTTTCAAGACTAAAGGAAAATCTTTTTCTGTTTTGTGTCCTTTCAGTTGTCTTAGTGAAATAGAACAAAGGTCTTGATGATAGAATTCCTGTGAAGAAATTCTGCAAAAGTGACAATGTTATGCATAAGAATGAAGTTACTGAGGGGTCCAGCATAGCAAAGTATCACCTTTCTTTTTTTTTTCAGTTTTTCTCAAGCTTAATTGGAGTGCTAACTATAGTTAATTCTCATCTCTAAAGCTTAAAACAAAGGACAGAACATAGATTTTAAGAATATAAAGCTGATTTTCCTAAGCTCCTCAGGATGCAGTAAAAGGGAGTGTTACAGAAGAGGCTTTCAATTTGCACTCCTGTGGGTTTAGAATGGTTTTTATTGCTTTATGGTTTGTTATAACATTGTCCTACAATTTTATACCTTTTATTGTTTTAGTCTACCTTTATATGAGATCACAGTAACCTCTGGGGCTTGTCCCTGAAGCTGCTGCTTTGTTGGTTTTTCATTATAGGCAAGATTGGTCTTGAAATATGTGAGTTATTTGTGTTCTTCACTATCTCTGCTTTCATTCCATTTCTGTCATTTTTAAAATGTGACATTTCTTCTCAGGTGACTGCTAGCCTACGTGAAAGACACTATCAAGAGAATTGGGGAGTATTGCTTGGAGAATAATCAATTGGTTAAAGTAATGAATTACAATGAAAAACCTGTCAAATAACTATAAGTGGGACAATGAAAGCAATTGCTTGAAGTTCTCAAACTAGGTACAATGTGAACACTTAAGATATAAGCTTGTTTTCAACATACACATATCCTTGAGAAGGCAGACATTATTTCAGGTTTGAGCTGTGCCCTGACAAATTCACTTATATTACACATTGGTCACTTCTTTGTTTGCTGTTGTGTTACCTACCTCTGCCTTGTTGGCATCCGTTCTGCTTTTCCCTTACTTCCCTCTTATTCTTTAACCACCTCTGCAATTAAAAGGGTGGTCAGCAGCTAAATTCAAACACCAGTGAATGTTGCTGAAGAAGAAATAATCTCATTTCCTCATGCTGAAGAACTATCAATGTAGGTAGCCTCTTCTACCTTGAAAGAAGCAAAAGCAATCCTGGTCAAATGCATCTTTTTGCAGGGAGAAATGTGGTAGCTGTTTAATAGCACACAAGAGGGTGAAATAAAATCCTTTGAAAGATGTCACTAAAGATTCTGTGTCTGCCACTGGTGGCATTTTCCCATGGCTGTGAATCATAGCAGGAGTCTGGCTGCAAATTCTTTTGGACAAAATCCTGAGTCCAGGAAAGGGCTGTGATCCAAGTGATGACTTCTGTCCTCTCTGTGAGTTGGTCGTGCCTGTGTGCCCACATGGTTTTTAATAGCTCCTGCACACACCCTCTAACTAAATTTTTTGTGTCAAGATTCATCAAAAATAGATTTACTGTGCAAATGTATAGAACCTTTACCTAGTAATCATCATATTGTATGGCTTTATTATCATGTTAAAGATATTTAAATATAGATTCACTGATGGCTTTTGAATCTTACTTTTGTCTGTCATATGTGAGACTAACAGAAGCTCAGAAGTGCTTTAAAACTTTATTCATATTAGGCATTTTGACTTCTTTGGTTTGTTGTGTGGCTAACTAACACAAGATTCTACACTTAAGAGTATATGTTTATAATGTGACTATTAAAGTATTGGGACCTTCATTTTACCCTTCTTATGATGTACAGTTGTGGAAAGAACATTTTTCAGATAGAAAAATTATTCACTGCACTGCTTTGGCTTTTTGTATCTCTGTTCAAGTTGAACTGGTAGTTTATCCCACAGTCTTACCCCAGTGATGTTTCAGTGTACAAAATTTTCCTCTGGTCTTGTCCACACAAGAAGCATCATCCATTTTCTTACAGGTAGTGACCAAAATATCCCCACCTGAACCAGCAGGGTGATTTCATAAAGTTGTTCATCTGTTATTGCTGGCAGTGATGGGTCTGTTGTAAGAAAACTTTGTCTATTCTGTTTTGCAGGAGAGGTTCAAATGTTTCACTCACACTGGATATGTGCACCCCAGGCTGCTCTGAGCAAGGCTTTGGCTATGTCATGTCCCCACGGGAACAGTCAGCCCGGGAATACCTCCAGACGGCCTCAAACATCCTGACTGAAGAGGAGCTGCACAAGAAGGCACTGGATCCTTTCATACTGCAGGCAGAGTTCTTTGTGAGTGTCTGGCCTCTCTATTCTAGGAGCCTCAATAAAAATGGGAGGTTTCTCTCCATAGAAGACCTTGGTATTATTTTCTGCCAGTCTAAAAGTAGTATACGCAAACTCCACTTCTGTCAGTGAAGCATTTCATACAATTCCCAAATTTATCATTCCTTTAAATTACAATGTCTGAAAGCTTTCAGTAGTATTGTCACTTAAAAACTATAGATTTGATTCTAGCAAAACCAACAACAACAAGAAGTCTTTGTTTCACAAGATTTAGGTTGGTTTTTTTTCTGATGTATATTGCCTTTTTAACAACAGCAACAAAAAAAAATCACTAGAGTTCAGAAGAAAAGCCTCATTTGCTATAAGCATAACTTCTTGAAATGTGTCTGGAGTTGCCCTAAAGATGAAATTAGTCCTAACCCACCCTCGTTGCTGTTGAATGCTTAATGTGGAGCTACTTTCCAAATCTAAATGTTCTCTGGTTACCTGAAACACAGTGTGGCTCTGTCATTCAGCAGGAGCTATAGAAAGTATATATTGCTGGGGTTTTTCTCTGCACAAAAATAATTCACTAGTTGTAAACTTCTGAAGTTAATACTGCCATGTCAAATATTCTCTTAAGCTGAAATCTCAGCAGAGCAGAGGAAGATTGTTTTTGCAACATGACAGCCCTTTCAGCCTGTCCTCTTTGTGACGTCTAAGTGTCTGAAAAGGAAAGATCACTCTGATTATCGTTTGCTGTCCTCCCTCCTTGCACAGGTTCAGGGGGTTTTTTGCCTTTATGAGAACAGAGGGGTACTCTGGGCTTCTGTTTCAAAGTAGAACACAAGGTATCTGTGGTCCTTAATTCCTTTAGTGCTGTACAAGTTGAAGGAAAGCAGCTTTTGTGTAGGCAAAGCCCTGATTTTTTTAAAGTATCTATTGCTCTTTTAGGGAAGGAATGTTCACTTGGTGTCTGGACTGCTGGACTAGTCCACATACAGTTTCACCACTCTTTGAGCTACTCTGTAGCTTTCAAGCAAAGAAAATAATGTTAGATGCAGGAAAAAATACACTTCATTTGTCTGAGAGATTTTGAATTAGATTTCCTCGTGTTCATAGAATCATCCAGCAGCCAAGCCATCCCAAACTATTTTCATTCTCTAATGAAAACTGAAAGAGCACAAAATGCTGTGCAATCAAAATGTCATATCTGTAATTAAAAATTGTAAACTAGTTCTTTTATGAAACAGTTACCACCAGCTAGCTCTTCATCATGTGTTTTCACTCTAACTTACTTGGTTTTCAAAGTCCAAAGCCCAGATGAAGCAAGAAGTTGTTTCGTTTTACAAGAAAACCAGGGAGCACATTAACAGGGCTAAATCTTGAAATTCATACAAGATTTAGAGTTTTTAGTCATATAGCAGTCCTGTTGATTTCACCAGGAGTTGGCTTGTGCAGTGAATGACTTAAGACCCAAAACAGCCCATGGAGCTTGGCTCAGGAAGAGTTTGGGTTGACTAAATACCAAGGAACAATTGAGAAAAATATGAAGATTTTGTTCCTATGCAGTTCTCAAAATTGATAGAAAATTACTTCAACAAAACATTTTTTTGTCCTTATTTGCCTCTGGTTAAAGCCAGCAGTGTGCTAAGTGCTTTGTAAGTGGTGGAGTGTAGATAGTAATTTCTAAGGTTCCAGAACTGACCTGAAGTTGCTCCTGGGCAGTTAGATTGGATATTAGGAAAAAGTTATTCCCTGAAAGGATAAAGCACTAGAACAGGCTGTCTGAGGAAGTGGTAGAATCACCATCCGTGAAAGTGTTTGTAAACATGTGTATGTGGCACTTAGGGACATGGCTTAGCAGTAAACATGGAGGTGCTAGGTGAAAGGTTTGACTCGATGATCATTTTCAGCCTTAATAATTCTCTGTTTCTGTAGTCCATAGCTCTGCTCATCTTAAATTTCCCCCTAACTTGCCTTACTCAGCTGTTCCCAGTCTGTCCTGTAGTGGTCTCTCAAATCCAGGGTGCAGCAGCTGGGATGACCAGCTCTGCCTCCTGGTTCCTGTGAGCCATTTCTCTGCTGAGCGTGGTTAACATATCCCTTCTCTTCATCTGGCTTTCTACTCCAGCTTCCAGCGAAGGCTCCTGTTTGTTCCCACCTGGCATTAGCCCCTTATTGCAGAGGATGAGCAGTGGGGAATAGGAAGCCCCTCCCTCTTCGTGTGTTCTTTGCATCAGGGATAGAGAGTGCAGGCAATCCCTGAATACCCCTTTGCTGTCCTTTTCCATGGAGCTTGGCAGTACGATGAGCAAAGCAGTGACGCTATTGCAGCTCCATGGAGTCGGGGCAGCGCACCAGCCTGTCATCATGTGTGTCATACTTTGTTGCTGGTGCAAGTCCCCAGCAAATTATTAACTTCCACCCTCAGAGAGGAAGTGCTGTGAGTCAGAAAGGATGGTCCATCCTCTTGGAGCAGTGTCTTGCGTTCCACCTCTTGCATCGCTCAGTGCCTACACTTGCAATTCAGTTCTAATAATATTAGGAGTGAATATGTCATGCGTGTTACTCAATGAATTAGTCACCAGGAGCGTTTTCACATGAAGGATTTCAGAAAAGAAAGCCATTGACAGAAAAAGGAAACATCAATCATACTTTGGTGATAAGTTGCTAGAGGTACTGTACAATATGTCCCAGCTGACTTCATCACTTTGCCTCCCTCACAGGGAGGACATAATCGGCTTGGGGTTTTTATACCTCCTGTGAATCTAATAATACTACTGACTGTCTCTTATGTTTTTGTGGGTTTTTTGTTTTTGTTTTTTTAACAGGAAATTCCAATGAACTTTGTTGATCCAAAGGAATATGATATTCCAGGCCTAGTGCGTAAGAATCGCTACAAAACAATTCTCCCAAGTAAGTTTCTACTTTTTAAGTCATTGAGGCAGGGTGGTTTATTCCACAGGCTGGAAGGCTTTGCATTTTCCTTCCCAGAGTGCATGAAGTGTACCATCACCACAATGTATTGTCCAAAAGCCATGTTTATGGAGACGCAGCATAGGCTCAAAGCATAAATCAAACTTCCAAAGAGGTACAGAGCATGAAGAACTGAAATGCTGCTGATCCTCAGGGAAACATAGGTTTTTTTTAGTTATTAGAATTGCATCATTTGGTGCTGCTTAAAAGTTGTTACCCAAGAATTTAGTCTATTATGATGTTAGTGATTTCTTGGATTAAATTTCTTTTGAAAGACCAAATTCTAGCAGCATTATTTTCCTGACTGATGTTTTTTCAAATGCATACTGAGAATATTGGGAACTGGCCTGATGGCATTAAGATGAAACAGAAAATTATTTTTCTTTTCTATTACACAGTTTTATTTGTAGGCAGAGGTAGGAGTTTTGAGAAAAAAATTGGTACAAATTTTTACAAGCATCATCATTTTTCCCTCTCTCATACTTTCAGATATTTTGAAAAGTGATGCAATTGGATGTCATGCCTTTTTTTTTTCTCTCTAAGCTGTTGTTGGGAGATGGTATCACCACTATAGTAGTCTTTTGCAAAATGTCAAATGTCAGGTTAGCAAATATAAGTGCCGTGAAGTCAAAAATGTCCTCAGCTATGTCTAATAATCAATGAATCCAGATTGAAAACGGTTTTAAAAAAGATTTTAATGTCTTCAAACTCCAGCAACTGCAGCCTGATGTGTGAAGCTCTTTTGATGACTTTGTACTCTACCTCAGACCAGAAGTGTAAAAGCATTTAGCCTTTCACTGTTGATGTGCTAATGGTTGAGGTGATTCATTCAAGTATTAATTTGCTGGTTTTGCTGCAACAGGAAGATTACAAAAGTGAATATTGATTGCAGATGCCCAAGGTGCCAGATCTCTAAATGATCTGTATATTCTGTATTTGGTATCTCTTTATCTCAGCCATATGGGTATCTGCCAGCAGCCACTGTTGTTACTTTGACCTCTTCATCTCACATAATTCACCCAACCATCTCTCTAAATGTTAACAACTTTATTCTGGCCATATGATCTGAGCTTTTTTTTTCTGAATGAGCTTTTAGCAACTTTGTCCTTGACTGTGGCCACAGGATGGCTTGATATTGCTGAGAAAAGGAAAGGGCTGAGTGCTCACTCCTGTCCCACGGCCTCCATTTCACAAGGCTTGGTGCTGGCAGTGAAGATGAAAGGGTAGAAAGGAGACCTAAACATTCTCTTTACACTTCAAAGCCAAAGATCCCAGGAAACATGAATCTGGTCTATTTGAGAACAGCATTTCATGCTGACTCTGTGTTTGTAGTACTCTACAAATCACTGTGTACTTTGTCCTTAATATGATATTGGGTAAAGCACAATTTTTGCATAAGTTTCATTTTATTCTTCTTTCTAAGCCAGCTAAAGTTTTTTATGAAAAAGGTACCTGTGGTTTATTTTTAATATTATCTTTGTCATATACACTATTGCTGTTTGCTGAGGCCTCTGTCAGGAGGATGTTTCTTGTCAATGGTAACAAACTGGGTAGCATGGTCAAAGTGGGCCTGTGTCTGGTCCCTTTAAAATCAGTGAAGCAGCCATTGACTTCAGTAGGAATTGGTCTGAACTTCTTAAGTGGAATAATGTTTTCTTTTGTCATCTTATTAGAACAAGAATAATGCTTCATAAACAGCCTCAATGAAGGAGACTCAAGTACTGAAGAGACTTAAAATGCAAGAGACTGTTAATATTCTTTAATTTCTCTATAGCCATTATATTTGTTAATAGAACATCTTGGAGTGTGGTTCATTGCAAGATGAAACTGGGGAGGAGTTATTGTCATCTGGCTTGCCTGGGTGCAAAAAATGCATGTTTATGTTTTGGTAGAAAAGCTCTTTGCTGTCATTTCACAAACAATATTCTAATGTCTTTGAAGCCAGAATGAGTCTGTTGACCTAACAGATTGAGAAATAATTTCCAGTAGCAGAAAACTGCTTTTCCAGAGTCATGCTGAGACACTGACTCAGGAACAATTAGGGCAGGCTTCAGAGAGTGGATGAAACTGTCAGAAGGCTGCAAATTACCCCAACCATCCTTTCCCTTTTTTAATGGTCTTAACATGGGGGTTGTCTAAGGCTACTCACATCGCTGTGATGGCCATGAATGCATGTAAATGTCTTGCTCTACTAAATAATCTTGTGTGTCACCTTCCTCTGATAAACTATTCCTTATCTCCTTACACCTTTCAGATCCTCACAGCAGAGTGTGCCTTACCTCAGCTGATCAGGACGACCCCCTCAGCTCTTACATCAATGCTAACTACATCAGGGTAAGAGCTCCACAGTCCAGTGTGTCTGCCCACCCTCTGTCAGCCACTGTTAATGTAAACAGAATTGCCATGCACACTGGCTTTTACATTCAGCATCCTAGCTGATCTGATTGCTCTTCTCTCCTGCTTACATTAGCTGAAACACAAATCTCAAAGTGCACCTGCACAGATTCAGACTGAAAAAAACATACTTCTGCAGTTCTTGATGCAAAATTCCTTGTCAGCTAGCCTAACCAAGGCACTGGATAATCAGCCTGAATAAGGCTCATGACCTAGCCAGTCACCTCAAGGCTGTAGGACACTCTTTGCTGGAATTCCGTGAGTCTGCACTGTGCCTTTGCTCCATGTACACATGTGCAGGAGAGAGACGGAGAGGAGAGCTGGTGCCACAGAGTCAGCATTTCATCCAGGATAGCTCTCTGGTTTTTTAAGAGCAAACCTTCAAGGTTATGGTGAACACCGCTGTTAAAGCTGATCTCTTGTTCTTTTGTTGGCAGGGCTATGGAGGAGAGGAAAAGGTATATATTGCTACTCAGGGACCGATAGTTAATACTGTCACTGACTTCTGGAGAATGGTGTGGCAGGAGCGTTCTCCCATCATTGTCATGATTACCAATATAGAAGAGATGAATGAGGTAATGCTGGTACATCCAGTCTATATTTTTATCTCTACTCCAACAGTTATTTTCAGCATAGACACTAAGCCAGCAAACAGAAGTTAGTTCAGTGGCCTGTGCAATCATAGCCAGCATTAAATTCTTCAGGCTCAGAGAAGATGTGGGCTTCTCCTTTGCTTCAGTTTACTGTGAGTCCTGTTTTGCTGTGTGACTTCTCCTACTGTTGGTTTTGCCATTTTCCTCTCCCAGCTGACCTGAAACCCCTCCTTACCCAGCTCTATTTGCAGGCAGCCTATGAAGTTCTTTCTGAAGGAATCAAAAGCAATAGTACCCCATAACTGCTAAGGCTGAATATCTTCAATCGGTAGAATTGCTGCTGCTTTATCTTGCATTTATTATGATTTGATGTCTACATGCACATTTCATTGAGGAAGTACCTGATTTCTGTATGATAATCAACAACTAGAACTGGCTCGGACATTGAGGACCTTCCCCTGAATGTGTCTAGGGAATGCTTATGAAATACTGAAATTAAGGTGCTGAAATTTTCTATTTGCCACCTACCTCCATAAATTAAACTATAGTGATGTTTGTGCTAATCCACCTAAAGTGAATTCTTCTTTTTTTTGCAGTTTGTAATACTGCAGCCCTCCATCTGTTCATTACTTACCTGCTGAACTCTTTCCCCCATAGCAGAGTTGCAAGAACTTTGTGCCTGGGCTTCAGCTCACAGACAGGTAGCTGAGCTCACATCTGCCTTTATTGGCAGTGTAAGATGTGAGAAGGTGGTCTGGGCATGTGTTGGGCTCTACATCCTCCTCCACCACTAAGGAGCAAGGCTGGATGGAGATATACAAATGTTGTTTCTGAAGCTGCAGCACCATTGTATGTCAGACTTTTCCTTGAGAACAAATTAGTAATTTAGGTTAGAGGTTTTTATTTGGAGAAGAAGCTTTAGATGCTTAGAAGCCAAAGAATATGGGCATACGTCCAGCATACAGACAGAGTTGTAATGGCTTATCTGCTAGCTGGAAGCTTAATGCTCGCAATCATCACGTGCACAAACCTTTAGCTTTTCATAGATATAAGATAAATATGTTCATGTATTTTTTCAACTTCGTTGAAAAAAGACATGAACAAGACTGACACAGAATTGTGACGCTTTGCAAGTTAAAAATGGTCAGTTATTACAGCTGGCTCATTGGAAATGTCCTGTCAAGGATTGCTGATGCAAAACAATGAATTATGTTGCTGATCTGAATGCTTTGTTTTCACTCAGGTTTTAAATTTGCACCTGTCTGTATCTGAGCAGCAGCACTGAAGCAATAACTTGCTCATTAATCAAAGTTGCCATTTTCTGACACATTAAAATATTGTGACATAGTCAGGGCACCAGAATCTTTTGCAGACTTTGAGGTTTAAAGAAGATGCAGAAGAAATGCTGCAACTATAATTTTCATAACAAGATTGTATAACAGGAAGGCAAAATAACCTTTATGTCTGGATTGCCTCCTACCTGCACTGACCAAGTGTTTCAACCCTCTTACCAGTCTTGGGAAGCAGTGCACTGCAGTGCTGATGCACTATAGAACTGAAGCTTGCTACAGCCTGTATATCACAACAGAGCTGCTGAGTCTTTCCTGGTAAATTTTGTGTCAAAATGTGTCAATGACAGCAATCTCAGCAATAAATACAAGGTCCTTCCATATAAACGTTGTCTATACTCACTCCATTTATCTGCAACACTTCTATTAATAGATAAATAACAGGACTCAAAGTACATAGTTTCAAACCCAAAAGTTTTGTTCAGCAATGATGCTAGTAAGAGAGACTTTGTATTCTTCCTCACTGCAATGGCTTCACTAATATGAGTATTAAAAGCTCTGTACCTCAGCCCTCTGTCACTTCTAATCTGAACTGACAGACAGCCCCCAGAAGTGAGTGGGCAATCTTACTCCACTCCTGTAAGCAGAGCAGTGTCTGTGCTATTGATAGCTGGTAGTGCTCTTCACAACTTTTGCAGTGGATTTTGCAGTTTATGAGTAGAGGAAGAAAAAACACAATCTGCATAAATAACTTTACAGAGACACAGTGGGCCACACTCCCAGTGGGTTATTAACTGATGTACTGTGCAGATGGAACAACACTGATTCTCCCACACAAAAATTTTGACTCAGTAACTTTGCAAGATACTTTTCTGTTGTTAGTCTTTCTCTTCAAGTGGAATTACGTTTGGTGGGGGAGAGAAAAATGATTCAACTTGTTTCCTCCAAGATTGTGTACAGCTGTGTAAAAGCAGAATCTTACTAGCATCATCTTTACTGAGGTTTGTTGAATAGCAGATACCTGCTCTCCCGTGATAATGAAATAGCTTCTTGCATTATCACAAGGGAGCCTTTTTCTCAGACTCTGCCTGATTCATGTCATTCCTTGTCCATGGACTAATTTGTGCACCATATTGAAATGCCTGTCTCTGCCTTTGCATATTGATTAATTTAGAGAAACTAAATACAAAACCACAGTCCTTTTTAGCCCTCCTTCCAGGATCAGAGGCACCTACAAATTTGCTCTGGCTCATCTCTAGTGTATCACTACCACAGAGTAGATCTCCAAATGGACTATAGTTTCTGTATTTTCAAATGTTAGTTTGTGCTGGCTGTACCTTTTACTGGTTTTTGGCAAAATCAAATATAGTAGTCCAATCCCTCTCACAGCTACTGCTGCCTTTTAGTTCCCTATCTTTGAAAGATTCTCACTGACATTTTTAAGTGGATTTTGGTACGTAATCTATTTTCCCAATCATCCCCAGTCATGTTATTTTGTGCAAAAACATATCCAAACAATCATTTTATATTCAGAGAGCATTGAGCCATTATAAAAAATAGAAAAGCTGTATTTTGTGTTTCTACATCAGTATATATGCAGGACAGATATATTAACTAGTGTATATTATACTAATCATTATTATCTCAAGAAAAAGATTAATTTTAAAACACAAGCACATTGCCACCAGTCTCTCTAATGAACCTTCAAAATGCACATCAGTTGCATAAAGATAAATAAGGATGTGTGTATTTAAAAGCATTGGTTAGTAATTACTTGATTTGTGCATTTTTAATCAAGCAATCAGGCTATTATGGATGCAGCAAAAATCAGCTGAAATGTGGTCCCTGTTTAGTAAGTGAAAGCTTGTACTTATTATAGAAATGAAATTTATTCATATTCATCTATGCATGTGTTGTATTCAATTTCAGAAGAGAAAAAAGCCGAGCCTCCCTTGATACCTGCTTAACTGGATTTGTTTTATATTGCACGCAGAAATGCACAGAATATTGGCCAGAGGAACAGGTCACCTATGAAGGAATAGAAATCACAGTTAACAGAGTCATACAAGCAGACGATTACCGTTTAAGGCTCATCACCCTAAAGGTAAATCATTCCAATGTACTTACAGTAGCTTAGCTGTCTAAACCTATAAATGCAGATGTTCAGGGGGAGTTGTGTAGAAAGCTTCTGCACAGTGTAGTGCTGGAAAAACACCCCTTTTCATTACTGAAGTCATCGTAGCTTTGCCCAGTTCACCAGAATGAAAGTTACAAGAAAATAAGCAGTCAGAGGTTTAGGCTGCATGTGTACAGTCTGAAAGCCACCAGGCCAGTTGCAGTAGTATGGGGTTCACTGGGTAAGAAACCAGTGACTCATTCTGTGCTTTCATCCTCTGGGTTCATTGATCAGTTAAAATGAAATGTCAGCTCACAGAAAGCTTCTTACTTTGCAAGGGTAGTTTTATATACCAGTAACCATTCTATCATCTTGTGGATAGAAAGTTTTAGCACAGGTTTAATTTAAGTACTTAGATACTACTTAACCTAAAGTCCCAGAGTCTTCTTTTTCAACTCTTTTCATTGCTAGGTTCTAGAATATCAAGCTATGTGTTTTAGTAACAGTCTGTTTATATAAACTTCATACGTCTTTCATCTGCCAGATCTACCCTGGCCTCAGTATAACATGGCAAGTTCTTCTCAAGCTGGAAAAACTCCCCTTTTATCCAACCAGTTTCAAGTCTCTTCAGCCATATGCTAATGGGCAGAAAGCCAGCATATGACATCCCATGTCTGGATTCAGAGTGTAGAAAGTCTGTCACTCATGCTTTTGGCAAAGGCAGCAAGGAGAAAATCACACTCCCTGACAAGTGGGAAGTGAAGAATATCTACATGTTGCAGACTTGCAGCTCATCTGGTTTTGCTTTTCAGTTAGACAGTGGTTTTGTTTTCAGTACTAGTGGGTCAATATCTCTTCCCTTCACCCCCCAAATGTCAGAATGTGAACCGCTGAGTTCTAGAGCTGAAATAAAGATTCCATTTAAGTTACCTTTCCCTACATCTGTGCATTTGCCATTTAATGGCAATAGAGAAGCAGCAGTTCTGAGCCCTGCATACATTAAGTGACTTGCTAGTGAAAACTGGAAAAGCAATGAATTGACTTCAGTTTGCCCTTAAACAGGAGTGTTCAGAAATGTGTTATTACTACATGCTTTACAGAGTCGACTGTCATTTTTCTCTCCATATAGCGGGATAAGATTTGTCAGGTTGTGGGAATTTAGAAAAAGCTCAGGCTAGAGGCAAGGCTTGTTTTCCGTTCTCAGAGAAAGTTTCCAGTGTCTAGCCACTGAGTCATGATTTCAGCTGCAGAATACATGTTGGTAGACTTCAAACTGTCTGTTAAATCTTGCTTCCTCCTAGCTGTTCCCAAGTCTTCTCACTCTCAAGGAACCATCTATAGAGAATATTTTGTTCAAGTCAAAGCAGAAGTGTACAGAACCACAGAAGTCAGGGTGCTCCAAGCAGAGGCATAAAACTTTTAACACAGCAGACTAAACTAAAGGCATCCAGAGTTCATCAGTAGAACTTTGTCTGTTTTCCGTTGCTGTCAACTAAATGATTTATATAGTGATTCATGTTTTTCTTCAGATGACTTTTACTTTTCTCTCTGTGTTATTGACAACATTTTTATTATAATTTTTCACAACTGAGTTAAGAATTGGGTGTTTATAACTTCTGTGACTCAGACATAGTCATACATTCAAAAGCAACTGTGTTTCAGAGCAGTGTTGATCAGAGTAGTGAGCTTGAGTGTTATTCATGATAACTAGTTATGCTCTCTTAAACAAAGTATTTTCTCCCTAGGATAAATAACCTAAGGCCAGACTTTGTGCTATGATAGTAAGACACTCTGTTCCTGAAGTGAGCTAGACACAGCCTTAAGGATCCTGTGGCTATGCTTCAGTGAGCACTTTAAACCCAGTGTAAGATGGAACAACATCTTAATGAAGCCCAGCCTCCCTTTGTCCAGCTCTCTTGTTCTGACCCTTGTTCCATGTCCCATGTGCCCTCACAAGTGTTTGTGACTGTGTGCCAAGCCAAAGGGAGAAACTGGTCCATCTGAAAATTAATCCATCTCAAGAAAGGAAAAAGATTTAACGTGATTGCTTTCCCAATCTAGTTCACTGTGAAGCTGTGTAAAAGCTCTGTCATCCAAAGAGAAGGATGGAAAATGCACAACCACAGAATACTCTTAGCATCCAGTGACTGACAAGTATAAGGTGGGGCTTGGGAGCGTACATGACAGAAACTATTTTCAGATTTTTGTGCCTTGTTCTTCAGAAAAAGTTATATTTGTCTTTTTCTCTCTTCAACTGAGCTAGCCATGGTTTGAAGGGAGGATTGTGGAAGCTAACACTTGTTCTTGGACCTTTTGCAAACATTTACTCTGCCCTGTGCCAGCTGGCTTGTGCAATGGCTGCAGGGGTAAGGCCAGTTCCCTGGGCACCATGTTACTATTTTGCACCTTTAGAAATCAGACAGAAGGATATCAGTCTGAACATACAAAATCAGAAGCTCACAGTGCTACTTGGCACTCCAAAAAGGAAACAGCACATTTGCTATATTCATAACCATGCTGAGACAGAGAATCAGAATTTGTGTCTCTCAAAAAGACCTGGACTGCAGCTAGATACAATTCCCACCTTCCATACTGCCTCAGAATTTCTCACCATGTCTAAGAGAAAAGTAGAATTGACAGGAGACCAATATAAGTCGGTCTGTCAGAAGAGATAGAAAAATAAGCTCCCATCTCTCTCCCTCATCTATTTATCTAGCTATCAGAGACAGAGATATGGCTCCTGGCTCTCTGTCTGTCAAATACATTATGAAAGCAATTATGTCACAAGCACAGCTCTGGCTTTGCTGAATGAATCTGTCAAGAGGGAACAGACTGCCTGGAGTGTTTTGCACACAGCTCTTGGCACTAAAAGAGCAGAATACTTTGTGGGGGGAGGAATTTTTGTTGTTTTTTTTTTCCTTGTAAAAAAAAAACAGTTTACCAAAGTGCAGTCATGATATTTGAAGTCCAGATTTTTGTGTTATGTGGCTTCCCATTTGGATTTCTGTTCCATTTAGCATTCACATAATGGTTGGGGTTGGAAGGGACCACTGGAAATAATCTGGTCCAACCTGCCTGCTACAACAAGTTCCCTTAAAGCAGGTTGCATGTGCTTGTGTCCAGGTGAGTCTTGAATATTCCAGAGAAAAAGATTCCACAAACTCTCTGGACAACTGTTTCAGTGCTCTGTCACCCTCAAAAAATTTCTCCTTGTATTCAGATGGAACTGAATACGTTCATTTTCTGTGTTTCAGTTTGTGGCCCTTGCCCTTGTCCTGTAGCCAAGCACTACTGAAAAGAGCCTTGACCCATCCTCTTGACATCCTCCCTTCAGATACTTACAGATTTTGATATGGTGCCCTCTCAGTTGTTTCCTCCAAGCTAAACAGGCCCACCATCTCCCTCTAAGTGAGGTGTTCCAGTGTCCTAATCATCTTCATGGGCCCTCCACTGGACCCTCTCCAGTAGTGCCTTGTCTCTCTTGAGGGTGGGGAGTCCTGAACTGGACACAGCACTCCAGGTGAGTCAAGTGCCCCTCTCTAGAGCTGAGTAGAGAGGCAGGATCACCACTCACAACTTGACAGCACTGCTTTTCTTTATGCACCACGGAATACCTTTGGCCTCCTTGGCCACAAGGGCACTGCTGGCTCGTGGGCAGTTCATTGTCCACCAGGTCCTTCTCCACAAGGCTGCTTTCCAGCTGGTCAGCCCCCACACTGTACTGGTGCTTGGGGTTATTCTTCTCCACGTGTAGGACCCTGTGCTTGCCCGTGTTGAACTTCATCAGTTCCTCTCTGTCCAGGTCTCCAGCCTGCCCAGGTCTCAAGGAACAGCAGCACAGCTTTCTGGTGTGTCAGCCACTCCTCCTAGTTTTGTATCATGATGAAGAAAAGTGCTGAGGGTACTCTTTGCCCCTTCATCCAGGTCATTGATGAGTAAACTGAACAGTGCTGAACCCAGTACTGGTCTCAGGGGAAGGCCACAGGCTATGGGCCTTCAAGTGGGCTCTTTGCTGCAGATCACAGCCCTCTGAACCCATTCAGCCAGTTCTCAATACATCTCACTGTCCTCTCATCTAACCTATGTTTTCTGAGCTTACCTCATGAGGAGGTTAGAGGAGACAGGGTCAAAAGCTCTGCTGAAGTCAAGATAGACAATATTCCTGCTCTCCCATCATCCACCCAGCCAGTCATGCGGTCACAGGAACCTTTCAGACTGGTCAAGCATGAATTCCCCTTGGAAAATCCATGTTGAATACTCCAAATAACCTTCTTTTCTTCTACATATTTAGAGGTGATATGCAGGGTGAACTATTCAATTGCCATTTTAGGGATGGAACTGAGGCTGACTGATGTGTAGCCCCCTGGGTCCTCCCTCTTGCCATCTTTTTGAAGACTGGAGTGGCATTGGTTTTCCTTCAGTCTTCAGGCACCTTCCCTTTTCTCCATGATCTTTCCAAGATGATCAGCAGATGTTACTCAGCAGTAACATCTGCCTGCTCCCTCAGCACTCATGGATAGATCCCATTGGGGCCCATAGATCTGTGGGTTTCAGGTTTACCTAAATGCCTTCTAACCCAGTGCTTATCAACCAAAGGAAAGTTGTCTTTTTCTCCAGAATTTCTTGTCCTCAAGGTCTGGGATTCCTGCTGGCCAGCACTGGCAATGAAGAGTGAAAAAAAGAAGGCATTCAGTAACTCTGCCTTCTCTGTATCCTCCACCAGCAGGGCTCCCACCTCATTCAGCAGTGGGGCTACATTTTACCTGCTCTTCCTTTTGCAACTGATGCAACTGAAGAAACCCTTCTTGTTGTCCTTGACATCCCTTGCCAGATTTAATTCCAAGTGGGCCTTAACCTTTCTTGTCACATCTCTGCATACTTTGACAACATTCCTCCCAAGTGCCATGTCCCTTTTTCCATATTCCATAAATTTCCTTCTTGTAGATTTTTGGGTTTTGCTTGGAGTTTGTTTGTTTTGGGGTTTGGGTTTTTTGGTTGTTTTTTTTTTTTTTTTTTTTTTGCCAGAAGCTTCTTGCTCATCCATGTATGGCTCCTGCCCTCTTTGCATGATTTCTTACCCAGAGGCATGCACCGAATTGAGCATGGAGGAAGTGATGCTTGAATATTTACAAGTTGTCTTGGATTCACTGTCTTCTAGAGCCTTAACTCAAGGGATTCCTGCAATTAAGTCATTGAAGGAATCAAAGTTATGTCTTCCAAAGTTCAGACTTATAATCCTACTTAGTTCCCTTGCTCCTTCCATGTAAGATCCTTCACCATCTCTTGGTCACTGCAGCCAAGGCTGCCCCCAGCCTTCAGGTGCCCAACCATGTACTTAACGCAAGGTCACCTCTCCTTGTTGGCTTCTCCACCATCTGTGTCAAAAAGATCTCATCAGTGCTCTGCAGCAATCTCTGGACTGTGTGTGCCCAGCCATCTTGTGTTTCCAGCAGATTGATTTCATCTTCTCAGTCTTAAAGGGAAGGCCATGTTTCAGCATCAATTTTACAATGAGAAGTTCTTGTAAAACTGTTGTGGTGTTTGTCTTAACTGGATTGCAGAAAGGAGAAGAAGTCAGAAACCTGAAACATTACTGGTATACGTCTTGGCCAGACCAGAAGACACCAGACCAGGCCCCTCCTCTGCTACAGCTAGTACTGGAAGTGGAAGAAGCCATGCAGAGCGCAGAGGAGAAGAATGCCCCAATGATTGTTCACTGCAGGTAAATAAATGTTGTGTCTGAATTCCAAGGGCTTCTTCGCATACAGTGACGCAGTGCAGATTGCCACACGGGCCATCAGTCACACGTGTGAAATCTTGCCCAATTGCTTCTGAAATGTGCTTGGAACTCCAAAGCTTTAATGACAATTATTTTCTATACCAAGTGTTCAGATACAGGCTGAGTTGAACATAAAAGCTGGCAGTGGCTCAGTTACTTGTAAGAATAATTTCATTTCATTTGCCTTACCAGTAATACATGCCTTTAATTATCTTTGTAAGGTTGGTTAGCAGAGATTAACATATGTTAAGTGAAATTGAGTAGGAAAACCCATGCAAGCAGACATATAATAGTATTACATTTTAAGCATCAAACCCCCTATTTTGTAGGTTCCTTCTTTGCTTTTTTAAAAATAAATCATTATTAGGCCAAAGACAATAATTTAAATATAACACATAAATGAAAGAGTGACAAAGCCTGTTACAGCAAGTACTAATTAATAGTCAGGAAATGTATGCAGTTGATGGTAAAACTGAAGTATTAGTAAGAATCCCTGGCAAAGATGAAAATTTCTTATATGGAAGGAGCACAATCTTTACAGCAGTTTGATGCCTGATGAAAAAATTGTAATTATCAATCAGAGCAGAATAAAAATAGATGAAGATAGATACTTCTCCTCTGTCCTCAGAAAGAAGTGGGATGATGTACTTATCATTTGTAGACATGATGAACTATGTTCTTTGGCACTTCTATCTAGGGAGTGTGTTAAGCATCAGCAACCACTATTAAATCAGATATGCTAGTTGATTTTCACCCAAGAGTGGTTTAAAAAAGTTGGTTCACGCACTCTAAACCATCAAAGTTTAGTATAGATGAATTACAGTTCTTGGAAAATTGGAGAAGTTCCAGAGGTCTAAAAGGAAGCCCTGTTTTGCCAGTGTTTAGGAAGGTTAAATGTGATTATTTGAAAACTACAGTCTGTTCTCAAAACAGTTGTTCCAGGTAAATAGCAGAAAGCCTGATAAGAGATGCAGTTTATCTTGCCAGGGTAATCTTCCATCATTTCAATAACATACATTTTGCCAAATTTATTTTTGTATGGAATATTGCTTAATTTTGCATAATGTTTTCTAGGAAACAGCAGATGGTTGCTCTCCAAAAGCCACAGTAAATGGGTATTATACAATGAGAATGTTTTTATAGAGTCTCTTGGCAGAAATGGTTGGTAGCCTGGTGTCATCACAGATCCGACTGTAAGCTAATGTGGAGTAATCAGTATTAAAATGCTCGTGTGATACCACATGTCCAGCTTTTCTGCCTGTGTTTTAAAACAGAGGTTGGAAAAATTTAGGTGAGTTCAGATGAAAATAAGAAATGGTTTGTAAGGAGGTCCTCTTTGTCCATGGAAATTTGTGACTCTCTCGGAGCTCCTTGAAGAACTATATGGTATCTGCTGCTGGTTACCATCTCACTCTTGCTTTGCATATTTGTTCTGTCCTCTTGTATGGTGTCATCCCCGTGACACTGTAACAGTCTGGGGAGAAATGGAGCATTTTTATTTGAAAAAATACTAAGAGACAAGGAGATAGGATTATGATGTGTTCTGTATGGATAATGTGCCACCCGATGCTGTCTCAGCCACTGAGAGACCTGCAGCTTGTCCTGCAGGTCTTTATCTAAAAATGGGTGTTGTTCCCTCCCTTTGTAAAACACTGAGGTGACTGGACAGTAAACAGTATCAGGAGCTGTGTGCTGTGGTCTGTTTGGTTATGGTCAAGTGGAAGATGAAGGATTTGTGGGCAGCTGTGAACCATGAACTCCAATGTTGCTTGAATGTTTCTTGCCAGCGGTCTTGCATTACGATTTTCTCACAATGTAAATGAAAGCAGAATCCTGTAGTTGTGTCAAGTAATTATTCCTGAGTATGTTCACTTAATTATTTCATGCATAAGAAGGGCTTCCAGCATTTGCTGGCAGTTTGTTAGGTAATGAGAAGAATTCACAGCTTCTATAGCACTGTGCCTTTGAAAATAAATTCAGTTCTGGTCAGATACAAAAGAGTTCAGGAAAATTTTAAGAACTTTTTTTGATAGTGAATTTGTTGTATTCTGCTCTAATTCAAATTACTAGATTTCAGGTCTGATCAGAAAATGGCATCACACTTACTATACCACTGTTAGCTCTAATTATTTAAGCAAGAGTTGGGGTTTTTTTTCGCTCTAGCTGTGAATGAAAATAGCTTCAAAGAAGCTGTTAAAATTGAGAATTTCAAAGCAAAGTTTGCCTTCAAAGCAAGGCTTGCTGTCCAACCAAATCTTACTAAGAAATGCAGAAGCTTTTTTTCAATGGTTCAGTGAGAGGTTCAACAACATATTGGTTCAATGAGTCTCCAGTAGTTCATTTTTAGCACTGTATCTGCAATGTTCACCCTTCTGCTGTGAGTAGCTCACACTTAATCATGTCATCCAGCAAAGCTGGTATCTTTTCCTAGTTACAGCTTTCCATCTGGAAGCACCCAGCTGGCAAAGGTCAGAGGGACAAAAGGTATGGTGGGGTCTGTGCTGCTTTAGTGGCAATTGCTGGACAGAAAAGTTCCAAAATCCTTCTGACATCTCCACTGCCTCTCTCTGCTCTTCCCTTCCTTAGTGCAGGCATCGGGAGGACTGGTTGCTTTATTGCCACAAGTGTCTGCTGTAAACAGCTGAGGAACGAGGGCATAGTTGACATTTTGCGAACAGCCTGCCAGTTACGGTTAGACAGGTAAGAAAGCCTGCTTCCTTTCCAGGAGAATAAAAAGCAAAAATGGTAATAGTTCCCCTTATTTAAGGAGAAGAATGTAAGAGGAGAAGAACAAACCGAAGTGGAGGCCAGGAAAGAACATTCCTCTGACTTTTAATCTTTGCCTGAGCAGTAAACCTTGCTGAACAGCCCTGGAGCTGGTTTAGGTTCACAGCTGGCATCAAAGTCTGCACAGCTGTCCATCTCCATAAAGCAAGGGGCGACCTTTTACCAGCTGAGGAGTTGGCCCCATGTGTTCACACAGAAGCAAAGGCTCAAAGATCTGCTGTACTTCAGTTCAGAGCCACATATCATCACTTTTCTCCCAGAAGGAGTAATGAAAATTTATCTCATATACTGGAGCTGTGGGCCATGGTGGGAGAGACGTTGCCTGGGGAAGGAGAGTGCACAACCTGGAGTGTTTGCAGACATATGAAAGGAGCTGTGAAAATCTCCACAAATTCAATGGTTTCCAGTTAAGCATTTCTTAACACACCACCTTGAGTTTGATTATTAAGTAAACAGACTTGAATTTTGTACCAGAGATGTTATTTTTCCTCTCCCACTGGTTTCAAGTGCCATCAAAACATGTCTCAGTGCTCTCTCTAATGATAATGATAAATGTAGTCGGGGGAAGAGATGTCACGAAAAACATACCAAAGATTTTTCTGAGGGAAAAAAAAGAACCTCAACCCCACGCTGAACTTTATTTCAGAGAAGAAATTATGCTCAGTGGGAGGCAAAAAATGAAATGCTTGCTGCCCTGCTGAGGCTCTGATAGACAGGGACCTGCAGGGGCTTAGAGATTTGGCTGTGTCAGTGGAATCTAGCCAGACAAGGGAAGGCTTCTTGAGAAAAAGAAAACCAGATTATGAATAGTGAGTGCTGATTATCCATGGTCCAGTTAAATATCTGTCTGGATGTGAAATATCTTGTCTCTGTGACTAATGTTACACAGGGAAAATGCCACACAAATGAAGACGGAGGGCGCCTGCTTACAAATGTGTGTGATACAGCAGACCAAGTGCAAATTCTAGCTTTGAAGGGAGAGGGGAACTGGCAGTCACTGTAAGACTCTGAAGAAGGAAAATCATACTTAAAGGACACCATAGGGAAAAGGAAGACTGCAGGAGCCTCTGTAGCTGCCATGTAGCTCTCAGGAGTGGGATGGAGTAGATAAAAGCCATTTAAATGTCATGGGGTAAAATACTCAAGATGGAAAGAAGATCACCATCCTTCCTACAGAAAAGCATGATTTCTTCAAGGACTGAAAAATAGGGCTTGTAGTCTCTTGGAAGTCATGCTGCCACCCACTCTCATTTTCACTAACTCCTCCCAAAATCTCCAGGAGACTTCAAAAGTAGCATGAGAGGTTGAGACAGTGTCTCAACCGAGCAGCTATAAGAGGGGAAGACTGTGTCTCCTCCTCTTGCCTGATGATTACTGTCTAGGCTGGTAAGGAGTCACCCGGGACTTAGGGAAAGAAGGCTGAATGCAGGCCAGAGTAGATGTCTGAAGGAATGCACCTCCCTGCTTTGCACAGAAATAGAAAGGTTGGCATTAGCCCTGAGAACTGCCTTTGAGGTTGCCATGTAGCCATGAGAGAGAACAGAGGGGTTTTTCCCTTCATTCCCTCACGAATCCCTTGGAAAAGTTCTGTGCACTGGGCTTTGCATTAGTGGCCAACAGATGGTCCTAAAATAACCTAGTATGACTAAGGAGAGGAAGTAATCACATTTCTGCATCCTTCCCACAGTGCTGAGAGACATTTGCTGTCATTGCCCACAATGCAACTCAGATTTCAAAGGTTTCTGTGGCAAATAGGGGTGAAAACATAATTCTGTGCCAAAGCCTGGACAGCAAGCACATGTCATGGTGTGCATATGTGTGGCAAGGGAGGAAGCCACCACATAGCAGGAAACTGGATAAAAAGGAAAATAATTTCCTGTGGTCTGAATCTCAGTGGACACCCTGGTGCTTCTGCTGCTACAACTTCAGGGTGCAACCCCACTGTTTATGGAACTTCGAGGGGAGAAATTGTCAGATATTACTAATGTTCCTTGTGTGTTACAGTCTGACAGAGATATATTTCAGTGCTGTGTAGAGCACAGAGGGACTCAGAAACAAATCAACTGTGAGCTTGTATTAAGGAGAGCAGATGGGGAGGAGATGCTCAGCTAGGAAATTATTTTTTTTTAGAAACATGGTGTGTGTTTCTCACCTTTGTTAGATAATGAGAGGTTAGAGAATAGGTCCCTGCCCTTCCCTGCTCATTGTTAAGTGTTATTTCAAGCAGCTGCTTAACAAAATAAGTGCAAGGGGCTGAAGGACAAGGTTGTCTTTCCTGCTTATCTGTCTTACTGGTATGGCTGCTGTGTGACCCATAATGGTTAAGTTGGACCACATAGGAAAGGGCTGTCCCCAAGGAGAGTGCTAGCAGTCTGCTACCCATTTGGCTTAGAGGAAGCAACTTTTCATTCCTGTCCTCTGGTGAGGTTTCTAAGGGAATGCACCACATATACTCTTCTCAGACTGACACAGTCTGGTTGGCTCCAGTCACCTGTGGGTTCCCATGTTCCTCAGCTCTCCTTGTCATTTCAGCCTGCTTTTGGCATGGCACTGCCAGCATCCATGCACCAGTGCTGGCATAATTCTGTGTACGTTTTCTTTGAGCTTCACATATAAGTTTCAATTGTTTTCATAATGGATTGTCAGGAGATCATATCACTTTCAGTGGTACTCTTAGCAAAATTTCAAGTGTTAGTAGAATCTGCTTAAAATTAACAGCTTCATCCTAATTGGTTTTGTTCATTTCTGTCTCTCCCTGTAGTGCTTATATGTTGGTTAATATGCTACTTGCAGAAATACACAGGCTAATGACACATGAAAAATAAACTACTTTACTCCTGCTTGCATTTCCTTTCAGGTTTTCAGTTTTAAAGAGAACATTAAAAGCTAAAAAATTAGCTGAACCAAAACAGGTTACTGTGCTGAGGAATATTTTGCTATCAGGGTGTGCATAGCAGTCAACTCAGTTACAAATCTGAGTTGTCCTTTCTAAAGTAACATTGTGTGCTCCAAAATCCTGATGGCCATCCCTAGTTTTGTGGCTAACTTGCCAAAAGCTTGGTGTGGAGTAGCACAGAGGAAAGAATCCTCATTGCAGAATGGGAAAATGGCATCAGTTGTCTGGGCTGGTGTGGCTTGACCTGGCCTGGCTTTCTTTGATCCCAAATTTGGTCCCTAGTGCAGCTGTACAGTCTTGGATAAGCTGCTTCCCCTCTTTATTCCCCTGCTCCCATCTATCTCTGTAGGGCTTTGGGGTGGGAATTACTTTTCACAGAAGGGTACTTAGACTACAGGTGCTCAGGTAAGATAAGATAAATGATGGTGATGCTTTCCTGGAGGAGAGCCTCTGCCAAGGAAAAAAAATGAAGGTAAAGCCCATTCCTGTTCTCACTACCTTCTGTTCCTTGCTCAGTAGACTTTCAAAATGGAGCTGGAGGTCAGGCTTAAAGCTGGTTGCAATCAATGGGCACTTCTCACTCATTTCAGAAAGCTTTGGAATAGACCTTTGGTGTGGAGCACAAGCTTCATGTTAGCTGTGCTATTTCCTTACATGTTTGCAAGTAATAAGACTGCTGTTTCCCTCCCCTTTTCTTCTTGCCTTTCAGGGGAGGAATGATCCAGACTTGTGAACAGTATCAATTTGTGCATCATGTCATGAGCTTGTACGGAAAGCAGCTTTCTAGAGCAGCAGAAGAATAAGTGTTCATGATATTCCTAAAGGCTAAAGCCAGGAGAACTTTTGACTGCGCTCAGATATATTTCAGATCTGATAAGAGACACATGGTAACCTGGCTGTCTTAGCTGGAAAGATATTATTTTACTTTGATATTGCTTTTATGCTCTTGTTTGCATTGACATTAAAGAGCTGAGGTACACCTTGTCTTAAACATATGTGACAGGACGTAATCTTCACCAAAAAAGGCTTATTTATACTGTAAATAATTATAGTAGCTTCATTTGTTACAAAAGCAAGGAAAAAAACAGAAAAAATCCACTGTCTTCAGTTTGTTCTTTTTTAAAAGGTCATTGCTAATATATCCAAATACAGTGTGAAACTTTTTGAATTGTCATGCTGAAATGTGCCGTATGTTGACTAAGCTTGAAAGTAAATTTTTGCCTCTTTCTGATTGTTTTTACATATAAAATTACCGAATACTGTGTGTATCGTAAACCTTCTGAGCCTCTGCATTGAAAGACTCAAGTAGATTTGCATTGAAATGATGTTTCACACATCATGTTTGCTTGTTTATTTTTTCTAAAGCAGTCCACTACCAGTGTTATCTGAACTAGGGGGGAAACAAGATTTCAATGACATGAGTCAAATTCTTGCCTCGAATTCTTACCAGCAGTGTACCCCAGTATCATCACAGTGGGGTCAATCTCAGTAGACATTAATCTGAGCATATATTCTTTGTGCTTTACCTTTTCTTTGTCAATATTTGGGCATCTTAGTCATCTGGCAAACAGATTGTATTTCTGCAAATAGTTTCTATTTTTATGTAGAAGAGAATTTCTCCTGAAATCTGAGATTCAAAATCAGGTGAGGAATTTTTTTAGTTCATCTTTATTAAAAATCTAATAATAAAATCACTTTTATTCTATGAGTTTATACTTGTTTCAAAGTTTTGAGGGTAACCATGTGTCCAGTGCCTATTAAAATTAATGCAAATCCTAAAGGCAGCTTAAAAAAAAAAAATCAATGTGAACTTGTTGGCTGCTTTGTGAGAAATTTGCCCTCAAACCAAATTTAGACAATAATTAGCCCATTCTAACCACTGGTCCAGGCAACAGTGTTTCCTTTCCAATAATAAAGACTGCTGCCTGTGCTTTTTGGTTTAGACTTCAGTCAGGCTGGGAAGATTGTAGTTTGTGTTCAATACTTAGAGGTGAGCACACGTTTTAGTGCTTCACTGAGCAGAGAGAAATGGAGGTACGCAGGATCCTTAATATGAAAGATGAGTGTTTTGTGAATAGGAGCTCTGATGACCTACTAAAAATATATTTGCTTCTCTTTATTTGTAACAATAACCAAAACCCACTGTTTCGATTAGTGCAGAAGATTCTGAGAATTTACTGCACTTCCTAATCAGGAGAAGGTAAAGCAGCTCTCAGAACAATAAGGGCTGATCCTGCTCCCACTGATGTTTTGCCATTGACGTCAGCGGGTGCAGGGTAAGGCCTGAAATGTTACGCCTACAACTTCATCACTGTGGGGAAAAAGTTTCCCAATATTTCAGTACACATCTTTGTGTTTATTCTGTATCCATGAACCTGTAAAAATCCTGTCTGCAGGGTTTGCATGAATGTGTGGCAAAACGTGTTATCTTTAAACCACTTAATTTTATTGCTGTATTTAAAATATTTCCTTCAGTGAGAAGCTAGCAGAAAGAACTGGCATTCTTTTTTAAAATACTGGTGATAGTCTTTAAAGAGAGCAATAAACTTAAGCTTTTGAGCATAACATGACTGTTATTTTTATGTAAATCTTGATAGCTATATTCTCTGTGCTACCGACTTCTTTGAAGGGGTAACACTATTCCATCTAAACACTCCTTAAAAATAACAAAATAACCACTGATATTCTGGTTAATACTGAAAGTGGAACTCCCTATAAATATTTTTCAGCTTTTCGGTGCCCTTCCATGTCAAAACTGACTCAGTGAATAAAACTACTTGCTCTGTCATTAGCTTCCCATGCATCTGCTAAAGAGTGCTTGTTGGTTGGAGGGCAGTGTGCGTCTAGGAGGTAAGTTCAACATATAAATTGCCTCCTGCACAAGGAGATTTTCTAGAGAATAACTTTATGGCAAGCAAGGTAAAAAGGGCTCTAAGATACTGACCTTGAGGTCCTTGCACAGATCCTCAGCAGGTGTTAGCTGGCAGTGCTTCACTCACTTGAGTAGATGTGAATGATTTACGACAATGAAGGAAATCTGGCCTGCTGTCCACTCCTATTCTACACATGTGGAATGTCCTGAGAGTGTGGCTGTTAATAAAATCAGGTTGTTTGGCATCAATTCACTGCTACAAAGCACATGTCAGTCTCGTTGCGTGCTCTGGTGATGAGGGCTGAACTGCTGCTGCCTCATACCAGGCAAGAGCAATATCACTTGGTCAGGATCAAAATATTCAAATGCCTCTTAAAGTGTTATTTTGTCTAACAGATGTGGAGCTAATCCTCCTAATTACTCTCTGGCCTTATCATAATTAACATATTTCTGTCTCTTTTTTTCTTTACTTTTTTAAAAATAGAATTTGAGATCTGAAGGACCTTTTATCAGCTTTTCTGATCTCTTCTGGCAGCAGAGGTAGTCTTAAGTGCTTAAGATTAGCACAAAGGAGCTCTGGCCGTGTGCAAGCACTTGAGATGAGTGGGGCTGCTGCTTCTGTAATCAGTGTGTTTGAAACTGAGCTGACAATAGGAGCTAAACTAAGCTATGTCTCTGGCTAATCTTTTTACTCCTTCTCTATTAAATGAAAATTCCAAGCATACTTCATCCACCCTCTCCTGCTCAGTGCCCAGGACTCTCTGTACCAGAGACCACAGCATTAGTACCTACAACACAGTTGTTTCCCAGAGGACTGAATTCCTCTCTCCAGGTGGGTAAAAATATAACAAACATGAGATGATTTTATTTAGAACCAGCTGTGATGTCTTCTGTTTGATAAGCTTTTTCACACTTGGAACAGGGCAGAGGCTAGCTCAGTGGCTTGGTTGTTTGCTGATCATTTGGTCGATTTGGTCACCACACTTAAGCAGTTTTATCCTGTTTCTGTCATGGTAACAGACTAATGGAACATTCTGTCCTCATGCAGGTAGTCTGAGATCAGCAGGTGCCAAAGTTATGTAAAAACAAAAACTAAGATTGCACTTGAGTGTAAGAGCTGTCCCCAGATAAAGCACGACTCACTCTATGAAGGATCAAGATTAAGATGACTTAATCAAATTATTCTTAAATGTCGACTACCTAGTAGTCATGTAGGGAAGAGAACTGCATTTCTCCCAAGACTTTCAAAAGTATCTGTTTATTCTGGACTTTTCTTCTGTAATTAGTCTAAAATGGAAAAATCTTAACGTGAATTTGTAGTTGCAAAAGGGACTTGAGAACGAAGACAGGCAAAATAAGACCTTGGTTCCTGTCACTTCCCTGCTATCTCCTCGGAAGAGGAATTGTGCGGCTTGCACATAGAGGGTCGGGCCTCATAGGTTTGCTGTGGAGGAAAAACAAAACACTTTTCCTGAAGTCCCTGGAGAAAAACTTTTTTTGTTCTGCTGAGTCTGTAGATAAGTATTTCCTGGTGTCTGGAAGTGACTGTCACCTTAGGATAAAGTAAGGCAGCCCAAGGAAGCTTTTTTCCCTGCAAGTTAAAAAAGAATTCTCCATTCAAAGGCGCAGAAAAAATAGGTGAATGAAAGCAGCATTTGCAGCTTTGTGCATAAGGTACAGGCAGTCAAAAATCTGCATGCGCTAGGCAGCACAAGCATTGATTTCTAGTGCCTCAACGTGAATTTTACATATTCACAAAGATGTTAATTTCTTCAATTACATGGAAGGAAAGAGAAGAATCCACTCTCATTTGAGCACTGATAGAGGTCAGGCTCCAGCACCTGAACACAACAGATGCTACATTCTCATGGCATGGTGTGAAAGTCACAGAAGGGGTTATGATTAGACCTGCCCAAGCTTTTGGGCCATGTAATACCCAGCAGGGCAGCAGTGTCAGTTTTACTCAGATGATTGCAAAGCTGAATGAAGAGAGAGACTGAATTACTTACTCAGAATTAAAAGCCATATTGGCACCAGAGCTGGCAATATGGCTCTGAACATTTGAGAACATAAAGCTTAAACAGTCTGGCAAAGGACTTGGGTATTGCAATTCCTGGCCCTTTCTCTCTGCTGGACCATGCTACTCAACTTGTGTTTCCTCTTGGTTCTTTATCTCTTATCTGCCTGTTGCTGCTTATGCTTTAAATAGAATTAAATAAGTCAACTTTCTTGCACTACTGTTAACCCAGTATTTTGATAGCCAGTGTTTTCCAGAAATCATCTCTTTGCTTGGACAGAGCCTGTCTTACTAGACACCCTTCAGAAGGCTCAACCTCTTGTACATAGATCTTTATCCCAGAATTTTAGGGGTATAAATCTGCAGTTATGTGCATCTTACTAATGGCATTTCTCCATTAAGAAAAAGGTGTTTGCCTGAGTTAAAGCTTATTAGTCTGACCTTAACTCTGCTATTTCTAGTACCAGGTGCAACTTTCTTCTGAAAAGCCAAAGGCAATATTTCCCTGGATCATAGGGGGAAAATCCCCTTTGCATGTTTAGCTTGTTTGCCTCTGAAGTGGACACAAGGAAACACGTCAAGAATTAAGTCAAAACTGATAATGCATAATGGAAACCTTCTTTTGTAAATTAGCTTTGACTCCTTCTACCTTAAAAGAAGGAAAGCCATGTGTGATTGGTTTTATCACATCCACTGTTGTCTTCTTGATGACTTGGTCAGGATCAAAATATGTTGTGAGGAGTACAGAAAGCAAACACTCAGGCAGCACAAAGGTCAGGGTGTCAGTTTGGATAGGTGGGAGGAATTGGATTGTGTTGGCAGTATTTTGGGGAAAACACAACTTTCAGTCCAGAAAGCAGGTTTCTCTGTAGCTAAGTTGGGCTCTTGTTCCTGAAGTAGAATATTGAAGACATAAGTGAATGTTGGTTTCTTCATGCATTTGTTAAACAAGCAATAAATAACACCTTATCTACTTCACAATGTGACCAGTCCCATTTCCACACACTTCTGATTTGATCTGTGTTAATAGAACACAAGCTTCCAGACAAGCGAACACAGAGTGTCTGCCTTGCTGGATTCCTTCTTTAGCCTGTGAAACAGCATATGTTTGTTTTGGCTGTCTAAATGTGGTATTTTTTGCTCACTGGAAAGGCTGACAATGTTTCAGTCTCTGCACTGTTTTTTCTTGTTTTTTTGGTTAAACTTTTCACCTTCCTCTTTCTTTCTAGAGACTAGCAGAAATCACCTAAAAATCATCAGGAAAAGGTGGTATATTCCTGGAGGGGGATGGGAGGCTGGAGTTCCAGAGTTTAGCCATAAATTTATTCTCATCAGCCTGTAGAAGTTGGCTAGATTTTTCTGTTCTTTGGTTTTCTCAGTTCCTGTGTTTTGCAGAGCATAACCCGGGTGCCTCCTGCACTAGACTCCCTTTTAAACTGAAGTTAACGTAAATATGGAGTGGACAACAACATTTTGTTCCAAACAGAAATCAAGTCAGGTCAGTTAAGCAGTTTATTGCCACTATACCTTGTTAAGCCTTTGTTGCAAGCAAGGTAGGTAGTTTGTGTCCTGCAGAATGGATTGGTTTTATCCACCTAAAACAATCTCCTGCACTATGTCAGCAATGCTGTGGTTAACTCAAATGAAGTTTAAAAAAGCCAAATACACTGAGCTGTGTAAATAAAGTGCCCTTCCCATTAGGAATGAAGTCCTCCATATGAAGAAGTGTGGCAGTATCTTAGACTTATTAAGGAATAGGAGAGAGCTGATTAAAGAATGGTCTCCAATACTGATTCTCTAAAGCACAGAGTCCCAGCTTGAGTAACTGAATGAACTGGCTGGAAATGAGAGAAAGTGCTGCATATATAAATATAAAATAAAGCCAAAGCCTAGAGGTGTGAAAGCAGCACTGGGGAATGACTTAAACATCAAAGCAGGATTTTTTGAATGTTTAACTGTTTGAAACCTAGACCCAAGTATTTTGGTTTTATAATGAAAAAAAAAACCTGTTAAATTGTTTCATAGACTGACTTTGATCAAAGTTTTGAAATGGTGTCACAATCAATCATAAGCAAACCTGGGATTGGGAAGGTAATGTTTATTTTTAAATAAAAAGGTATATTTTTGACCTACAGAAGGTTTATTCCTTTTAGCATCATAATGAGAAAGTGCTGAAGCCAGTGTAAAGGATGTAACAACACAGCCCACAAGAGGCCAGTATGGATTTGATTTTTGAACTATTCAAAGCTGTATTCAAAGCAGTGTAAAAGGACCCAGGCATTTTCCTAGGAATGCACCAAGCTGCACAAGTTCATGTGAGCTGAGGGGTGCAGAAAGGACAATAATGGTTGTGAAAGCTCCTGTGGTAGGAATAACCAGACCTTATCAGCTGGGATAAAAAGGTAACATTTATGTAAACATATATTCTCAAGAATGTCATAATATTTTGTGTTCTGTGGCTGTGGTCAGGCAGGGTGGAAATTGGCTGTGTGAGTCCAGTACCTTTAGACTCCTATCTGCTTTGCTTTTCCTATCCTTCCCTTACAAAGAAAGTAACTTTGTGAAGTATCACTCAAAAGTGTAATTTTCACCTTCAAAAACTCTGTGGCCTGGGATGAAAATTTTGATCAGACAATAGAAATGTAAGTAAAGGGAATTGCGTTTTTGAGGTGAAAGGAGGAACTGTAAAGGTGATTGGATGACTTTTAAGCCATGTCACTGTAGCTTTTGTAGTATTTGAAAATCCAAATCTAAAGGCAGAGCAGTGGAACAGTGAGCCAAGCAGCATCCTGTATCCCCTCTCATTTTAGCACTGGGTGCTCCTGCAGTGGATTTGCCTCACAATGAGGGGCAAATCCACAGCATTCTTTTCAAGTGCCTCTGGGTGTAGGGTAATATCTCTCCTCTTCCTAACCAGCCCAAATCAGTGTTGTCACCAACACCCATGACCATTGGTATGTACACAGGAGTGAAGGAGTGAGAACAGGACAGTTGAGAGAAGGTGGCAAAGGGGATGGGAACACCTTTAGGGAGACCAGGCATAAGGAGACAGAGTATTTGTGCATCATGCAGGGAGCCTGGAGGCAAAAGCCAGCTCAGCATGGAGATCAGGGTATATATACCCTGTTAAGGAAAAGGATTCCTTTGGGGGGATGCCCGAAGCACAGTGGCATATCTGTAATTCCTGCTGGCAACAAAGCAAACTCTCAAGGTCATATGGTCTTAACATTGTCTTTCCTGTGGGCTGTATCTTCTAGGTTGCCATGCATAATCCTCATTTTATTATTTCTGCCCCCAAATCTTGAGAAGGCTTTTGGGTTGATTTTCTTCTGCCCCAAGATCCTTCAGCAGCATAAATAACTCTGTCAGAGGCTGCAATCCCTTACTGCATCTGTCTTGTCACAGAACAATTTTTAAAACCAGAGAGCTGCAGTTTCTGGATGACTAATACTCATCCCTCAAGGACAACAATCAAATAGCCCAGTTTCCCCAAACTGCCCTTCACACACAGACCAGTCTTGGATTATTTTAGCTTAAAGCAGCCTTCTTACTGTCTTGTCACTACAGTGAGGACAATGACACAGTTCCCAGCCACATCCACTGGGAGCAGGTAGGGTACATGCTCTTGTGGAATTCACCAATCCCTCTGTATGTGATACACTTAAGAGAGGTGGGGAGGTCCTTGATTAGAAAGAAGTGCAGTGAAATAGTCTAAATGAATAAGATGGAATAACTCAGGCTGGTAGTCAAGTTTCTCTCAATATTCCTGGTGTAAAATGGAGACATTTTGCTACTAACCACAGAAAAATAATTCTGCTTCAGAGTGGTGTTCTTATGGAGGTCTAGAAATTTGTATTCAGAGACAGCTCCTTACTGGTCAGTTTTTGGGGAGAAGTCCAAACCAGTTTTGCTTGAGCTTAACAACTAGTTAATACTAAAATAAACTCAATGGCTTCATTCTGATAGGAAAATGTAGCTCTTTGAAGCTTTCTGCAATTAAGCAGTTTAAAGCAGAAGGATTTGTCCTAAATTATGGACATTTACCTAGACATAAGTCATGAGCAGCACTGAAGTGTTTCATGCAGCTTGTGCTGAACAGAGTCAGTTCTAATGGGCTTTTTGATACATCCAGCTGTGAAGCCTTCTTGAATGACATCTGACATCTAAGCACCTTACAGCACTCCTGCACAGCAAGGCAGCCCCATTTTCTCATTGTCTAGGTGACAAGATATATACAGACAGAGAAAATTACTTGCCCAGAATCCTGCAGGAAATCAGGAAAGAAGTGAGGAGATGATCAACAGCCTCCTACAGACAACTAAAATTCTTCCTGCTGCACAAATCTTTCTCTCTCAGGAGTTTTAGGTGATGAGCAGTTCTCTGTGTAGCTTTATGTTTTGGGGATTCTTGTTGTATCCACTCTTTCCTATTCCTGGTAAATAAATCTTGCATACAATACCTTGCTGTTCACTTAATTAACATACTTTTTCCCCAACTAAAGAAGTGTTTTCCAGGAAGTCTTCTGCCTTGTTGGAACACTGTAGCATGCTGATGTGCTCCTTTGAGATCCTTGCTGGAGAAAGCCTTCCTGAATTTGTGGGAAAACCTTGTCCACTGAAAAAAACCAAGAGTGAGTAAACTAAACCATTTTTTCTGGGAGACATTTAGCTAATACATGCCAATAACTGCCTGTATTTCCAGGTGCTCTCTGGTATATTCACTCACCCCTTGCAAGGAAATACAGTCTGTCACCTTCCATAACGAGAAGAGGGGTAAACAGAAAGAGGTGCAAACTGCAGTTGCCTATATCTGTCCTCACTGTTTTTAGAGATTTTCGTGGATCAGTCAGATCAGTGGGAAAGCTGCTGTTCATTTAAGCTGCTGGAAACTTGTCATTATTGATTTAAATGCAGTAGTTCTTGTTATGCAGAACGCATGATGGAGTGATTTGGCTAGGGCTGGAAGAATGTGACCTTTAATGCATAAGTAAATAAGCTTTTCCATCATGTATAATCTCTCCCATATGACAGATCTGTGACTGTCTGAAGTGACAGAAAGATTGTATGAGTCTTTATTTTTTGAGATATATTATCACAAAAAGTCACAAATCATTCCTGTCAGTGTGCAGAGATCTGCTAATGAAAGAATTTCATTCCAGAGTGGTGTCTGTGATGGATATAAAGTTGTAAGGAGTACAGTAAGTAAAATAAAGCAAGGTTAATCTAATCTCTTCCATAAAGCAGACAGGAAAAAACCCTGTGATTTAAAATAAACTCAAACAGAGAAAGTAAGTAACAGGCTACTGTTCCATTTCACTCATTCATTCATTAATTCCAATGTTTCTTCTTGAAGTTTAGGAGACAGAGCAATTTTCTGAGCTAAACTTAAAAGCAAACCAAGCCCTAATGAAACATGGGAAAGAGAGAGTGGGTTATTTTTGTTACTTAGTTTTGTGTTTAGCATAGCGAGGCCCTAATGCCTCTTGTGTGTCATAGAATCACAAAATGGCCTGGGTTGGAAGGGACATTATAAATCATCCAGTTCCAACCTCCTGCCATGAACAGGGACTCTAGACAGACTGCTCAGAGCTCCATCCAACCTGGCCTTGAACACCGCCAGAAATGGGGCATCCACAGCTTCTCTGGGCAATCTGTGCCAGTGCCTCACCAATCTTACAATAAAGATTTTTTTTCCTAATACCTGATCTAAACCTGCTCTCTTTCAGTGTGAAGCCAATCCCCCTTGTCCTGTCACTGTATTACTGCCCTTGTAAATAGTCTTGCCTCGTCTTTCTTGTAGGCTTCCTTCAGGTACTGGAAGGCCACAATTAGGTCACTCCAAAGTCTCCTCCAGGCTGAACAATCCCAATTCTCTCATCTTTTCCTCACAGGAGTGGTGCTCCATCCCTCTAGTTAACTTAGTGGCCTTCTCTGAACTTGCTTCAACAGGTCAATGTCCTTCCTTCAAGTGTCATTCAGGCAAAACCAATGTTAAATCTTAGTAATTCAGAGTTTATTCAGGACATATATCCCAGTTCATTCCTGTTTAATTTGTGATATCCCATGGTTGCAGAAGTACTGCTTTTCCTGTTCTTTTCCTTCCCTTGCTCTGTCCCTCTCTCTCCTCTTGCCTTAATTCTTAGTTCACCCTAATTTACTTCTTCTCTCAGGCAGTCCTTTGTTTGCAAATCTGCCAGTCAGACCAAGTCAAACTCTTCCTACAGTACTTCAGAGTCTTAAGTCCAACAGCTGCCATTCCCCCTTCTCTGGTCTCTGTATTCCTCGTGCAGTACAAGGGGAATACTCACTGCCAGTGCAGAGCATCGGAATGAAATGATGTCTCTGAGAAGAAAGGTGGCTTCATTTCTTCTGCCTTAGGCCAAGAATGCACCTGATCCAAAATACATCACTAGCAGTGGAAAGACTGCTTCTGGGATTTTATGAAGGCTGTGAGGAACCTTTAGGGTTGAGGGAGAATTGGATTTGGCCTCAAAATTTCTGTCCTCCGAGATTCTGGGTTTTCAACAGGTCTGTTTCTTTAGTGATTAAAAAGCCACTGATGTAAACACAAATAAAAAGAGGAGTTGACTAATACATTTGTCATATCTCCAGCCTGCTGGGAGGTTCTGCTTGCTGTTTCTTTATGGTTTTTTTCTCTTTCCAATCTGAATGCTGCTCCTGAGATGACACAGATAACTACAAGTCTGCAGTGTTCTGTACCTACACTGATGCCATCTGCACAATGTCCTTGATCATGGCTAAAGATGAGCTCTAGAGGTCTGGTTTCACTATTGCTAGGCTAGTTACTAACAGCCAAGCTTGGAAGAGTTTTGAAGTTAGGGAAAGGGCAGATTTGCTGCAAGTATAGGGAGGTGAGGCAGGATGGAATAACCTACCTGCTGCTGGCTTTGAGCTCTATGGCTCTTGCCCTCTGAGCCCACTGCACAAAAAGAAGGATGTGTTTTCACAGATGCAAGCATTGTGCTTGTTATGGAGGAAAGCCTTTGTGTTCCCTGAAAAAATAACACAAAGCATACAGGTTTGAAATACATGCCGTGCATCTCCAGTGGGAATGGGGCAAACCTAGGCACCTGCAGTCTTTTGTGGCTGACAAGAAACTCTGTCATGCAGAGAGTGATAGGTAATGTTTATTCTCAGAGGTTCTTTGTACAATGTTAACATCAACTGCAGGCAAACATTTGAGGGCCAAAATTGGTGGACCAAACTATCTTTTCTTACATGTCTCTACAACATTCATGATTCACTAGGCTTTTTAGGCTCCAACAGAAATCTAACTTGTACGAGTCATAAACCAACCTGCAATTACCACAGCACCCCTATGAAAACACCTTTCAAGAGAGAGCAGATTTCAGTTTGAAGCCTGGTTATTACACATAATAAGCCAAATTCTTCACTGACATCAGTGTGGAAGGGGTGTGAGTCACCACTGAATTTGGACCAGTTTTAGTTGAGAAGATGGGAATGATAAAATGTCCTTTTAGTGCAAGTGAAATTTGACCAAACACTGTTGCACTCACTGGAGTGAGTGGATGGTCCTGGGCATAATGAGAATGCTCTTTTTTTCATCTGCATGTGCTTCCTATGACCAAACAATCTGTGTCTTCTTTTTGACAGAAAACAACTATGCAGCAAACTAGCTTTTAGTCAATGCTGAGTAACAGTGATGCTCCCTGCCTGCCTTACCTTTTATTACAGCAGGACCGTCTCTTCAAGATGGGCTTTGCCATTAGCATCATCTTTTAAGTATAATACTTATCTTTTTTATTAAGTCCTAGGCAGGGTTTGAGCACAGGATGTTTGGTAGTGTGGTAGATTACCTTACTTAAACAAATAGTGATCCTGTGCCAGGCACTGCAGCATTCTTGGCAGGCAAAGCAATATGGCAATCATCCTTCAACTTGTCAAATGGTTCCAGGTATGCTTGCAGATGTCATCTGCAATTGCCTGAAGCCATTTACTTTACAATGACTAGGAGAGGAAAAAGAGCAGAGCTGGGACAGAAGAACTGAACAGATAGGATTATGTGCAACTTTTAGTGAGCATTATGAGCTGTAGTTAGCTTAATTTCTACTGAAGTTGAAGGAGTGAATTTATCTTTCTGCTAACAGTCGAGAAATCAAAAATATTTCACTGACATTTTGCTGTTTAGTGTAAGAATTTGGATATCAAGAATGAAAAATAACAGACTGTTTGTCTTTTGTCTTTTTTGAATGTTTTTCTTTTTGGTATTTTAGCAGGTGTGCTCCCTAACTCCTGACAGAACTGGGACCATTAAAAGTGAACAACAGACAGCAGTGCTTGGAATCTCCCTGGTAAAGAAAGTGCAAAGCTTCACTTAGAAGTTCAATGAGAAAGAGTCAAAGTGGGATGATAAGTATGAATGATGATTCAACCGATGATGGATTGGCCCACACTGTGAAAATAAAGGGTGTTCAGCCCAGTTACTTAAAAGGCTTGGATGTTAAGACTGGAGGTCTAGTACAGAACAGTCTGCTCTTCATTGATCGTAAGTGATGGAAAGTAAACATCTTTGCACAGTGGGTGGATCACATGTGAGACAGCAAGGTTTGAGCTGCAAGATTCATAAAGCAAAAACACAAAACCCAGAGCTTGGGCTGACAAAATTGGAATCCACAGACTTGTAACTCTAGTGTGACAGGCAAGCAGAGAAGCATCCAGATGTCTTTTTCACACTGGAAATAAACTCCCAAGCCTGCAATCTCTCTTGCACGGGAGCCCATGTTATATCCTGCAAGGACAAAGACACCTGTTTTGATATCTAATGTACTTGCTGGTATTTTTCTTGCCTATCCCTTCCCATTTGCCAGGGATTCCAATTCAGTTTGTCAGCAATCTCAAGAACACGCAAGTGAAGAGGAAGGGAAAAGACTGCCTGGAGTGTGTGCTAACTCCTGAAGGTGTCACCCTGAAGGGGATGAAAAATGGATGAGTGATAGGGAGGTCTCCTTGAGTACACCAGGAGGCAAGAAGGGAAGAGAGCAGAACTCGCTATTAATGCAGCTGGGCTGAGTGACTGGGGAGGTTGCACAGTGATCACAGGGCACATGAGACAGTGACCCTAATGAGCAGTACAGCAGTGCCATTGCAGCTGTGGGAGGTAAGTGGGGATGACTCAAGAGGGGAAGAGGAGGAGGAATATTTAGTCTTTACACTGTTTTTCAGTGTGAAACTCTCCAATAGAGCAGTGCTGCTTTGCTGGAACACCTAGAAACTTTTAAAATAACACTGATCTGTAGTCTTTTTATTGTTTAACATGGAATAAGCTGTTAGTCTGTACCTTCTATTGGTAGTATGAAGGTAATAGTGAAGGACTTCTTGCTGTATGAAGTGGTAGAAGCATAAAACACTAAATCTTTCATTTAAGTCCTCACACCTGTCAGCTGAACCAGACTAGTAAAATGTATTGCATGTTTTATTTTAGTCAGGATTGCCCTAATGAATTCTTATCCTGGTTCTTTAAAGTGACCCATGGGACTTGGACTTGCAGTCTGCTGAGGACCAGCAGCACAACAGGAGACTGGTAAATGTTTAATATCACATTTCTTCTGTGGACTAATTTTGCAGTAGCATTACTGATGCTGTAAACTTTAGTGTGTGATCTTTATAGAAATACACATGGCTGTTAAGAAAACCAGGAAGAAAAGTTGGAATGTTTAACTTCATGCTCTCAGCATAGGCTGGAGGAGAATTTCAAAGTTAGGGTGTAGATTTTACTGGCTGTTAATCTTTGTGATGACTTCTGCTAGATGTGGACCAGCTTTGAACTATGCCCAGGTGCTTTCTATTAAAAGCACTTTAAGACCGTTTTGAAATGACCTACGTAGGAAGAGGATGAAATGATAGCAGTGCATCCTTCACAAGTTCAGTAGCTGCTGAACATTCTCTTGGTGGTACGATAGGAAGGAAACTTCGGGGGCTAAAAGAAGCTCAGCAGTGAGGGCAGGCAGATTTCTCACATGGAGGATGGGCCTGCCCTAGTGCCCACCCCTGGCTTGTCTCTGTGAGGCTGGTCCTGCAGGATGAGTTCTAGGCCTGGTGTCTGAGTGCCGTCTGTGGGCCATGGCTGGGTGGTCTGAAGGGACAATGCAGGCAGGGGCTATCCCTGGTCATTCCTGTGTGACAGAAACCACTTCTGTGGGACAGCTAACCTGGAAGCTGTGTCTGAGCTGCCTCTGACTCCTGTGCACGCTGGAATTGTAGTCTGGTGTCTTAGTTACTGATTCATCTTTGCCCATCAGAGTTCAGATACAAATATTGTGTAGGCAGTAGAGGGAGTGTTTGGCTGGTGTGTCAGCTCCTCTGTACCAGCTATGAGAACAGAGCACTGCCAAGGGGCACACTTCTGCTTTTGGATTCTTAAAGCTTCATTCCCTTCAGTGAACACACAAAAAGGAGAGGAAAAACTACTTAGGAACAGCCTTTTTCCATGCTCCTTTCTTCACAGGATTTCTTCCCATTTACTAAACCACTTTCATCCTGTGATCTGCCCATTTTGTTAGGAGATCTCCCTGTTGTTCAACACCTTCTTGGTGTTTGAAGTGCTCAGCTGACAATTCTGAACAGTTTTTTGTTCATATGCTTCCACTGTGATTTTTTCCAGAGACACAGTACCAAACCTGTCAGAGTTTAAGAACTGTCTGGTTGATGTTTAGTCATATGGTTTAGTTTTGGGCAGATAACTGAAATTGATGATCCTTATAAATCCCTTTTGACTTGAGATATTCTATGATTCTGTGACATTTGCAGACATAAAGGGTGTGACATTCATACTTTTAACTGGGGATCCTGACAAGCTGTGCTGTCCTGAATGATGCAAAGGTGGGAGGAATATAGCTCAACAAGGCAAATAGGTAAAATCCCATGGGACGATCAGTAAAATGAAAGGCTGAAAAACCCCAATGGGACTTAGCATGGTATTGATAAAGGACTTCTAACTAAGGACAAACAGATGGACAGATCAGACGAGAACAGATCGTATCCTTCCCACACTACTACTGTCTCAGTCTTACTAAGTTTTGGCTTTGGATCTCGGCTTTGTCAAAATTTTCCTTTGCAGTCTCCTGTGAAGATGATTTCACATTTGCTAACCCATTTTCTCAGCCTGCAGGCTCACACTCTTTCCCACAAGGTTGGCTTCTCACCACCCACCTTTCTCCCTCTCCTGGTCTCTGATTTTCAGAGTAATCAGTAAATGTAGC
This sequence comes from Passer domesticus, assembly GCF_036417665.1. Lineage (NCBI taxonomy): Eukaryota > Metazoa > Chordata > Aves > Passeriformes > Passeridae > Passer > Passer domesticus. The sequence continues at coordinate 48,341,385 of NC_087479.1, forward strand.
CTCTGCATGAGAATGCACACTCTTCAGCGCATAACACGTGGCTCATCTAGGCAGATGCACAGATCCACATAATACTGAACTCATTTTGTCCATGGATCACTTTACCTGAGTAGGAGCCAGAAATCCTGACAGCTTAGACCTCTTAGGGCAGGAAACTGATCACAGGATTCAGGGACATGGCTGGAAATTCTGTTCATTGCGTCTGTGTTGTTTCCTGCCTCAGTCCTTTTGTCGGGTGATGGGCTTGGAAAGGATTTGGGTAGTGAAGCAGGGAACCACCCACAAACTCATCACTGACCACCTGGGAGATGAGCAAGGGGGCAGATTTACCAGTGGACATAGCCACCCTGTGTCCTTCCTGTTCTTTACCAGGTGTACCCAAACGCTTGCAGAATCAGTCATTCACCAGGGCTCCTCACCTGGGCCAGCAGCATTTTACAGGCTTATCTGTGTGCACAAGCAAAACCTCTTCCTGCTGCTTCTTTGTTCGCCGAGGGGAGAAAATGGATCAGTCCTTCTGGCTGCTTTTAAGTCGCTAAGTCAAGAATTTCGGCCTGAGCCTTTGATTCAAACGTTGATGAGCAACAAGGCAAGCACCTTTTGTGGGATGATGGATAGAAGGAAGCTGTGTGCGTCGCTCGGCTCTTGGCAGGCAGATGGCGCCAGATGGGCGCTCGGCGTGGCAAAAAGCCTCCTCTGCCGGCTGGATCAGGGCAGCCGGGCAGCCGAAAGCACTGGCGGGACAAACAGGAGTAGGGGCGCTGTGTCTGCCACACTGAATGGTTATCAGACTGTGCTGCAGTGAAAATACATCCACAGCAAAGGTTTGGTATGGGGAGAGTTGGTTTTCCTGAATATCACAGAGAATTGTGGTTTCTAAGACTACACGTTGTGTGACAAAAAGAAAAAACAACAAATATGAATAGAATGGCTCAGGTTGGAAGGGACCTTAAAAATCGTCTAGTTCCAATTTTCACTAGACCAGGTTGCTCAGAGCCCACATCCTTCCTGTGGCCTTAAACACTGTCAAGGGTGGGACATCCACAGCTTCTCTGGGTAACCTGTTCCAATGCCTCACCACCCTCTCAGTAAAGAATTTCTCCATAATACCGAATCTAAACCTACTCCCTTTCAGTTTTAAAGCCTTTATCCCTTGTCCTAACACTTCATGCCCTTGTAAATAATATCTCCCATCTCTCTTGTAGGCTCCCTTCAGGTACTGAGAACCTGTTAGTTTTGGTTTGGGTTTTATCGTCATGTGCAAGGCATCTTTATCATGCCCCCATGTTATTCTGCTACAAGTAAGGGAGCATTTTCTTTACTAACTTTGGTTCTATTATCTTTACCATGATCTTATGTATATATCCGCATGGGACTTTAGGGAAGAACAGCAGAAAGATGCTTTAACAAAACCAAGAAACTGCCTGGAATCCAATCTCCAGGTCCTGGGGAAGTGGGGGACTTTGGGATTTGTTACTTCCCAGAGCTCTCTCTTTTTCTGCTGAGGTGTACAACTAAAGGAGGCAGGTGACTCACTGAGTAAGAAACAGAACTAAATCAGCTGAATCAAAACAGGATCAATCAAAGCATAAGAGAAAATGTTGAGTGTCCCTGAAGACTTTCACAAAACATGGATTTCTGTTTGTAAAAACATGAAGGAATGTATGAGGGCCCCAGTTTTGAACAAATTTTTCTGGGAACTCACAGATACAGGATAGGTGTCAAGTTATATTTGCAGCTGCAGCCTTCAAATGTTCTCTGTTCTTTCCAGATTCTCCAATTATTGACAAATTTGTCCTCAAGCTTTTTGCTACACACAGTATCACTGTGAAGAACCAAGTGCACTGCAAGCGTTGAGGTCCCTTCCAAGGCAAAGCCAACGCCCAAGTTACATCAAGGGCAGCACGGAGGAGACAGAGGAAGAAAATGTGGTGTTGGAGAAAGCCAGTGACTGCATTACAACCAAAACCTTGGTGAGAAAAGACAGTGGAGCCATTGTGCTGAATCTGAAAATTCACTGTGTGTGCAGAGGAATGAGTGATAGGAAAAGGGGCAATGGCTTCAAGGGTATGTTTGGATTAACATTAGGAAGAAATTCTATACTGTGAGGGTGGTGAGGCACTGGAACAGGTTGTCCAGAGAAGCTGTGATTGCTCCATCCCTGGAAGTGTTCCAGAAAAAATGTGTCTCTGAACAACCTGGTCTAGTGGAAGATGTCCCTGCTCATGGCAGAGGATTGAAAGGAGATGATCTTTAAGGTTTCTTCCAACCAAAACCATTCTGTGAAAAAACTAATTTACTTAGAAAACACTGCTAAACTATTTTCTGGGAGTTACAGTTCAGGTACCTGATTTACTTGAAGGTCTCCCTGCTTATTGCAGGAGGATTGGACTAGGTGGCTTTAAAAGTCCCAGCTCAAACTATCCTGTGAGACCTGTTGTTCCTATATTTGATCCCCAATGACAGCAATTTTCTAGTCCCTATTCACAAGGCCAGATTACATCTCAGGATATACAAGGCAAACAGCAAGTCTGAGCTATTGAAACATTTAAGAAAGAAAACCAACTTCAAGCAGTATATATAATTTGTACCTAAAACTTTGCATTTTTTGTCCCAACTTCCTATGGATTAGGGAAGACATTTCTGAGCTACTCTTGTAATGAACAGCAGAAAGAGCTCATTTTCAGAGTAAGTGCAATAATTGAAATGTTTAAACATTTGAGGTGACCAAAAGAAGTAGGTGACAAAGAAATAGCCTTTAGAAAAGTGTTGTGATCATGAGTAAATCTGAACTGACAAATTACCCCTCCTTGACTTCCTGATATACATACATATATTTCTTTATACACACAAATATAACACATGCACACAACTTGGAGTCAATAAATTATTCTGTGCTAGTTTGATTTTCCTCTGTGTAGAGACTCTGAGAGAAGTGTCTCACAAAAGTTGCTTGAGTGGGTTGTTACCCACAAGCAACAACGAGAAGCCAGAACATTCAGCACCTCTAAAAGTCACACCTATGGATTTGGGTGTCTAATTTGGACTGCTTTGTCCTGAATTAGACCAGAACTGACTTGAACAAATGGTTGATTTTGTTGTATCCATCAGATAGCAGCCGTATGATCCACGCTTAACACAGCTTGTGCAACACATGGGGGTGTTCCTATCAGCAGCAGCATCTGACTAACGAGACTGTTGCTCTTCTTTTTCTGTTAATATTTTGGTTCTTTCTTGGATTCTTTCTTCTGTCTCATTCAAAATGTTGGAATTTCACATTAATTAAATTGCAATCACTCATGGTATTGTCCTGGTTTCTGCTGAGATAAAGTTAATTTTATTCTTAGCAGCTAGTACAACACTGTTTTGGATTTTGTAGCTAAATAGTGTTTTCCCTTACTAAAGGACTGCTCAGTTTCCCATGCTCTGCCAGTGAGCAGGGGCACAACAAGCTGGGAGGAAGCATGGTTAGGACAGCTGACCCAACCTGACCAGAGAGATATTCTTATATCACAGTGTATCATGCTCAGTATATAACCTGGGGAGAATTGACTGGGGGCTGCCAGTCAGTGTTCAGGGACAGGCTGGGCCTCAATCAGAGGGGGATAAGCAACTGTAGCCATCTCTTGGGTTTTATTTCTCTCTCTATCTCTCTCTCCTTTTCAACTTCTCGGTTTATCTCAGTCCAAAAGCAATAAAAAATTAAATTAGTGATCCCTATGTAACTATTAAAACAAGGACACAGACATTCCCAGCTGGGCAGAATTAAGTATCTGTAAACAGCAGAGATCAGCGTGATGAAGGTGTTCTGAGATGTAGGTAGCTTTGGTATTTAAGGTTCACATTGTGGTTGCCAAAGGCCCTAATGTATGACAAATAATATTTGTCATACATGTTACTATGCGCATCAACCCTTTTAAAAGAAAACTCCCATGAGATTCATGAAAGTTGCTTACATTTTTAATTTACATTTTACATTTACTACTGTATTTTTAGAATCTGTGCCTAGTTCTGAATTGATCAATATCACAGACTCCAAAGGATTACAGTAGCCTCAGAAATGCTCAAATGGGCAGATTTTATTTTGTGACAGTTACAGAGACTTCTTTCTCTGTATGAATAAAGCATTTTACAAACAAAAGATTGTCAGATGCCATCAATAAATAGCCTAAACTGTTGATGGAATCCTGTAATGGATACTGAAGTGGGCCTTAGTAGCTGCACATAATTCAGAAAAAAAATGGCCAAGTGTGGAAGCCAGCGTAGCTAAAAAAACAGAGAATTCTATGTAGTAGATGAAAGCCTTGAGGTTAAATAGTTACTCAGATGACAAAGCATTCAGGCTCCCTCACATCAGAAGACAACACAAAACCAATTTAAAGCCTGGAGCTATGATTCTTTTCCTATTTGAAGACTTGCATTATCTCACATTAGGCTTAGGAGAGGAGAATACTCTCTGTCCATATGCACTGTATTCCTTATGACCCCTGTGCTCAAATGAGAGCCTTGTATAAAAGCCATTAGCATCAAGTTTGTTATGGCATGCTGCACTGGATGACTTTTTTGGTGCCAGGGGGAAGGTTGTTGCATTTTAGCTGAGAATTTCAGAGCAGGACTTGCATTTGGATATATGACTCCCTATTATTTTGATTGAAAACATACAGATTTTCTTAACAGTCCATCTTTTGCTCTTCTCATATATTATAGAGGCTGCTGCAAAGTGGGCAAAGAGCAAAAATAAGATCTGTATTTTTTAAAATTACTAATAATCAGGGGTACTATAATCTTTGGCAAATAAGCTTGAATAACATTAATAGGATCTTGCAAGTCAGTAAGCACATTCCCTAATCCCAGTCCACACAGCACCTGACTGCTTCCCACAGGACTGTAGGAGGGATTTATTAAACAAGAAGAGACACAAGGAACTCAGAGTCATAGCAAACAGGTTGTAGGAAATGTACTGCAGAGCTCACCAGCCAGCTAGGAAGAGACAGAAGCAAGCCTTTAATGCTAAACACCTCTTCTAAGCACATGTGGAAAATGAGTAGTGGGCAGTGCTCACAGCAGATTCCAGATGATTCTGTGCCAGAATGTTTGAGTTTTTTCCTTAAATGGCCAGCCTTTAAACTGTGTCTCCATTATGTGCCATGTTAGGAACCACATTGCTTTGTTGGACAGAATTTGCTCTGTGTTTCTTAAGGCTCTTTTTGTAACCCAAAACCCTGCAGGTTCAGCATCCTGAAATGCGACCAGCTCTGTATTCACATCTGTAAGCTGTGGACTCTCCTGCTGTCACAGAGCCTTCAGAACTGCTGAAGGTGGTGGATTTTTCAACTCCAGCCTTGGCTTAGTCTGGCAGGGAGCCAGACTGTGGAGATGCTCTGTCAGGATACACATTAGAGACATGAGTTGAAGACACCAAAAAGCAGAAAAAATGCACCAGGATCCCTGTCTCGAGTACCACTTACAGACAAATACTGCTTCTGAACCCATGCCATGGGTGAATCTGGTATGGGAGAAGCAGCATTGTCAGAGGAAGGAATTCTAGCAATGTCACCTTCAGGTAAGACCTGCAGTATGCATCTAGCTGGAACTTCTATCTGGAAGCTGTTACTTTCTTTTATTTTTAACATATACCACATTTTGTAAAGCTTTATCAGATTCATCTTGCACTATAAAAAAGCATTTATCATCACAGCTTGGTTGGGTATTGTTCGGTTTTCAGAGGTTCTGAGAGGAGATGGAGAGCAGCACAAAGTTGTGCAATCCTTAAGCCAAACTTAAATAATTCTGCCATCCTCCTTGCTGAGCCGTCCCCTGAATGACTGTGTCAGTATAATGGTGTAATAGTTGGTTTTTTTCCACCACATGACTTCTCACATCACACCTCACTTGCGGTTACAGAGGTCACTGTTGGAAGATTCTCTGATTCCTGACATGGATTCAGTATTCTGAGTATGGGTTAGGACAGTTGATGCTACAGTAAACAAACCATCATGTTTGAAACAGCCATTTGCTGTAAATATGTGGTGTTACTGAGACAGGATTATAATCCTCTCAGGCCCTCAGTGAGCACTAAGCATTCTGGCACCAAAAACTGAAGTAATATTAGCAGAGGTCATGCTTCAAGTACGCTAATTATGTCTTGAGAATGAAGATATGAAAGAGAATGACCTGCCACGAAATCCCTAGCTACCTTACTAATTGAGGTAGCAAAGCATTTGTCTTTTTTGTTTAGAACTTGTTTGCTTAATTATTAATTAGAAAATTCAGGCATTTTTGTCTAAGATACTCCCAGGTGACAAAGCATGGTGCTGGCTGTCCTCAGCAGCAGTAAGGCCAGCAGGAATAGGTGATTCATGAGTAGAGCAGAAGGACTTCCAGGTTTCACTGAGGAAGTCTCAGAAGGCAACATCCAGGTGACCAATATGAAAAATGGTCATTTTTCCTCTCAGTCTACACTTTGAAATTGCACAACCCATCCATGGGGCATGGCTTTGTTACTGTATCATCAAATAAACCCAAAAAAATTCCCAGAGAGACTGTAGGCTTCAGACAAACTTGTCTGGTGCGGCATGGCAACATGAAGTACTGTGCTGAAGAGTATAAGAAGTCCTGTAAGAAACAGACATCATACAAAAACTGCTTGTTTTGTATTGGACAGAATTTGGACAGTAAAATCATCAAACTAGGCATTAAAGCTGCCTTCTCCTTTATTTTGTTCTCATTCATTTATTACATGTAAACTACACTTTTTTTGGCACATTTTTTACTTTTATTTGAAATATTTCTGTTCCACCTTACTTACCTGAAATTGTCCTGAGTAGGTGCTCGTCAGAAAGCAGTTGATTGCATTGATGTTTTCTTGTGGTTGCAACAACTGGGAGAAGAGCTAACATTTTAACCCTTACATGGTATGCCTTCTGCTGAAACAGTCTTGAAGGATTCTTCTTACAGTCTCTGACGTGACTCAACAGGCTGAAGAATATCTTTACTTTTCTGTGCAGTCTCCCACTCTCTTATTTTTTAAATTCCTTTCTCTCTCTGTTTTCTTTTATTTCTGCCCACCCAGGTTTGATCTGACTGTGAGGCTGAAGAGCCACATGGTGGTTTGTGCTGGGACAGCACCATGCCTTTGCACATCTTTTCTGTGAGCTTCTGTGTTGTGTCCTGTCAGAGCAGCAATCCTTCAATTACTGTTTTCTTGAGCATCTGGTGAAATACAGCTGCAGGGGTTGGGAGCCTGGAGCTGTCCTCTAGCCTTTATTACAAGCTGTCGCTCTGGTTTCAAAGTTGGCTATTGGAGAAAACTCAGGCAGAGCTTCAGGTTCACAAAGCCCTACATAACTGCTTAGTGTTTTTATGGGAAGCCTTTTTATAGGCCTCCCTGTGGTGATAAAGGGACTTCTGTGCACACAGGTTTGTCAGCTGCACAACCCAGCCCTTCACAGGCGGGGTATCGCTGCTCAACAAACCATAAAACATTGGGGAGTCTCTGTGATTCACCATGAGAAGCAGAATTTTTCAAGCATGCAACTACAGTTCAAGTTAGGTGAAGAGAAATCATTCTGGATTAAAGCTTGAGTTGACCTAGGGTTGTAAAGACAATGTTTGAGGTCACAACAGTGTCCTGTCTGAGGTACAATTTATATTGATGTGGATGTTGAGTTCATTTCTATAGATGCTAGCAGCAATTTATATGCTTTCTTTTTTTTTTTTTTTTTTAATCTTAGACTACTACATGAGCTCAGGCTCCACAGGACCTTGCAAAATGAGCCCCACTGTACGAAGGTACTCCTCAGTTTAAATTGTATGAGTTAATCTGCATTACACCAGCTGTTTTCCCTCAGCTTCCAAGATGATCAAACTACTGAACTGTAGCATGAGGTTATGTGGAATCTACCAGGCCATGCCACCTGTGTGCACTTTGCTGGGGACAAAGCCTGCCGTTGCCTTTGCAGATTGAAGAACTCTCCAGCATTGGTGTCCTTGAAACATTCTTCTATTGGCTGATTCTGTACAAGTAGCTCCTGTAGCCACAGCTATCCCTGTTGTGCTCAAAGGTGGGGATTGTTTCTGTTGCTGCCCAAGCCAGCAGAACTTCACAGTTGCCATTGTCATGGCCAGTGCTCCCCATCATCCCCACCAGTGGTGTGGCAAAAAGAGAGAGGACAAGAACCATTCCCAGTCCTGACCCACAGCACCAGGTGATTTGTTTCTGATCTGTTTTCATGTTATCCTCAAGAGAAGTTGCAGAGATGTCATTTACAACACAAACACACAAGCTACGGGTACAGTATAGAGAACTCCATCACCTTGGGGTACTAACAGGAGATACTTTTCTGCTGGTGGAAATTACACACAAATTCTGCTTTACTACTAGGGTTAGGAAGGTTGGGGTTTTTTTCTTAACAAAAAAAAAACCAAAAACAAACAGATGCTTCCAGTCATACAATCCTTCAACCAAAAAAGGCCACAGGAGCAATCCAAAATGTTTTCACTCAAGTGGAGAAAGACTCCCTAGTCAGAAAAGACTTTCCTACTCCTTCATTGTGTTTCCCAACTCCCTCCTTCATGTTAGCTGGGCCAAGCCTGGAGCAGCATGGCTCAGAGCCAAGGAATAAGGATGGTACTGTGGAGGCTTTGTTTACTCTGTTCATTGTGGAGTGAAAAGGTGAAGCAGTTATTGCTCCAGACACTCCCAATGCTACCTTGTTTTTCTTGTCATTATTTCAACAGGCAAATCCCCATAACAGCACTGACACAACACTGTCTGTCCCTCAGCAATCTGGTGACATCATTTTCACTGCCAGTGGGTCTGTGCCAACCAAGTAGAGGCAGTCTGGCTTGGGTCCTTAGAGAGACTCCTATTACTGTAATGATCTGCTGGGGTTACAGACCTATGTACTTGTCTTCCTTTCAGAGAATGCTTTTCAAAAGTAACAGCCTTATTTTTTCATCAGAAGGTAATTACACAGTACAAGTCAATACCCTTGGGTTGCTCAGGGTAGAAGTAATCAAGGAAGGAAGTACTTTCCTAGATATACAGTGACTTTGGAAGTGAAATATTTTTGCCCCAGACCCAGAAAAGGACTGAGGGAGGGAGCCAAACAGAATAAACTAGTGCTTAAATGGCTCATTAATTCTTAGCTTTCCCTGACCACCCAGTAATCTGCAGCTGGCTGACGGAGTCCCAGACACCATGGTCCTAAACCACAGCTCAGATGCAGAAGACAACTAGGAGATGTATTATGGTGTCCTGCAATGTGATGTCAGTACTGACATGTGGTTCACAGGCACAGAGAAGGTCTACAGCAATAAATACCCTGTCACAGGCCTGCTCCCAGCGAGGAAATACTTCTTCTGAGTCACTGTCTGCAATGACAGTGGGGACACTGACCCTCTGGATTCTCAGGAGCAATGGAACATCTCCAGACACACAGGTAAGCACAAGACTTGGGTTTAAGCTCAGGCTCCCTGTGTGGCCTTGGGTATGTCACTAACCTGCTTTGCAGCTCAGGTGTTCACCTGGGGATTAGATACCAGAATACCTCCTCTTCTATCCCTTCCATTTGTTGGCAATCTCTTCAGGACCAGGCTTCCTTTTACTACACGTGTATGTAGCCATAGCACTTTATACAGGTGCTGCTTAAATTAAAATTCAGGATTATTCGTGTGCTCAGAGGGTGATATTATCATGTCTTGACATAACAGAAAATTGGTGTTACAAGTCATTTTTCTTGTAGTACATTTTCAGTCTGACTGGAATGTGTTCCCTAAATGAGAAGCAAAGAAATCTGTGACATGTAGAAGACTGTGTGACAGTCTTTCTGGACCAGAAGTCCCTGAAAGCACATTAAATTAAACATCTAGAGGTTATCTTGTCAGGTAAATGCTGCCTTCTTTGTTCAGTTGCTCCCTATATGTACCTAATCATAACATGGATGTCTAATCAGCAGTGCTCCCAAACATAACTGAGCATGGCCCAGCTCATCAAAGCAAAATTGTAAATGATCCTTCTGCCCAGCCTGGTGAATTGCAGAATGCAGGGCCTCTAAATGATGAGATCAAAGACAACTTTTTTGGATTGGCCTGTGCCTGATGTAATAAAAAATATAGTAATATAAAAATTATTTATTAATACATATTACTAGATTAGGCATCTATTTTTTCAGAAGCCTATCCACATGCTGCTATGAGTCTTCTAATCCCATTAAGAGTGATGGGCAACACATTAAGTTGACAGAATGAGTGGTACACTAAAAGGAGTAATGAGGTGTCAAATTGTGTATTTGTATTTACCAGTCAGCCTTTCCTGATGGATTGGCTTAGGCCATAGATGTGTTACTTTGGCTACATGTGCAGCTAAGAAAAAGCACTTCCAGTTGTGTGGCTGTAGTTGTGTTCTTGTGTGGAAGTGCTCTAGGCCTGGATTGTACAAAGCCTGAAATTACTTCAGTAACTTCTGTGCATGTAGGCAAGTGCAAGAGAGTTGTAAATGGGAGAAACTTAGGCTGGCTCTGCTTTGCACTGCATTCCTCTGATAACAGCCTACCTGGACCAGCAGGACACAGATGTGAACTGATTTCCTACTCGTCATTATAAATGGCAAGTCAAAAGGTTTATTTGCATAAACCTGAGAGATGGTAGAAAAACTCTGAAGGAGAATGAGGAGGTAAGCTCTTTTCTGAGAATGAGGTCTCCTGAAAGAATTTTGCCATATAGTGCTACATTTACAGTCCAGGGGATTTACCTGATGAGATCCCATGTCAATGCAACAAGCAGTATTAAGTACTTCAAGAAATATGTTTAAATACACCTGAAAATGGAAGATTTGCAGTGGACAGTGGAAATTAAATTGTACATGCAGTTCCCCTTGATTTCCCCTGAGCATTCTGTAGACTATTAATGCCTCAGAGTAACACCAGCAGAGCAATATCCCTTCCTCTACAAGATCACCTGCTTTGGTTTATAATTGGGTGTAATTTAATCATGCATTTCTAAAGTGCTTTGGGAGCCAAATATCCGAAAGCACTTTACAATTTAATGGCATTAGTGAGAGAATGCATCGATATATCCTTGTGGAGCAAAATTGTGACACCTCAGTTACAGCTGAAGAAAGAAATTAATTGCTTGCTTACAGTTGCATTGCAGATTAATGGGAGAATGAGATTTCCAATTCCTTCCCCTCTTGCTTTTCAGTTTATATTTGTTTGCATGTTGAGACAGGTCTGTTGGTCAGATGCCAAGAGAAATGTGGTGTATTGTTCATTCTTCCTACTCCCTGGGTTTTCCCTGATGGGAAGCAAGGTCCAGGTCATGAAATGTCATACCCAAGCTCTTTAAGATTTGTACTCATGCACAAGAAGATTCTGTGTGCTGATGGTGCTGGCTGTTTTTGCATGTTTGTGTGTGCAGTGGGAAGCAGCCTGCAGTGACTGTCCCCAGCAGCATTTTGACTTCAAGATGGAGTGTCCCAGGAAGGACAGTGTTTCCTGCTCCATGGCCCCACTGAGGAGCCACAGCATGTGACAACAGCTGTACTGTGAGCTGGGCTTTCATCAGTGACCCCAGTACAGAGGCACCCTTAGCAACACCTCCAAGCCTCAGCTGTGGCTCACCTCAACAAGAAGCACCTGCCCACTTATGAACCCTACAACTTGCAGCTGCAAGCTGATCATCTGTGGTAGGTCAGGTGTGCTGCCATACCCTGCTGTTTTCCAGGACAAGGGCACTTGCTGGGACTGGCACTGTGGATCACACTCCTCTGGGCTCTCTCCCTTGTCCACAGAGGGAGGGATTGCTCAGGCTGTAGGTGCTGGAGCTGCAAGGGCCACACTGTAGGAACTTAACCTTCATATCCAAAAAACCAGCCTAACTCTGTCTTCCTTTGAGGTCACTGAGATTTTTCTTCAGTTGTTTTAAGGCAGTCTTGTATCCCTCAAAATAGCTTATTTTGGCCAGCAGGCCTCATGAATTACCTAAATGGCTCAGAAGCAAACATGGCCAGTTCTCCGTCCCTAACTAGGCTTGCTCTGCATCCATGGCGTACTTAGCACTTCCAAGCAGTCTGTGGATGCACTCTGACAATAGCCTTGTGCTTTTTTTGCACAGGCACTGCACTGGGTACATCTGTTCTCTTCCTTTGTAAAATGGATGGATTTTGCCAGCATTGTATGATGGCTAGTAAGGTTTCCAAGACAAAAAGAGGAAGAAATCAGACATTTCATATCCCACTCTCCCTTCCCTCTTTTGTTGAAAGCAGTGAAGCTTTAAATCAGGTTATAACACAGCGCTTGGTTCAAATTGGTGGTGTGAGCATGGACTCTTCCAGGTGCATAGGATGAGGTTTTACAAACATGTTTTAGAGATAGGCCCTGGTGCCTCAGGCCTGTCAGTGCCCTCTTAAAGAGGACAAGAGAGAGAAGCTGCCAGGCACAGCTTGAAATGAAACTGATACAGCACCAATAATGAGAGACTATATTTGGAAAGATCTTTCAGGGTTATTTTTGTCTGAGATCATTACTTCTGGACAGCCTGCTGACAACTGCTGGGCACACAAACACACTCCACCCAGGGTTTGGTTCTCTCCGCTAATGTGGAAGTAGCTCACAGGGGGTCAGCAGAGGGAAAGGATGCTCACACTAGGTTTCCTGCTCTGATTTTCAAACTGATCTGTGTTTGTGTGTACAGTGCATGCAACACTTCTTCACCGAAGCCAGCAACTGCCCACCCCAAAGAATGAAAGCAATTATTTACCATTTTTCTAATAATTTCTGTTTCTACCATGTGTCCCACTTCCCATGCACCCTGATACACTCCTCCCTGAAACCACAGCTGGAGCACACCTTCCTTGTCCCTAAAATCAGTGGGAGCTTTCTCTGTTTGCCAGCCAGGCTGATGCAAGGAATCCTGACAGCAAATGTGCTGATTTGAATAACTGTGAAGGAGTAGCTGGCTTCTGTGTTGATTCCACAGGGACTAAACCTCTATCTCAATTCCTCTTAATATATTGTGGTGGGTTTACCCCAGCTGGACACTTGGTGCAGACCAAAGTCATTTTATCACTACCCTCCCACAGCTGGACAGGAGAGAGAAAATTTAATAAAAGGCTTATGAAGCAAGGTAAGGATAGGGAGATCACTCACCAATTACTGTCACAGGCAAAACACACTCAACTTGGAGAATTTAATTTATTACTAATCAAATCAGAGTAGGGTAAGGAAAGTAAACCCCTAAATTTTAAAACATCTTTCCCTTACTCCTCCCTTCTTGCTGGACTTAACTTTATTTCAGAATTCTTTATCTCCTTTACCCACTGGTGCAGGTGGATGGGGAATGGGGTCTGTGGTCAGTTCATCATACCTCATCTTTGCCCCTCTTTCCTCTGCTCTCACATATTCTTACTCCTCTCTTTAGCTGCAGTTGCTGTTGCAGTTTTTTTTCCCCTTCTCACTAGTGTTGACATGGAGGCACTTGGACCCATTGCTTCCACTGAACACAGGGGAAGCTTCCAGCAGCCTCTCACAGAAGCCAGGCTAGAAGTCCCCTCCTGCCACCAAAGCCTTGCCACACAAACTCAGTTCTTATGTACTCTTCTATTTCTCTTCTTTAATTGCACTCTTCTGCTTAGCCATGTTTTTCAGTTTTAGCCCTTTTCATAAAAATTGTGAAAACAAATAGGGCATTGCACCACCTCAGTGAAACACAGCAGCAGCTCTGCTGCTGTTGTAGCTGAGAAGGGGTGAATATAATTTTCCTCAGGCTTGGGAGGGGGCAGGTTGCAAAGAACACAGAGACTGTGAGACCCAAAGTGAATTATTCAGAACAGTGCTGAAGTGAACAAGGGGAAATGGGAGTGAAAATGAGAACTCCCTAAATTTGAACTGTCACTTCCTACAAAAACTGCGACCAGACTTTTTCCTTCATACAGTGGAAAGCCTTACAGAGCTTTAAAACCTTTAAAAATTTTATAAAGCTTTTTATCCATAACTTTGTGAGACTTGCACTCAAAATGTAGGGTTGACTGCACTAATTATGGCACTTAGTCATTTTCTTTTCCTTAAAAAAAAAGATGGACACAGGGACAGGAAGTTTGCAGAAGTTGAAACAACAGATATAATTAGTGGAACTAGCTGTGCCTGATCTGGCATGCAGAACTGCATTGTTGTGGCTGTGTAGTTTGTCTTCATGTGGCTCAAAATGCAGCTGCCCTTGGCTTCTGTAGAGGTCAGCTAGGCCAGGTGGTAGAGTGGGGCTTCTGCTCAGCAGGGGCACTTCCAGTGTTTCCATCTTCCTGCCCTCTAAGTGATTTTTTACAATAGGATGTTAAAGGTGGTATTTCTAATACCCTCTGCTAATGTATCTTAATGGTAATAAAAGGAGCCAAAGATTGGAGAGAATCCTGCTTCCAAGTTCAAGAAGAGACTTGGATTCTGCCTCCTTTCCTCCAGATAGCCCAGCAGGAGCTCCATGATATTTCAGGCTGCTTTATGTGAGATTGCATATAAACACAAAGTAATCCATAAATCTGAAATACTTAAATCCTTGCAATACCAAGAAAGTAGATACAGCTTTGCAAATGAGGGAGTCACTTTGTAAAAAAGCTGGCCACAGAAAGGGCAGGAACTTCACTGCTGGTGGCCATGCCCAGATTACTGAAAATGTGAACCAGTGAACAGGCTGACAGATCAATACAAATATACATCCATTGGTGCTGGTTCTTTTAATGTAGACTGAAATCTTCCAGGAGCCAGTTCTGGAATAAAAATATAGCAGTGGCCAGTGACCCAGACACACTCAGTTTGAGAATATTGTATCACTTTTGTTCCATCTGGAGCTAGGAAGGAGGTATGAGGAAACAGGATGCTCCTCCCAGCAGGCCTCTAAGATTTTGAAAGGAATTGTAAAAGACCAAATAAAAGGAAGAGGAGAGAATCACTCCCTTTTGCCTCCTGTTAACCCCTTTAGGCTGCCCTGAAAATAATTTGGTTGTCTGTCTGCTACTGATTAATTCTCACATCAGGAACCATTCCACTTCAGAAAGGGAGTACGAAGGAGTCTCCATTAAGCCTGCAAGCAGATCCATGAACTGACTGGGAGCACTTACACCCACTGTGTTTCTATGCTATAAATCCTTGGAACCTGTTCCACTGGTGACAGATGGCCTGGTTCAGGATTAATGAAACAAAATATCTGTGTCACTGCATCAAACAGCTGAAGAAGCTGGCATCAGATCCCCAACCGGAGAAAAATGTGCAGACTGCTCCTCCCCTCCTGGAAATTTTTCCTGGGGCGAGGGGCAAGAGAGATTTGGCCATTAGTCTGGGAATTGCTGGCAGTGAGCAGTCTTCCTGGAGCAGCCCTGTGTAGCAAGCTCCCTGGAAGTGTGGACAAATGGCCATTGTCTGTGGGACTGGCTGGAGCAGCAAGGGACAAGCTTGCTCCTGAGATTGGCAACCCAGGGCAGCCAGGATGTGGTGTAGCACCAGCCCAGTGCCTAGTTGGTTTGTGTTGGATGTGCTCTGTAGGGTGCATGTGGATGTTTTTCAGGGTTCCCCAGGTAGGAATGCTGTGGCTGACTGTGACAGTCAGCTTAAGTGGGGTGCTGAGCAGCTCCAGCAGAAATTATGCTGGAGGGTATAACAGTGGCACAAAGCTGCCCACCACAGAGGGACCTCATATTCTGTGCTGAACCAGTGACAGAAACAGAAAATGAGCAAGGAGACGAAGTATCTGCACAGTAAAAATACTGAGTAAATTAATATTTTTAATTGCTGTTACACACAGAAGAAATGAGGAAAAAAAATACATTCCAAACAAAGAATAGTAAAATCAGCATAAAAATGTGTTAAGAAAAGATCCCAGATCAAGTGGCTGTACTGCATGTGGTGACCTTTACAATCACAGTAAAGAAAGTAAGTGCTAGAGACTTTCAGACATGGCAAAGTGCTTGGCTCCCCCGAGGAGAGCAGCTGCTTCAGTCACATTTTCAGTGACTCTGCCTGGAATGTGTGGGAGAGGGGCTGGAGCAAGAGACTCACACGGGTCCAAGACATAGAGATTAGTGTTCAGGACAGACCAGCCACTCTGCATTCTCAGGCAGGCAGAATTACCACTTATCCGGTGGCATTTGCTTTCTCCTTCCTTGGGTTTTTTTTTTTTGGGTTTTTTTTTTTTTGGGGGGGGGGGGGGGTTTTGGGGGGTTTTTTGGGGTTTTTTTTTTGTGGTTTTGGGGTTTTATTCTTGGGGTTTTTTTTGCTGCCTTCTGTTTTTTGAGTTTTATTTAACAAAGCTTCAGGTTCTGCTGGCCTGACCCTGCCAGCACCATAGGCTTGGAGCAAGCCTCCCCAGCTGAATTAGGAGCAAGGCTTGGTCCAGCAGGAACCTGCACCAGCAGGGTCTAGATAAAAATGTTTGTAGTGATTCAGCACCATCGCCCAATGGGCTGATTTTGGTTTCTTGCTTCTCTTCTGTCAGGAAAAGGTGTCTTTTGTTTCCTTATGCTCTGTCTTTTGACTGATCCAAATTGGCCCAGTCATGCTCCCACTGAAGTCTTGGTGGCTCAACACCTGCATCTTGGGCTTCAGCCTCACTTTTGAGCCATCACACCACTCCAGTAGCTCACCCGACAGCAGCATAGTGTCACCACAGAAACAATACAGACCACAGAAGTTTTGGCATTCCTGCCAACTGGCCACTTTTTTTTCATTTGTAGTCTGTCTAGAATTGTGTATTCTTTACAGTAAGAGCAAAAATAAAATAACATTAAGAAAATTTTCTCCAAACAAAGAAAATTAAAACCCATCAAATATTTTAAAGAAACCATAAAAATTTGCATTGTGTTTGCTTCTGAGTTCATATTAAGATTTTACTGCAGCTGCTTCAAAATAATGGTCCATTTCACATCTACACACACATTCTCACATTCCTTGGTGTGTAATTCCTTGCCTTCGTTTGTGTTTGTACAGCAGCTAGTGCTACAAAAACTAGGTAGTTTCTAGCTGTGGTCCAGATTTAGATCAGTGAACAGTGGCATTTTTATCCTAGTCAAGAACACGGTGATGGTTGAGAGCTGTATTTCTAGATCAGCTTTTGTTCTGGGCCAAGGGGCTGGTGGTACAAGCACTTCCTTTGCTACAAAACCCACTGCTTCCTTCATTTGGGTGAAAAAAAGGAATCCAAGAAGAATGTGCCGACCTTATTGATTCCATCAAGGCTTTCTCGCTCTGCTGATTTTAAAGCCAATGAAACTTACAATCAGAGAAATTAAACATCCCTTTGAAAGTTACTTTATGAAACCCAGCTGACCTTCTGCAGACTGAAAATTGAACAGAATGACTTCATTTTCTGTTCCAGCTTTTTCAAAAGCCACAGCAGACTGTGAGGCACTCTGTTTTGGCTGGATTATATTTACTCTAGCTAACAGTGAGGGACAAGACCAGACTGCAAAAGTTGGATGCAAGGTTCACAGCTAAGAATTTGGTCAAGGGTTTTACAAGAACTAAAAATCATTTGCAAAACTGAAATTAGAGAGTTCAGATTTTTAAGCTAAACCTCCCTCAGAGTTCAAGTGTAGCTGAGCCCATCTTGTTAACCAGCATGAATAAGTATTTTGCAATTTTTTTCTATTTGATGCAAATTGAAAAGGCAGTCACACATTCCATGTTTTAAGAGAAGTCCTGCAGATCTTAAAAGCAATTTTAACATTAAAGTTGGATAATACTTGTGACTTACATAGCACTTGACATCTTCAAAGTGCTGTATGAGCATCAATTCTCACAATATCCTTGTGAGGTAGGTAAGGGGTAATATCTCCATTTTAGAACAGGGTGAAGGCCTGCTCCCCTGCCGGGACAACTTGGCATTGCACTGGTCCTCATACACCACATGTGGACGTGGCCCCAGAAACTTTAAGTGACTCACCCAAGGCCACAAAAGGAGCAAAACATGGATAAAAGGCAGGAGGATTTCTGTCATGAGAAGTCGGCAACTTCTCATCCTCTTCCAAGAACACAGTTATGATGCCTCTGCTTAAAAGACCTCCTGTCTCTAAGCAGCAACCAAGCAAAGATAAATAGGCACTGGCCACTGAAATCTACAGTTGCTGTTTGCTTTGATCTGCTTCTTCCAGAACAGCTCCCAAAAATACCACAATATCAAGATGAAAAGTGCAGGTGTTAGTGTCAAACTACAGGACTGGAAAACTTTGAAGAGCCACTAAAAACTGCCAAGTTCCTCCTGGGAATTTTATAAACTTGTGTAAAAATGTATAAATTGCCTCCACTGATGACAACATGAGACCTTCAAGCATTCTACTCAAAAGCCATGTTAGAGTAATCCTTAAACCAGTCAGTCTTACAGATGCCTCAGTACAGAGGAGTAAGAAGCCAGGTATCCAGCACAGAGTAAAAGTAAAGCTTAAAGTTAAAATTCTGTGGCTTTGTTCTTCTTGACCTGCCCTTCCTACATGAGCATCACCCTGTGACACAGCATTACGAGCACTTAAAAACAAGTTGCAATTAGCACAGCTTCTCTGACTAACCCTGGGAGTTCTGTGCAAGGAGGATCTGCCTACAGAAATAGGCTGAAGTAAACATACTTTTATATGTCCAATTAAAGAGCCAAAGGACCTCCAAGAGGATGATAACTACAGAAAGTAACCAAACCATGTGTGTAAGCTCAAGTGATCATAGACAGGGTTTGCAGAAGGATGTTTGGATACAGCAGTGTGAAAAGAAAGCCTCTGTGCTTAGCAACAAAAGGAATTCCTGGGGCCAGGAATACTACACCACCTGGAAGGCTTCATTCCCTCTGTAGTGTTCCTGGGCCAAAGACTGGGTGCTTCTCAAGGCCTGTACTCCTGAAAAGGAGAATAATGGATTTAACCTCCATTTTACAGCGCAAAGAGGCAAGAGGAGGGAGCACAAAGGCAGCCCCACAAACAGCAACACCATTTGTCACACAGGAACACCACTCCTTTTCTTGCTCTATTTCAAAGTGAAAATTGTCCTCGCTGGGGTTGAGGGAACAGTTTTAATCCCAGGAAAAGTTATTTAACAGACTGCCAGCAACTGCTTAGTGCTTCTCAGGATTTAGGCATCTCAAAATTGTGTCAGATCACAGTCCACAGCAGCTGGTCTCTTCCCAGCAGGAAAGAGCCTCCAGGAAAATGGTCTCATTCAAGTAATATGGATTAGAAAGAGGAATGCAGAGCCAGAGAGAGATTTTGAAGATTAAGATCCTTTGCCAGCAAACCTCCAAGCCAACCAGGACTCTCCTTTGTATGCTGAGGGCTCTGCCTCATGTTCCTGGGAAGGCTGAAGCTGTTGCAGCAGCGGGATGGAGCCAGTGTGACTGGCCAATGTGTCCCAGCCAGGTCACTCCAGGTAACCTGTTCCAGGACAGCAAGGGAACAACTGCCCACTTGGGCTGCACAAGTTTCTGCTGTCCCACCCTCCCACCAGAAACTGCACCTCTGATGGCCAGTGGAGAGGAGACACATCAAGACTCTTTTCTGCAGGTATCCAGTGGCTGATGGTACAGCAGCAGGACAGCAAAGCAAGCCGAGAAGAAAAAGCACACAGAAAAGCAATTCAGCTATTTTCAGGCAGTTCAAGACTACTTGTTTCTAGAGAGGGAAAAAAGAGAATCAAAACTCAAGACTTTTAAATAAAGCTTACTTTATCACACAAGCATTTCCCTCAAAGCAAAGGAAAGCTCAGGATGTGGGGGAGCTCCTCTGAAGAACTGCCAGCTAAGGACTGAGTGTGCTGACCCATGCCAAGGAGCTAGGTTTCAAAGACTGCAGTGTGCTGTTAGCTCACTTGCTGGGAGGGTGGTGGGGTTCACCCCAAATGCTTAGACTTCCTCTCAGCCAGGTCACTTTGTTGCAGGAGGAGATTTGCAAACAACCAAGCTGAGCAACAGCAGGTGACATCTGCAGAAAGCTACGCTGCAGGGTTCAATCTATGGCCAGGAGATAAGCAATGCTGATGAATGGAAATGGTTTATGGCTCTAAATTCCCTCAGCTGTTTACTCCAGGCAGGCCCCGATATGCCAGTGAATGAATACTGACAGTATTATGTAACAGCATTAAAGGGAAGGGATTACACAGGGCTCTGCCACCTACAGTGCTTTCCCTCTCCATAATGCAGCTGACCTTTCTGATCCCTGTCTGAAAGGCAGCAGATGCCCCCACGGGGTCAGGATGTTAACCCAGATTTCTGTAATACTGGCTGCATTTGTTCTGATGGAGAAGTCGTGGGGAGGCAGTGTCTATTCCCTGCCAGGCACACCAGGTGAGGCTGGAGAGGAGCAGGACACCCACTCAGCACCTCTCACAACACAAGGAAAAAGCTAGCAGGGTTTTATGTGAGTTCATGTGAGTTTGAGAAGGAAGTGGCAGGCGTGTTGAACACAAAGGACAGTGCTTTTCAGGAAGCTCTGCTGAAAAGGGACTTTCTGATGAAAAAAAGAAGTGCTGCAAAGAGGATCGTTTTCCACCAGCTGGCAAAACGTGGCAATCTACATCCAAAATCAGGCCTTGATCACAGGAAATGCTCACACAAAGGTTTAAGATACTGCAGGCAGCAGTACTAAAAGTACTACTGGAAGTGCTACTAAAACTTAATGGGTACATGGAATATTACTTGTTAGGACATTGGAGAAAAAAGGCATAAAGATTAGATGCCTGTCTGCCATAGTAAGGATCATTAGGACATACACTAAGTTAAGACAATGAGTAAGTTCTGCTTTAAAAACCAAAGTTCCTCGTGTACCCATTACATTTCACTGGTGGCTGCAGGCACCATGTAACTATGTGCACATGGAGAGGGAGAACACTGAGATGCCCCTGATACCCCACCAAACTCCTGCTGTCTACAGCTCTGCCACAGGCAGCAATGCTGACCTGCACCTAGAGACCTGCCCTGGAGCAGTGAGCACTGCAATCAAAGCACTCAGCACTGCCAGCACGCCTCTCGCTCTGTGCCCTCAGCCTGGGGTTCTGCTCTCCTGCTGCCACTGCTGGGTACTGCCCCACACGCTGCCATTGACTCCAGAGCTCAGCTCACAGCTGGATATGCTCTTTTTATTCTCCCTCCAAGCTTCCTTTCAGCAGAGGAATAGCTCCAGTTTGCATACTGTAATGCACAAAAAGAGACAAACATCAGTTAAATTAATTGTTGCCTATGACTTTAGCAGAGATCTGTGCCTGTCTGCCTACAGTCAAGAACAAGCCTTTTAGCACAGTGCATGGCCAAACCTCCTTTCCACCAGCCCTCTTCTTCCCAGACATTCAGCATCAATTTCAAAACTAACAAGTAAAATGCAGTAGTACAACATTTCCAAGGAAGAAAAGTGGAATGAGTAACTACTGCAGGGACAGTCTAAGCTTTCTGATGTGGACTCCACACTGAAGTAAGCTGTATTCAGAGAAAGCCAACGAAAAATAATGTAATTCCCAAAGGTAATGCTTCAAAGAAGCAAAATCAACATCACCAGTGTGCCTAGAGAAATGGAGATCTCTCTCAGGGGTGAATGCAGCTACAGCACCTGAGATATAACCCACGTGTTCACAGCCTGTTGGCACTCCACCTAGCTCCTCTTCCTGAAGTCCTCTTCATCTCTGGTCTCCACGGCCGACAGCGCGATCAGCATTTGTGCCGCGTAGTAGGTGGCCATGATGATGAAGCGCGAGTAGGGCACGGGGAAGCAGAACTCGTTGAGCGCGATGGTCAGGTCCGACACCATGAAGAGCATGGCGCCCACGCAGGCCGACAGCTTGGTCCACGTCCACAGGTCGTTGCACAGCTGCACGCCCGCCACCGCCCGCCAGCCCATGAAGCCGATGAGGGCGATGTAGACGGCCACCAGGTAGGTGAACGGACCCGAGAGGTAGGAGTACAGGAAGGCATAGCAGGAACTGGACACGACGCCCATCAGCAAGCCGGCTTTGAGGTCCAGAGGCTTCATGCCGAAGGCTGAAGAGTACAGGATGTGTGTGATGCCGAACATCAGCAGACCTGGAAAGAGGCATTGACACACAAAGTGGCACCTTTCATCAGTGACTGGCAGTCAGTAGCAGAAGAAAACATTTCTTGCAGTGTTACCTACCAGCAACACTACCGGTGATAACCATACTGACCACTTGGGACCATTTTATTACAAAAATCTGTACATGGGAGATAGCACCAAGCCCCTAACCTAAAAAAACGCCCCAGCACAATTACAGCTGCAGCCAAGTACAGCTCTGTTGTGACGAGAGCCTTTCTGCTGAGAAGTTGGGTAGAACTAAGCTGCTGGAGAATTAATTGATCTTGTTTTTCAGGTAGTTCCTCTTCACCTGCTTTGGGTGAAAGGTTGGCAACAAAGTAGACCAAA
Organism: Passer domesticus; assembly: GCF_036417665.1. Classification (NCBI taxonomy): domain Eukaryota; kingdom Metazoa; phylum Chordata; class Aves; order Passeriformes; family Passeridae; genus Passer; species Passer domesticus. The sequence goes on from NC_087479.1 coordinate 48,363,769, forward strand.
GACCACCCCCTCTAACTATCCACAGTGTTTTGCTCATAAGACACATGTAGAAGAAGACTGGAACCACAGCAGTGTAGGGAAAAAACGTGACAAAAGACACTAATCCCTATGAACCCTAAAACAAAGCTTGCCTGTATTTAGCCACAAACCCAAAGGCACTTTGAGGACTAAATCTGGCTGCTTCTCCATCTCTGCCCATAGCTGGGAGAAACCTAAGCTGGAAAGAAGCAGCTAGCATATTTCAGGGACTGCACCAATGTGATCTGCCAACAATTTTATGACTATTTGCGAGATTCAGATGAACCTTACCAGGAATCAGTCAGGAAAATTGAGATGCCGGCTTCCCTTTGAAGTGCAACACCACTGAGAAATGCCAGATGTGGGTGTTGGAAGGTGCTGCCCATATGTTATTAACTTGCCACTAAGCCATTTGACAAAAATACGTCCCAATGTGTTGGCACAGCTGCTGCCTCCAAGCTGTCATGACAACTGCAGATAATGGGCCACAAACAGAGCCCAGCTCCTTCGGGCGTCTGGTTCCTAGACCCACACATGGTGCAGCTGCAGGCTCTCCTGCTTTATCCTGGCAGGGTTATTAGAGGAGTTGGAAGTTTTCATGCAACTACAAAGCATAAAATGGAGAAAAGGACTGGGAAGCCGAGTCCTCCAGCGGGACACTTGTTCACATTTAACACATGATGCTCTGGTGTAAAAGGCAGTCACAAAAACCTGCAGCTGGCAGATGTTGCTTCATCCTACTATTCTTGTGCTGAGGCAGCTCAAAGAAGAAGTGGAAGTGTCTCCCTGCCTTTGGGGAGGACCAGATCAGACACCCACTGAGAGCTCAGCCATGGTGGGATGAGAAGGAAATCCACAGGAGGGAGGGGGCTGGTGGGATCTGTTTTGCAGGGTGAGGCTAGAGAAAATGGACAGCATGAAGGGGAAAGAAAAGAAGCACAAAAGAGGACAATAAGAAGCTGATGTTTCACAGAGCTATTGTACCTCATGGACAGAACACTGAAGGAACTGAAAAGGGATTTAGGACAAGAGTTTTTTATAGCGTTATAGTGCAGGAAAGGTTAGAGCCCTAGGAGGTGGTAAGCAGAAGAAGGATATGTTGTCCTAGCAGTGAGCAATGTTTTTTCCTTCAGTGGCATTATATGGAGCATTCTGCAACAGGGAACTGAAGAATGTGTTATCCTTCATGCAGGCATCTGGCAGCAAGGAGGAGGAGGAGAGGACAGGATGCAGCAGGCAAAGAGACTGGAATGGCAGGAGTTTCATGATAGGTGGTGAGGCTGGTCACAAACAAGGGAGTCAGCTCCCAAGTTTACTCATTCAGCACCCACAAATCAAGCCAGGAACTAGGGAAACCTGTGATGGCTGCACAGGGAAGGGGGTGCACTTCTCTTATATTTCTCAGCCTTTAGCTTGGTCCTCTCAACCACATCAGGGAGATCAGCCCTTTTCTCCCACTTTCTTCCTCTGGGTTTCCTCCGTCTCCTTCACCAAATGCATAAATTGTTTCTAAGTGCCTGCAAAGGAGGCAGTGTCAAAGGAGGTGGATATTAACACTGTAAAGTATCTTCTACATGCAGTAAGACAGTAATTAGAAAATAGTGTTATTAGTGGACTGAAACAGCAAAAATGAAAAAAAGTCAATTGCACCAGGAGTAAGTTCCCAGGCTCTCACTTCCCTATAAAGTAATGAACAAGTGTTCTTTTATAAACTCATTGTCTCAAAAGCTTTTCAAATGAGCCCAGTTTCCATCCCTTTTCAGTCCAAAAACTGCAGAAATTGAAAAGAATGTACATTTTTATCCAGTATTTCCTCTTCTCTCCTCAAACTTCAAATTCCCACAACTGATGACGTCAAAAATATTGTCAGTTGTCAGCAACAGCAACCTGATGAATTTTAAATAGGAGAAAATACATTTTGCAGGCAAAGTGAAGGATGAAACAGAGCAGTGCACTTTATATGCTTATATCTGAAATGCAAGTATTAACACTTCCCTACAGAAGGTACAGCTCAGTGGGCTGAGATTTTCAAGAGCTTGTCTTCTCCTTAAGAAGAAAAAATGTGCCTAAACCCACAAAGTAAAACTTCTCGGCTGTGAGACTAGGGTTGAAAACCCGACTCATTTGCAGATTAAAGCACATTATTAAAGCAGATGCTGAATTGCTGTGACTAGCTAACCTTCCTCTAGCACTAACTTGGAGAGGAAACACAGAGATATACCAGTTACACGGGAATGGAGAAGTGCAGAAGAGTTCATACACAAAAATGATCATGGGGAGAACTGGGCCTTGAATGTTTCCCAAGCCATAGCTCAAGGAGCAACTCCAGGAGGCAAAACCAGTTGGGCTGAGGCAACTGAGCCAGGTACTCCTGTTGGGGAGAGGCCTATCAGTGGGAATGTCAGCACTCAACACAGAAAGGATGGCACCTCAAGAAAACTGGAGCTCCTCAGCAATGTGCCCAAGGTTCAGCCAGAGAGATCCAATTCTCAGGGCCTAATCCCAACCCCACAAAATCAGTAAACATTTTTACATGAACTTTTAATGGGATGGCGATAAGCCCTTGGGAAGCAGGATTCAAACCAGATTCAGAGTATTTGGCCTTTCATATCTGGCATTGCACACACTTCCTTCTCGTAAAGAAAGAGCTTATGGGAATCCCAGAATAAAACTAGATACTAACCTCATGAGACGGGGGGAAAAAAGCCTTTGACTTTCAGATCTGACAACAGCACAAGTCAGGAAAGTTCCCTCTTCTCATCACATTTTCCAGTGAGACAGTTACAGCAGCCAGTTAATGGTGGGTGTTATGTGCAATCCCTGTGCTGCTTAAATTAACTTCAGAAACCCCACCAGTCAGTTCAGTGAAGAACTCAACTGCTGATGATTTCTTTTGACAGTCCAAGGCCAGGGAGAGAGTTGCTGCAGGCAGGTTCAACGTGGCTTTAAATGATTAATCTGAATCATTATGTTCCAGTCTGCAAACTAGCAAAATAAACCAAGCTCATTTTGCTCTGAGAGATGTGGATCTTTCTCTGGAGAAGACCAACCACTGCAGTAAGGTTTGTCCTTGATTGACTACCATTTAAATGTTTTGCAAAACAAACATGTCTTGTACAACAGGCTGCATGATTCACACTGATGAACCTGCAAGTAGGACAAGATTGCTGCTGCTTTGGTTTCTATCATCCACTTAATGCTTCCCCCAGGCTATGGGCTTGTCTATCAAAACATAAATGTCCTCTCCACCTGTTCTCCACCAAGGAGCTGTGCACAATATGTTCCATTCCAAATCCTCACTGCAAGGTCTGACAGATCTCCCTGCAGAGACACAGGAGGTAAATACTTCCTGTAGCTTCATGGGAACTGATGAGTGCCACAAGCATTTCCTTCTCTTCCCCAGGGAATCTGGCATTCCACCTTCTCAACTTCAGCAAGCCCAGATGCTATGACACATGCCAGGAAACCTAACCTGACCCAATTACCTCTCTAACCTCAAGAGAAGCTCAAGAGAAAGACTCATCCATGATGTGCTTCCTCAAACCATGATGGATTTTACTGAAGGGATGAGTGCTTCCCAGTGCCTGGGGCTTAAGCTGTACATGAATAAACAAAACATGTGGCCCAGCAACTCATTACTAAACAAAGAGGGTAACAGCTGGGCACTGTGGCATCCATTTAGGACTGACACTGTACTCACCATGAATGAAGTAGCCCTGCTCCTGCCAGATGAGAAAGGCATCTCCCACTGCCGAGAATATGAGTCCCGCTAGGATGCGGCTGGCACTCCGGTGTGACACTAAGAAGTTAATCCCATGAGCCAGAAGGAAAACCCACAGGCAAAAGATGGGCAGACATTTAATGAGGGCACTGAACCAGGAGGGGCTGGAAGTTGGCAGCCAGAGGACAAAATAGACACAAGTGGCTTTAAAGAAGGGGACCAGTTTGGGGCCTTCACTCTTCACCTAAAGAAAACAAACATTAAAAAACAAGAATTAATAGGATCATCAGAAGCATCAGTGAAATAAACTTCATAACACAACTGGCTCCTTCCCTTTGAAAGTTGCTCTTCCATATACTGTCAGCTGGCAGTGTTTCTACCCCAAGAAATGCTGGTTGAACTTGACCATGATTCTCTGCCTAGATCTTTGTGACCCTCTCTGCTGAAAACACTTCTCAGTTGGCAGGATGGGCTTTGGGTGGTGGATTTGGAGGAAGTTATAGAACCTTTTCTCTTTATTTGTTCCACTGAAAACATTTAGGCCATTAGTCAATCTCCTCTGGTGCTCCTTGTAACCTATCTCGTGTTTAGGCTAATCCCTTTAAATATACCTTTCCAGGAGCTGTGAAAATACTGCATGCCCAGATATATCCCAGCAGCAAACAAGCCAGTAAAGGCACAAATCTTCTCTCCCATTTTCACAAATCCTCCTGCTTAGACAATTGCAGATCACCCCGAGGATACAACCTCTCTCCTAACCCATTCTTTCCCCAGCCCTGTAGCCTCATGCCTGGAGCTTGCTGTTGGCATCACAAGCATCAAAACCCAACACATCAACCTCCCAGGTGAGGATGTCACTTCCTCGGCTGAGTAATACCAACATCAACCATGTGTGGCTTTGTTCTAGCAATACTCTAATAATACAGTACCCATATTGCAGGAAATGTTTTGACTCAGGGCTCTACTGTGTAAATACAGACACAAAAATGCAGCACGAGCACTGGGCTACTCATAACAAAACCACAGCAGGGGCAGGGCACAGAGCTACAGGCTCTACAGATTGGGTCTGCTCTTGACAAACACTTAGCTGAGACCACTCTGCACAGTGATATGTATTGTGTTCACCTGCCCTCCTGCCACATTTCTGCATTTCAGTGCAGGTGGGTAAAACTCCATGTGAGAAACAAAGCTATGATTTTATTTTCTCCTGGAGATGAGCTGAGGGCCAAAACAAGGAGCAAAGGAAAGGACTGTAACTGCTTCTGTGCCTGCCTGAGCTATGTCCCAGAGTCTTACAGGAGGCCTGTCTCTTCTTGCACCTAAGGCAATGCAACCCCCTGAGCTCCCCTGCAAGCAGGGGTTCACCCTCAGTGTTCTCATTTTTTTGGTGAAGCAAGATTTATTTCCTACATATCACAATGACTTCCCACTACTCATAGCCAAAGCACACAGAGGCCTCCTGCACTGGAGGAGGACATAAGGGAAAATTTAGAGGCATCCAAACAGATTTCACACTGTGAAGTCCAACTTGTCTTTGGTTGTTTTTTTTTCCCAAATACCTTGACCCTTTTCCTGCTTCCTGCATCATGGGACATTGTCATGACCAATGTCCATCTTCCTTTGATGCTGGATGCCTTGGTGCAGATGCCTAGAACAGGTGAAAATTGCAGCACGGGAAATATTCTATGCTTACAGTGCTCAGGTGATAAAGCCTAATCTCATAAAAATTCAGGATCTTTTATGGGCACAAGCAAATGGAGTCAGGTGGAGTTGGAAGACAGAGGCAGAGGCAGTGGAGGGCATCTTCACATGCAGTATCTAAAAAGGGAATGCAATCTCTGGAGCAGTGAGGCTATAAATAAAGGGCATCCCAAGAAGACAGTGCCTTCAAAATTTTTCTCACATCTGATGGAAATTTCCCCAGCATATCAGCAGTTTCTTGGCAGTAAGGTATTTCATCATACATTATTCATAGGCTATTGCCAACACAATTTTTAAACACTCCATTAAACAACCAGGCTACACAATTCCCTAACAAAAGGACATCAGCAAGCCGTTAACTTTCTTGTATTACATGGGGAGCCGTCGTGAGTCCTCTACTTAGGCTGTCTAAATTAATCACCATTTACCACTCCTTGTCTGCATTCCCTGGGAAAAGTCTGGCAGCAAACAGCAAATTAACTTGAAATAAAAGTCATAAAAACCCATGTAGTCTCCTCACAGTACTGGGGTTGCCTGGGAACTATCAAGTATTGTAGGGGAAAGAGTGCATAGAAGCATACAGGAGAGTATTTGGGTTAGTAAACATGGTAGGTTTTATTTAATACCTCATATTAAAAGAAAAACACCTGCTAGGAGCAGTTACAATTACCATCACAGCTTGCCCTCCCCTGTGTGCACACATTATGAGACAGGTTTTAATTACACTTCTCATTTCCCCAGGAACCTTGCCTTACTGAAGCTAAGATAAAAACTTGTGCAGAACAATTATGTTTACTTGGTAAGCTTAAAATTACCTTTTCTCGCTATCTCAATGTGAATCTTGCAAGCCCAGACAGCATTATTTCAGAATAATGGTTTGTATTATTTCCATCCTAATAACAATTGAGGAATTTTTCATGCATAAGAGTTACAGCACTCTCATGTAAGAATGATCTCATACTTCTAGAAGGGCTACAGGCTTCTCATCATTGACACTTTATTTCTTAACACTTCTTCTCCAAGTATACTTCAGATGAGTTATTTCCAACCATGCCCTTGCCCATCATGGAATGCTGCAGCTCACTGGAGCCCCTTTCATGGCTCTGATCAAGATGAGGGCCCCATGAGTGGCACTGGAAATACTTTGGAAAAGTCCTCCAAGAAAAACTGAGGCAACCAGAGGGTGAAGCTGGGGATTATCCTCTGTTTGGCCACATGGCTGCGGCTTGGAAAGGGGTGATGGGGCAATTTGCCACCTAAAGGACAAGTCAAGACTGCTATTGGAAAACCATGTACCAACATGACTGGAAGCTGTGGTTTGAGGAAAGCCAAGCATATAATCCACGATGACTTGCTGTACCACAGGGAAGGGGAACATTATTTCTTGTCTGCATGGACATCCCATCTCCTTTGTCCCTGTGTCTCAGAGACAGAATCTGAGATGGGGCTGCACCATGGGGCTGGAAAAGGAAGCACATGATAGAGGTGACAAGATCTTTTTTGCTAATGTGTGTTACTGTCATGGCTTTAATCTCACTTTTGCCATTTTGTTACAAATTCTATTGCACTTTTCTTCCCAAATCTTTTCTCCTGCCACTGCTAATTTACTCTGTGCTGAAATGCAGTACAGAAAATATCTTGAATGCAAAATCAAGGCAGTATTTCCAACATTTTAATTTCTAAACTGAGCATAATTTAGGGCTTTTTCTCAACTGCTATGGCTACTAAGTTACTCAGAGTCTTTAAAAACTAGTTTAAACTGCTATAAAGCCACTAGCTCTGTATTTGTAGAATAACAGTAGAAATATTATTTATTAAAGTATCTGTATCCAACCAAATCCTGTGAAACTCTCCAAGACTTGGGCAGACTAGGAGGAAGTTGTGTCTTGACTCTCACCAAGAAACTTTGTGCCAGATAATCTCCAGAGGTCCCTTCCAATCCCAACCATTCTGTGATTCTGTTCAAACAGAACGTGGTTGGCACTGGCAGCTCTCTGGAGGTTTGGATATCCACCTCTCTAGGGGCTCACAGGTTTACAGGATCCTTTCTTGTTTTGCCTGCACTCATTCTGCTCCAGTTGGAAATACTGCTGGATATGGCCTGTTCTGACTGCTGCAGGCACATAACCAAGCCAAAAAATTTACATCTGGCTCCTCTTCTCCAGTATAAGCCCCATCCACAGAGGCACAGCTACACTCATAAGACAGGTTTTCTTTAACATTTTGGAGTCAATTGTCTGTATCTATATCATAAGTGGGACAGCAAATCCAGCAGCCACAGGGAGGGAGACATCTTCCACCCGAGGCACAGAAGAACATCAGAAGCTTGTTGCATTTAAATGCTAAAGCTGGACAGAGTTCACTGTTCCTAAGCCTTGCACTGTGGAGTATCAACTAATGCTCTTCTCTCTGTAAAGCCCCCTAAATCAGCCTGCAATGAAAATGAGTGCACAGACACCAGCTGAGTGCCAGCCTGCTGTGGGGATATGGCTCACACCCACTTTGCACTGGGCTGAAAAGTGCAGCTTTTCAGGAAAAGTGCTGTAAAAATAATACCCCAGCCATTCCACTGAGCAACACTTGAGCACAACTGTGTGCACTGGCCCAAAAAAGCTGGGCTGTTGTCCTCCACCCAGCCCTCCCATGAGCCTTGGACCATTTTGTGTATGAGCTGCTCCTCCTGGCTTTTGGCATCCAGCATTGTGGATCCTGCCTTGGTTCTCCCCTACTGTGACAACAGCTCTCACCCCCAGTTGTGTGCCAGTAAACATTTATTTGGCTTTGTTGTCATGTTTGCTGCCACTGCAAGCCCATGGCCCTTGTTTCTCACTGTCCAGAATATGTGGCTCTCTGCAAGGCTCTCCAGCTCTGCTCTCCTGCAGGAACAAACATGTTCCTGGGGAACAAGTTATTGCCTACTGCCATTTGTCAAGGAAGGTACTGGCTTGTACATGTCCCAAGCTGCTCCTGAATAAATTCTGAAAATAAGTGGTAGTTATGGAAGGTGGTGAAGAGTTACTGAAGCAGCCAGTCAACCTGCCTGAAATACTGTGTTGATGCAACATATTTTTGCAATTAATAAGAGGGGTTTTATTTGTGTTGGAGATGCCAAGGGCCAAGCATCCAAAGCAGATGCCTCCTGAACAGGCTCCACATGCTGCGGGAAATTCAGGATGATAGATAAACCCTCCTCCCCTCAAGTGGAGGCAAGACTGTAGAGGCTGCATCTAAAACAGATTTGTGAAATAGCAAATAAATCACCCAGAAGATGGTACGTGTTTTGCATGTGAGAGAATTTGCATGCTGATAATCCCATCTCCATCATGCTTATGCCATGCAATGAGTTTTGCCAGGTCTTTATTGCATCTTCTGGCACTCCCCAGCATAACCCAGGGCCTCTGTTTCTTCCACAAGGGTAATGCACTGAACCTCACCTCATGCTCAGCTGTTCAGTCAGACCTGTTTGCAAGGGGTCAAAAAATCATGGATTCGTCTGACAGGAGCCTCTGTTGTTCCGCACAAATCAAAAGTAACAGGACTCTGCCTGAACACTTCCAGCCTGCAAAAGGACCATCCTCCCAGCTCAGACACATGAATGTCCAAGGCAGCTCTTCCATCCCCAGGGTCTCTTAAACTCTTAAACTCCTGCGAAATAGGGCTGATTTCTTGGCTTCCATAATTCCTCCCACTACCCCAGCAGTCTGGGTGCTCTCTTCCCCACTTCAGTTAAACAAACTAAGGTCCAGCTGTACTTCCAAGCTTTGCTCCACAACAGACCAACACAGGGTTGAAAGCTAGAAATACTTGACTTCTTTTTCTTAGGATCAAGCTATGGCTATTTGCCAGAAAAATACAATTAAAAAATTGGCAGAGGCACTCACAGTTCTTGGGTGGTGAGCTCAGCTATATTGCTTCACAAATTCTTGGCACCAGAAAAGTCGCCCTTTGGTGGAGGCACAGAGGAGCAGGCAGTGGGTGAGGATCAATCAAACTGGCATTTAACAAGGGCCCCTGTGCATGGCTGGGCTGCTCCAGACACAGCTGCATGCAGGAAAAGGAACCACAACAAAACTTATTTTCACCACCCAAAGTCACATTAACACTCAACCAAATCTCCAGATTAACCACAGAGGGGATGAAAACCCATCAGCACCGCGGGTGCTTCCAGATGAGCGACTGCCCCTCAGGTGCAGAGAGAAGGGAGGAAATTTGCAGCACGAGGTTCCCTGCAGATGCCTGGCAGCAGGGCACTGTTTGCCTGTGCCAGCCTCTCCCAGGTGGAATGGCAGCTCGAGCCCCCGCAGAGAGGCAGCACGCCCGGGCACCACGGGACATGGCTCGGCCACCCAGCTGAGCATCAAAAATGGGCTGGCTTGTGCCAGGCGAGCTGGGGAGCACTCCTTCAGAGGCTTCTCAGGCTGTGGCAGTGGCAGTGACATGAGGCTGCAGACACCACTTCTGCAGTGTAAGTAAAACAGCAGCCCCGTCTTGTCGTCAGGTGCTTAAGGAAGAAGAATGTAAAACACGCTGGGTGCTGAGCAGTCACGCTGACCACGCTCACAGGGCTGCTGACAAGGCCAGGCTGGCTCAGCAGCCACTGTGACCTCAGAGCTCTTGGACATGGCAGCTCTCTGCTGCTACACCCATGAGATAAAAAACATGCATCTGCAGACAGCTGGTATGTTAAAAAGTCACAAATGGGAAACTGGAGTCTTGCCCTCAAAAGACTCCTTGTAGGAGGCTCTGGAAATGTGAGGGAACAGTCCCTTAGGAGCCTAAGGTAGATGGAGGAGGTTCTGGAGCCAAGGAAATCATCTCACAGCTCAGGGCACTGCTTGTGCCACAGATTGCAAGAGGAGCCCACTCCTACTTCTTGCTTTTAAACCCTGACATTGCCCAGAGCTATCTTGAGACACTGGACCACGGTGTTCCCTCCAGCAGTTAAGGAAGTTACAGTATCCATAAAAGTTATCTCCTGCACTGAATAGAAGATGAAATCCTGTTAGCTTGGCTAATGAGCTACACAACAACATCTCTGGGACCTTCCTGCACTGCCCAAGAGCTACTGCTATCAGGTCAGGCAATGTCAGGTACTGCTACACCCACCAACACCTTACAAAGTCACTGGGGTACCTGCCCTTGGTTTTCTGGCACCGCAGGGAAGCCTTCAAGGTGGTGAAGCCTTTCTTTAGCAGATGTTAACTCATAAAAAATTACAGACAAATACATTTCACCCTGAAGATTCAGCCTGGAAGTACATATTTTTGCTTTGGGGGTGATTTTGCTTTTTTTCTCCATTACCAATCATCTGTCTTGTCTACCAGACTGCCACAGGACCACAAGCAGGGCTGTTTTTAAAACCTCTTCTTAACCCGCAAGTAGTAATGATTGACTCCACATCTGTAGCAATGCTATAGCTGTCAGCAGTTTTGGAGAGTATGGTCAATAATGTGCACTGCTAAGCTCTAACAACACTAAACTAGTCAAGAATTCAAAAGTCTCTTCAGGCCTACAGGGGCTGTCATAGACTAGTGCTTTCAGGATAGTTCAATGGCTCTCAGAAATGAAAGCAAAAACATAGTATTTGCCTGAAAGCATCTTATCTCAGAGAAAAGATTGCTTTTCCCCCCTGGGATTCCAGATCTTCCTTTTTGTGTGGCAGAAAGCAAGCCTCTCCAAACATTTCCTTTGCTGTTAACACTCACAAAAGAACCCCTTGCAGGTGCTTAAAAACCTGAACCACAATGGGTCCGTCTTTTCATTTTGCTCATCAGAGATGCAGCGCTGCCACAGCAAGGGCACACACCCTTCCTCTTGAGTGAGGTCAGGTGGGGCCATATCCCTACTGCTACTCTGGACATCAGGAGGAGGCTGTGAAGCCACAGGGAATTTCAGGAGCCAGGTAGCCAGCACCCTGAAATGCACAGTTGGTACCTGTCCCAGGCAATTCTTGTCAGGATGGGAAGGGGCAATTACTTGGCCTGTCACACTAGAATCCAGATAAAAAATTTCTGCTGCTTACATCAGTGTCCCCAGCTTATCCTGGGGAAGGCTTCCAGACTACAAGCACTTGTTCTCAGCAGACTCATCATTATTTATATCACACTTCCCTGTGACAGGGAGTTCAGACTTCTGTTACCCAGGAAGAAGCAGTTTTAGGCAAGCCCAATGTGCGAGCTGCAAGGCACAGAGCCACAGCAAAAAGCAGCATCCCCTGCTACAGACAAGTGCCACCCAGTGACATCTGCCCCCAGAGCTGCGTGGCAAAACTGGAGCCTCTCTCCAGTCTCTGGTACAAACCCAAAACAAAGTACCCCAGGGAGAGCTGTTAGTTCTTTCCTTGTCAGCACCAAGGGCAGGCTGATTCCCCAGGTAATAGCTGAGAGGGATCTGCATAGAGAGTGCTTTGTTCCCAGGGCTGAAGAAACCCATCTTCAGCCTGCACTCTCCCATCTCCAGCATTATTTGCACCCACAACCCACTGCAACATTTATGTGCTTGTTGGAGGGCCCCAGCCTCTCTGTCATTTCGCTGTGGCAGCAGGGATGCATGGAAGAATATGTACTTAGGAAAAATGGGTACTTGGCAAAGCTCTACCCTGCCCCATGCTGCTTTGCCACCAGGGGTTGGTATTTGTGAGGGAAGGGAGACCCTTCCATCCAGAAGCAAACTCTTCAGCAGAGAAATGTCATTTTACCTACAACCTGTGGAGAATAATGTGGTCTAAAGGAAGGGCATTGCAGGCACTGGTGCAGTCACAGCCCTTTGCAGGAGCAGCCAAAGAGCCAGCAGTGCAGCCCAGAAGGCAGGTGGCACCCAACAGGCTGTACCAGCCCCACCAGCCATTGCCAAAGACACGCCAAGGGTGAAACCGCCTCAGGCATTCAAAAGGCACTTCTGGCTCCCACAACAGACTGGTGCACGCTTGGCAGAGGTGAGGCTTTTGCAAAAGGAACAGGAAGGAAGAACTGAAACAGGAGGGGAAAGCGGCTGCCAGTGTCTGGGAAAGCTGGCAGCTCTGCACAAGAGACTTCTGCTGTTTGAATCCTCACAAGGGGCTGCAGTAATACCAAATAGGGCTGTGCTGGGAAACCCAGGAGAGACTGTTCAGCTTATCTCACACCAGTTAGGAAGGCATGAATGAAAGCTTTACTCTACCTGTGTATCATGTCCTGCAAGTTGAAAGCTTGTTAAATACTGATATTAAAGAAAATCAGAAGGGAAAAATAGCAATGAATCCCAATAAAGATATGTATTTAGAGAGATGCTGCTGTGATACCTTAAAAAAAGCAGCAGCCCTCCTCAATGTTATCATGGGAACAATATGCTTAAGAGACAGGAGGGTGTTGAGGTCAAAGGATGATAGCAGAGCCACAGATGTTACTTCCAATATCCATTCTTGTGTCAAGATGCTGTGACCCGGACTCACACTGATGCACCAAGGCTTTTATTGGTAAAACCCCTGCTGTAATCCAGCTGCATAAACAAATGCAGACCACACTTACAAATGAGTGTGCAGCTGCTTACCAGGATTATGCCCTTTATATTGAGGGTGCAAATCCAGAGATGCAACCAAGCAAAGTGGAAACGTCAATTAAAACATCAATTAAGTGATAACCTTGTCATCACACTCCTTTTGTATCAGGGTTGCAGGGGAAAGCCACAAAACTTGCTTAGTTCCTCCTGCAACGGAGAGCAAGTCAGCACTGCTAGCCATACCCTAACAAAATCAGAGACACAGGCAAATAGGCATACGGTAGCCAAGCCATGGCCTCAGCCCAGTTCTGCTGAACCCATGGGAGACATGTAAATATGAGGATCTGTCTGGTGTGCCTAGAGTGTGCTAAAAAATGAGCAGCTGGCTTAAGGTCAAACTTCCCTCAGTCTCAAGCAATGATTCAATCAGAGACTACTTGCAACCAGCAGAAAGGCACTCATTTTGATAAATAACAGGAAATTTAATGCCTGATGCCAACTGATGCCATATCTGCCTCCAAAGCTGGGGTCTGGTGAGAAGCAAAACATTAAACTTTACCATTCGTTCAAACCTGACAAAAGTCTCAAGGCCAATTCAGTAACAAGGGTTGTCTCATCTTTTCTCAGTTTTGGCAAGAACATGTCTTGCAGCAATCTACAGAAGTTAGTTTTTGGGAGAAGACTAGCTTGCTGGTACAAACAAGGCATTTCCATAGGAATGCAGCGAGGTGAATCAAAAGAGCCACTATCCTCACTAACAGGTGTATTTGCAATACAAGAGTCAGCCTTGCAACACTGACTTAACACAAAAAGAGACCCAAGTTGCATTTATTGAGAAATAAGAGAGAGAAACTGCATCTGTGCAACTCTTGAGTCAGAGGCTGCGGTGTGAGCCCCTGGGCCCTGCTGGTGTCTGAAATCCTTCGCAGCCCAGCACACCTGAAATCTTCAGGAAAGCTCTTGTCCGGCCCATCTACTGATTTTCAGCTCTGGGGGTGTGTAAACACCTAGACACAGTTTTCTGTGCTGTGTCACCTGGATACTTGTTCACATCCAGCATTATATGGAGGGATGCTCCCGACTGACACATTTGTCACACAGAAACCTGTCATTACCTGAAATGCTATTTAGATTATGGCAGTGTAAGAAATGGGTATAGGAAGGGCACAAGCAGGCTAGAATAAGGAACAACCATCATCCTCATTTTCTGTATGTTACAGTAAGCAAAATCTACATCTCTGCTGTAATGACAAGTCTGCTGGGCATTGTGTGACATGAAGGACAGTAGAAAAATTAAGTGGTGATATAATAACCACTTGGGCCTCCAGGAGGGAAGGGAGTTATGTAAGTAATAGTCTTCTTGCTGTTCAAGAGTTTCCACATGCTAGCAGAAGATGGGTTCCTGATGCCATCTTTTTCTAAGAGTCTAATTTCACTGGAATTATTATTTCCTCAGCACTCTGAAGTTACCCACAGAGAAGATAACTTTAGCTCTTCTGCCGCACGCAGCGTATTTTGGATAGACATACTTGGACAAGAGAAGAGAACGGAAGAAGTGCATCTCTGTCCTTTCAGAGGAATTACGTGTAAGTACAGACTTCTGAGCTGCACCCACTATCTGAATGCTCAGGGCACACTTTCAACAACAGACGCGTGTGCCTCGAGTGATACACTTGGGTTAATGAAGCCTTTAATCCACAGCACTGCCTGCAGCAGTGATCAGCACTGCCTGCTTAATGCTCCCTCCCTGGCACTGGGAAGAGCGTGAGAGAAGCCTGCACTCTGCAGGCTCCACTAGCCCACCCTCCCCTAGCAACAGCTCCAGCAAAGAATGTCAATGTCACAGCAAGAATGCGCAAGTTCAGTCTGAAAAAATAAATCGTGGCATGTAACACTATGCCTGGGCTTTAGCTGGCATAAAGCAGCACAGCTTTTTTGCTCAGTAGGACCAAAGTTTCTAGGCTTCTCCCAAAAGGTGGGACTGACATAAATGTTACTAAAATCCAGCTAAGCTTTCCCAAGGTGATTATTCCCTTCCTTTTTTGATTGAGCTCAGATGCTTAGAAATATTTTCTATCTTTCATTTATATTGGCTTGGTTTTTATAGTAGTGCCATATTTCCATAATTGTCTATGCAGTATATAAATGTCTACAAGCTCCTGCATAATAAAATCCCAATTTATGATGCATTTAAGTAATGGGGGAAATTACAATGAAAGCATCAATGTTGCATAGAAACAGAGAACAAGCAAAACTAACCATAAGAGTTACTTCTAACTCAGATAGTTGCTAACATTTCATTCATTAATGCAGAAACAATACATTCTCTCTATAAGAAGTAAAGGCTGACATAGTTCCAGTGTGATCTGGCTTTTTTGTTCTCAGCAGAAGTTTGAGGATCCTAATAGCACCCTTCCTAATACTAAACCTTTAAAACTATGCTTCGACCTACTACTGCTACAATTGCCCACAGTGCAGAGTACCTAAACAACATGATTTACATCAGGTTTCCATAGTCATCTTGATCACTGTGGTTTGGCCCCTGTTCAGAAACACAAATGATACCCACCCAGGCCTTCAGCCCAATTCCATATTTCTTGCTGGTGAATATCTTTCCAGGCTGTACCTTTCAGGTATTTTGCCCAGTTTTTGCAAGTCACTTTTCTACTCTGTGCCAGTGACATCCTGCATCTTTCCCGAGGCTGACAAGGGCTGCTCTCAGGAGGGTGCTACTGCTTCCCACCCAGAAGGGACTGGGCTGAGGGCTCCACTTCCTTCATGCAGTCAAAACAAGATATCCTTTCCCAACCCAGCTATCTCTGTTTAAAGATGGAAACAGACCACAGGACAAAAGGGAAGGGATGGGGAGTGTTAAGATATGGATTCTGGGCAATAATCTGTCCCAAAGGGTGTTTCACCTGTCTCCCAAACAGAAGGCTGTGCTAGGTCAAGTAAAAGTCCGGTGTGGAGAGAATGTTGTAGGGATGAGAGCGCCTGTTTATCTTGCTCTAAAAGACACACTGATATCATCTATAACGTCCCCTCAAAGAGATCTACCCTCAGCCAATTAATATCTGTATTTTCCATGCCCTGTTTTCCTCAAAGTGTTGTGAAGCCCTACACTAAGTTTAGTCCTAACTTCAGGGACAAATAGGGTCCCTTTGAGCAAGGAACATTATGTAAATGTCAGAATGACTGCATGTCTCCAGGCTCATCTCCTGCACACTTGTGGCTCCTGCAATCATGGTGCCTGCTGGGCAGAAAGGTCCTTAGGGCAAGAGCTATCTCCCACAAGCTCACATTAAAAACTACTTAGACTACAGTGTTGGGTGTGTGGGGTGCTGGACAAAAATCACTAACGAGTGCTCTTTTATTAAGGTGGGACTGGTGATGACTGAACAAAAATGGAATTAAACCTCACATATTCACAGAGAAAACATTTTATTTATCAATACTGTGCTTCAGCTGCAGGCTCTCAGCCCACATGGCTTTATGCAGAAAAAACAGCTCTTAACCAGAGCAGTATCAAGAATAACAATTTTGAAGCAGGACACTCCTGCTTGCCTAGCAGAGTAAGCAGTGAAAGCTTCCCTCCAAGGTGACTTCCAACCACAGTGAGCATCGCTCACCAGATGGAACAGGATGGCAGACAAATGCATCTTCCCTGCCACAGTCCAGTGCCATGCATGTCTAGACTCTAACATCAGCAGGACTCCAGAGCTTTATCCCAACTGCGGACCTGGCACAATATGTTAAGAGGTACTTTGGCACCAGACTTGTTTATTTGTGGGCATGCTCCCTGCTCAGCACATGAACTGTGCAGCATCAGAGACCACAGCCTGACGAGCTCTGCACAATGCTGTGGTCTCTCTGTGTGCACTGGGTGGACATTCCAAGCCCTCCAGGCAATGATGCACACCTGGCAGCCAGCACAAACAAGCAGTCCTGGCTTGATCCTCTCCATGGACAATGCCTCCTTGCGTGGTTCCTTCCTGCTGTCACAGCAGACTTGCAGACTTAGAGCTCATGGGTTTTGACTCTTGTTAAAAAGTGTCCTAAAGAGGAAAAGAAGGGGAGATGCAGGAGAGCAGGTTGTGTGTAAGCAGCCAGGGCCACCTGCTGCAGTATTGTACAAAGGCCATCACTTTGAGAGCAGCAAGAAAAATCCTGTCACTCTCAGATGTGCTCTTCTGGTGTTCTCCCCACTGAGGCTGATGCTGCAGTATGCTGGGAGAGGACATACACTACAGACAAATCAATTCCTCTGGCTAATTTGATTATGCCTCAGGTGCTGCCCCTCCAGAGAATCTCCCCATCATGTCATGGCAGCAATATCCACGCTGGCCCCAAAGACCTGGTGCAAAGGCAGTGCAGTACAGAGAAGGCTGGGCCCCAAGGCGAGCACCCAGCTGTAGCCAGACGGATGGCCACTGCCCTTCCCTTCAGCAAGAGACTTGCTGGAGGGAGCCCACCAGCTGGAGAGCCATCCTGCTCCTCACCCCCAGCTGTGCAAGGGCCACACCATGCTCCTGGGCAGCACAGGCTGCTGTGTGACAGCAATTCCAGCCACCCTTCCCAGCTGTGGGACAGCCGGCGTGGATCAGCACTGTGCTCTCCTTCAGAGCAACAGCAACGTGACAACCACTGATGGAGAGGTGCAAAAAACTGCTCCTCAGAACACTGAAGGCTTGCAGCTCTTTTTTTTTGTGAGCTTTGTGGAGGATCAGTTGCTGTCCCCTCTCACCTCCACAGCAATGGCACATAGCTGTAGCTCTGGTCACAGCTCCCAGTCTTAGCATCCCTGCAGCTCCCCATAGTTTCACACCTGCATTAGTTGCCTTGGAGAAGTACATTGTTCACGTGTCAAGGAGACAGCCAGAGCAGAAATGTGCTTTGTTACATGTCAAAAGGGCACGTGAGAAAATAAAGGTTTTTTTCAATTCCCCCCCCAGTTTACCTTCCCAAAGCCTTCCGGTCTGAACTCTGTACACCCTTCCCAACACGTACTCGTGCTTTAGTCATTTGCCTCAAAACTGGGTTGAAATAACACGCTGCAAGACCTCCCTGGATGCATTATCACAACAACCAAGTACAGCCTTCTGCAAACTGTGAAACAAATCCTGTCAGTTTCTGAGCCATTCCAGTACCGTCCCAGCATGAGATTTTACTTCCAAGATACACATACAACATTTACTATAACCAAAAGCATTACTGAAGGACAAATTTAGTTTGTGGCACAGAAGCACAAAGATACCAAACCTTTTAAACTGTTTTGGAAAAACACCAAAAAAAGAATGTTTGGCAGTACAACGTTATAATTTCCAAGCTACTTCCCTCTGTCTCTAGAGATAAAAGTCATCCCCAGGCTGCTGATGAACTTACCAGGTACACGTTAATAACTGGGAGAAAATTCATCCAAACTAACAGAAAATACAGCCTGCAGTGCAGAACTGGCAAAGCAATTTAAAAGTTTTGAACACCAGCTTTGTGAGTTAAGATCATGACAAGATTTCTACCTGCCAGAGAGTTTGCAATACCCTGGCCCTTAATCAAAGTATTTCAAAACAAGATGGGAATGGATCCACAGGGAACAAGGATACCAGCAGTAGGTGTTCAGCATTGCAGCAAAGCACCAGGAAACTTTACCACCAACAGTTATCCTTAGAGCATGTGTTAAGTCTGCTGGGGTATTCCAACAAATCCCTCACTTTCTAAAAAGGCGAACATGCAAAGCAGCATGTCTAACAGTGCAGCTTCTCTGCTGTCCCGGCAGTTCTTTCAGCACTGAAACAGCCCCTGTTCACCTGCAGGGGCAGTTCCTCGCATTGCTGGCACAAGCCACAGCTCCTTCCGTTACCAGCTTGGTTCCATCAATCCAAGAGTTCTGCTGCACACATCACCTACTGACAGGACAGCAGCGAGTTGCTACCTTATTGCTGGTTACGTTAATTAAGCATCGTGACACCCCATGAGACAGGCAGGTGACACCAATCCCAGTCCCATGTCGTCAGGTGGTGGAAAGACTTGCAGACGAGACGAGGTCTCAGCGAGAGGTCACCCAACCTATGGAAAGGTCTGCCCCACACGCGAGTCAACACACGCCTCAGCTCAAACCAGGACCCGGACAGCAAAGCACCTGCGGGTGGTGAGGCAGAGGTGCCTGCGAGGGCAAGGGGGGCCGCGGGGACAGGAGGATGCTGCCGGGCACTGCCGCGACGCGAGCCCAGGGCAGCTGGGGCAGCGCCGCTCTGAGCAGATGCAGTGCACGTAGAGCAGATGTACCGCGGATGTTTTCAAAAACACACACGGCAGGAGGAGGACGCGGCGGAGAGCCGCCCGGGCAGGCGCACCGCTGGAGCAACAGCTGCCGCGGGAGGCCGCGGTGAGCATCGCGGGGGCGGCCGCCAGTGGTGGGCTCCAGGCGGCGGGAGGACAGGAGCGCCCGGGGAGCGGGTGGGAGCGGGGACAGCGGCCGGGAGCGGGGACAGCGGCCGGGAGCTCGTGGGAGGGGGCGCGGGCCCCGCCGCCCGCCCGCCGCGCGGCCCGCACTCACCACGGTGACGGGGGACACCATGTCGGCGGGGCGCGCTGCTGCTGCTGCTGTCGCCGCTGTCGCTGTCGCCGCTGCGGCCGCTGCCCAGCCCGTGCCCTGCCCGCCTGCCGGGGCGCTTTTTAGGCGGCGCTCACGTCACAGGAGAGGGGCCCCGCGGCGAATGCGCTGCGGGGAGAAGGAGGGGGCGGCCCCGGACCCGCCCGGGCGGGCGGCGCCGATCGGAGCGGGCGGCCCCAGCCCCGGGCCCGCTGCCGGCAGGGCGAGCGCCTCGCTCGGCCCCGGCCACGGCGGCGTCAGCGGCGCCTCCGCCCCCCGGCCGGGCGCCCTTCGCGGCCGGCGGAGGCCGGGCCGTGCCGCTGCCCCTCCCCGGGGGCGGCCGCAGCGGGCGGGTTCCCCGGCGGCCCCGGGGAGCAGGGCCGGCCCAGCGCCCGCTCCCCGGCAGCCCCGGGTCGGGCGCGCGTTCCGGGACCGCGTCCTTCGCTCCCGCGCTCAGCTGGCTCCGGCCGTACCAGCGCACCCTGCAGCCCTCGCTCTTGCCAGGCCCATCCCGCCTCGGCTCCCGCTCCACACACCTGGTCCCCTGCCTGTGCCCGCACACCCCAGCCACGGCCTCTCTCCTCCCTTCCCTTCCTCTGGCTTCCCACCTGCCGCTCCTGCTCCTGCCCTTCCTTTCACATCGCTGTTTCTTGCACAGTCCCCTGCGGAGTTTCACTCTTTCTCCTCCACCTTGAGTCTCCACTACCCTATGTTTCTGTGCTTTTTCCTTTTCAGGGGCTTCTCCCGTTTCACAATTGCCTTCTTTACCTTTCCCATCATCTCCATCTTAAGACCACAGATCTTTAGCAAACCTCTCCCCCTTGCAGGGCTCGCTGTACCTTGCAGCCCTGTTCCTGCTGCCCGTGGCTGGTAATGGCTCCTGTGCCCTCCCAGGACTGGGTCCCTCCCAGCTTACATCCCCATCCCCATCCTTCTGCCAAGGTCATTCAGAGGCTGCAAATGTTGGTGTTGGCACAAAGACAAGGCAAAGAACATTTAATGTGGGATACGAGATAGTGGAATGCATCAGCTCAGACTTACTAAAGTGACCCTGGGACTAACTTTAATTTGTTTTTACTTGAGGATTATTATTTAGGATGCAAGAAGCCACTTTACGTGTAATACGATCTTGCTCGCAAGTTTCACTTCATGACAAAACAAACAGGTACTTAAATAGTTGATGATTAAGTAATTTGCTATTTGCAGCCCGAGCAAAAGTCGTGTTCGGTATCTATCACACTGAGGGAACACTATCTTCTATAAAGCAAAAAAAAAAAAAACCAGTGCCATTCTTTTGCAGTCTTTGTGCAATAGATTGGTATCACATTTCCGAGGACAAGATGTGTATGAACAGCAGTCCCAAGGTTCCACGTGGGCAGACTATTCCTGTCAGTAGAGATGTGCAAGTAGAGAGGGCAATATTTGGCCCACCACCGTCTGAAGGCACCAGGATGGACTCTGCAACCTTTGCGTCACTTACCAATCCAAGAGAGATCTCTGCCCAAAAAAAAAGACCCTGCAATTCTGCACTATCGGATCAGAGAGGCATTGCAGTGAAATCTGTCTGGGTAAACCGCAACTGAAAGCAAATTGTTCTCTGTAAAGCAAAGATCTGGGAGGCCACAGCCAGGGGATTGAGTGCTGATCATACAATTTCAGTTAAAATAGTTCATAGGGCAGTAACAATTTCATTAAGCAAGGAGAGGATAAGCTTTCCCATTTTGGGGGAAGGTAGGTGAACTAGAGGGGAAGAAATTTCTCACCTTTACCCTTCTGAAATCAAGGTCCCTAGCAGAAGCAGCATGAGCACAGAGGTATTTTGATGTTCAATGATGCAGTTCATTTGCTGCTATACAGGATTTTCAGAAAGACCAATGGACTCACAGAACTTGGGCTCCTAATCACTTTTGGAAATCCTTCTGGGACTTTGATTTTGTCTTGGCTTTTCAATATCTAAAAAAAAAAAAGAAAAATCTACTCCTTGGTCCTTAGCCAAGTGTTCATCTGTTTATCCCAGCCTCTCTGTGCTGATCCAGGTCTGTGCAGTGGACAGGGGCATGATTGCATTTGGTATTGTCTCTGCTGCTGCAAAAGTGTGAGAGGATATTGACAAGAATGCAGCTTTAGATTAGTTTGGTTTTTTTTTTTCTAATGCAGTTTCTGTCTCCAGTGGCTGCCAGCTGAAGCTTTGCCTGGTCTCACAAACAAGCTATTTCTCTGTGTTATTGATGCAAAATTCAAAATGCATTAACAGCTCAGGGTGGGTTTTTGTGTAATGTTATTTTCTCAGAGAAGCCTATCAGAAGTGAAAGGGAAACTGTGTGCATGTCCTGACTTCCCCACCTCAAACAGGCACTGGGAAACTCATTCTCATTAGTTTTGCTCGGGAAGAGATTGACCTTATGGGATTTCCAGACAGTTCCTTCCACAAAGCTTTTAAAAATGGACTCAGAAGCTTAAATAGCAAATATGATACTTGTATGTAATGAAGAGATGGCTCAAATGACAAAGATTTTACAAATTGAATATAAGTTGGAAATTTGTCGGTGTTTATTTAATATTAGATTAATTTTATGTTATTTCAAAGACTTCAAAAATAAATGTTTCACAATGGTAAGTAGGTCCATGTAAGTGAGAGACACCTCAGAGTATAAGTTAGGAATTTGGATGGAACAGAAATGGCTTGCATATAATTTTGCATTTTATTTAAATAACAGAAATATTTTATGTTTAGTCTAAGTTAGGAGTACCTTGGAATATAAACTAGGAATCTGGATATTGCAAAAAGATTTTACATTGCATTTAAATGCAGGCTCTGATAGAAAAGATTTCAGCTCAAATCCATTCCCATTGTAGAAGCACCAAGCATCAGATGAAGAATGGAAAAGGGATACAGGATTGATGCCATCATGACACAGTCAAATTTGTCTAGGTATGTGCATGCCATGCTTTTGGTGGGGTTTTTCTGTTGGTAGTGTGGCAGTCTTCTGTCCTGACTAGTGCAGGCAAGAGGGATCTCATGTGGTCCATCACAACGTTTTCTTCTGTATCAACTGCAGGAATTTAACAAAAAATAGCAACCAGTTCTAATTTGGGGTGTGTGTGGTATTTTTAACTCGCTATCAGTAGGCAAACAGAGAACAGTAATTACATGAGCATAAATTTATGGGGGTTGGGCATAACAACACAAAGCATGAAGTCCTTCTGTGCATGTTTGTGCTTGAAAATACTTCTGCTGGGCCATCTTTGTGGTGTGCAGGGTGGGGGAAAGACAGCAAGAGAAATCTGTTTATTACACAGGGAGGAGGTTGTCCTACCTCCATCAATGGCTGAAAAAGCTGTAAAAAGTTTCTCACGTGCAGGTGAGGGGTCTGATGGAATGGGCTCTGCCAGTGGGTCATGGAGCCACATGCTTTGTTTTGCACTTTCAGATTTACTATTAACACAAAAATGACTAGGAATTAAACTACTCAAGAACCAGAAACAAGTGTACAATTAAGGGCTGGAAAAGTTTTATTTGAATTCATCTCTGTGAGATACTCCTGAGCCATTTTCTTGCTGGCTGCTCCAAGCACAGCATCTCAGTTCCAGGGGCAGCAGTGTCTGCAGGATACATCCAGTTTGGCTTTCTATTTTGTCATATCCAGCTTGTCTAGGCTTGTTGGTGGTTTGTGTACTGGCCATTACACAATTTCCAATGCTTTTCATGTCAGGTAACTTGGTGCTCCCTTCTGCACATGAGGAGATATTGGGCTTTTTTCTTTCTGTACAGATTTATTTCTCGATCCCTAAAGAAATGCAGAAAGTGCAATTGCTTCCCTTGTGATGGCAATTTCCATACTGACAACAAAGTATTAAATTTAGACAGCAGAATTAACCTCTCAGTGAAATAAAGGGGGACACTACAAATTCATGTCTCCTGAGAGCACTTTTTCAGGCTATTTACTGAACCAGAAAGGTAGCATGTCATCTATTTATATGATATGTATTTGAAAGTTTTCTTTTCAGGCATAAAGCCACTTTGCTGTTTGGGCTTTATAAATGCTCTGTGTGTATCCATGTTTATGGAAAAGTTAGTATTTCTGGAGATGAGCATGTGTATAGGTAAGGAGGATCCAGAGTGGAGGTCCATTATGGGATTTTCCTTGTTTTTATTGGTTTATATCCTAACCACCATCAAAACAAGTGTAATCTTATAATCAAACATTATAATCTTACAAAAAAACATTAACAGAGAAGGAAAAAAAGTCCCCATTTAAAAAAGAAATTCCATTCATCATGGAAGTAAATCACAAAATCTAAAATGTTTACAGTTTATCATAGAACCATAGAATGACTTGGGTTAGGAGGGACCTTTAAAGACCATCCAGCCCAAACCCCTGCTCTGGGAAGGGAACTTTCCACTACATGAGGTTTCTCAAAGCCCCATCTTTCCTGACTTCAAACACTTCCATCATGGGGCATCCACAACTTCTCATAACCATTCTAATAATTTTAAAAATCCTCTGTATATTCAATTTAAATTCACCCACTTTTGGTTTAAAACCATTGCCCTTTCTCTTATCACTACAGATCTCAGTAAAAAGTCTTTCTCCGTATTTCTTATAAACTAAAGGACAGCAATAAGGTCTCCTTGAAGCCTTCTCTTCTCCAGGCTGAAGAACCCCAACTCTCTCAGCCTTTCCTCACAGGACAGGTGTTCAAGACTGAATTCCACCAGGGCAGGATGGTTGCAGTCTGAGCTATCACCAATTTTGTCATCTCCAATAGTTCATCCCTACTGATAAGCAACAGGACTGGTAATGTTTCTCCTCTGATCAAGCTGTTTGTCACCTGGATTAAGAAATCATCCTCAACACCCTCCAGGAGTCTCCTGGATTGCTTACAGCTTACTGTGCTGCTTTTTCAAGAGATATCAAGGAGTGTCCCAGCAGGATGAGAGCATGGGAGCACCGTGTTTCCTGTAGTCAGTGTAAGAAAAGTTCATCAACATCTTCCCTTGCTCTGGTGCTCTGCAGGAAGACCAAACTTGAGTTTTCCTTTGTTGGCTTGCCCCTAGATTTTACTTATAAGCCATCAACTTCTTGATCACTTGTTTTCAAAGACAGTTCAGTGCATTCAGTCTATTTTTTTCATATATAGGGCAAACACCCTGCCCTCTGTCCTTGCTTGTCCCTTTTGGGCAGTCTGTAGGCATGGACTGCAGAGTTCTGATGTGGTTACAGTTTCTGTTTCTTACTCAGGTGTCCTATTTCCCAGGTTAGAAACCCATCAAAAAATGCTCTGATTTATCTAGTGACCAATCCCCTCGTGATTTATTGATATCTACAAGCAGGATGTGGTAATAGCTGAAGTATTAAAACATGCAGGAAAAGAGGTAAAGGCTTGTCCTGGGAATCATCATCAGATGATTTGTAGGAAAAAGCATGATGCAATTAAATGGTTAGGTTACAAAACAGAATGTAGGTAGGGCAAATGCTTTCATGTCTATTTTTATTAGAGCAATCTAGCTGAGCCTCTGAGAAAAAACTACTCACGGTGGGAGAGAGGCTTTAAGGAAAAAGAGGGAGAGGATCCCAACTCGGCTCAAAGCTGCTTGCTGGTGGATGAGACCAATTTGTGGTGGCACTTTAGGTTCTGGTGGGCTTATTTCTGTCATGAATGCATGGTGTCACGTGGGATGAAGGCCAGCCAGAAGCTGGGAGGGGAAGAAGGAATTGGCCTGGAAAGGGTGGGTGGTGGTCATTAGAGCCATAGTAACTTAATGCTGTTCGTGTCATGTTTTCAAAAGTGGCTGGTGGCTTTCAGACCATGGTCTAGGTACCCTAAGCATCTAATTTTCAGAGGGCATTTTCAGTTGTTCTGCTCTGTTCCAGGATGCTTTCCAGTGTCCCACTGTAAATGGCAGTATCCAAAGTCACTGATCACTTCCAAGTCTTGTCTGTGGGCAATAGGCATTTTCTGGGTTACTCTAAAATGAGTCTGAGTCACTAATCAGTTCAGATACAGTTTTTTACAGTTTGTTTAAAGCAAATCACTGTTACATTTCCCAGAGGAAAACACTGCCAGCACTGTCAGCAATAAATTGATTTTAAATCAGTAAGACTGCCATTGATCTTAGCAGCTATTTATTGCATATGTTCCCAGCAGCCACTTTTTAATGGAATTTTAGCAATTTAGTGGGGTCACTTGAAGGTCTCGAGGAAACAAGGGAAAAATTTGTATCCTGCAGGAAGTACCTCCCTAAAACAGTGCCTTCACTAGCAATCACAAGACAGTCAGAGTGGTGCACTCCTCAAGTTTTGGTGAATCCTGATGGTGAATTTTCAAGACATACATAGTTCTTATTTTTATTCAGCTTGTCCTGGCACTATAGACATGGTTTCACCTCTGTCTGATGAATTCCCTGAGCTGCTGGTTGCTGGAAGCTGGGAAATACAAATCAAATATGTCTGGCCTCTTAGCCTCTTCTGGGGATCCAATGGCAGCCTTAGCATAGACAAATCTTTTGCTTGGTGCATCTCCCCTCACATGGAAAATACTGGCATAAAAACTGGTCCAAGTATGCCTCTCTTTATATTTTCTTTCCTGCAGAACTTGGCCTTTTTCATCTGAGTTAAGGTCTTGCACCAGAAGGACAAATTCTTGTTTGGGTATGCCATTTCCAATGCTTTAACAGGAAGCAACACACAAAACATTCTTCTCTCACAAAAGCTATGTTAGTTGCCATTTTCATTCTGTTTTCTTGCGTGTGATCTCAACTCCAAAAGTGTCGCATGGATACGCAGGCAAAAATAGGAGGAGTAGGAAGAGAGTAATGATTGTCAAATGTTTGAGACAAATGATAGTTTATCATAAAACTGAAAGGGATAATAGGGGATAAAGGGAGGAGGTGTCTGGTGCATGCTTTGAGTCAGGCTGGTGCCCTGCCTTTAGTGCCCAGGTTCTGTTTTAGAATTGCCGCGTGCACAGAGGTTCCTGCTGAGGCTGTTACATCCCTGTGTCCCTTGGGCAGGCATCTTCACCCTGCCCGGCAGGCTGGCTCTGAACTCTGGGTGGGACACAGGCCACATACACCCTCACTGAAGCAGTCCTCCACAGTCCCAGTTATTCCTGAGGAAAGGCATTAAGGTTTGTACAAATAGCAGAACCACACTTTTCTCTGCCTTCCACACACACTTAACTCGCATCACCCACAGGTAACGCAACCACTGGACAGGTAACTTTACCTGAGACTTCACTTGTAAGAGTGCTGTGATTGTATTTCCTTGCATACTACAGACTGCAACGTAATCCAGCAGATAAGGAAGGATGAGGGCAGAGGAGCTCCATGAGGAAGTGGTGGTGTCCATCACCTCCACCACCTAGCACTGAGCCCAGCAGGGAGGATGTTCTCTCTGGCACGCTTCTTGTGTGTTGTGGTGGGGACCAGGACAGCAGTGTGACTGTGTCAGAGTTCCTAGGCCCTTTTGCAGGTCTGGATTATAGCATGGATATAAGTAAGTACCCCAATGATATAAGTAAGTACCCCCACAGACAGATAGCAAAAGGGAAGGTGAGAGACAGCATGTTCTAATAAATAAGAATTAAATAGGACCTGGGCTTCCAGCTGGGCACCTCTGCTGACTCAGTGGATGATTGTGAGCACATTTCTGCACCATTCTGCAAAAGGAAGCAATGGGTGAAAGCTGTCTTCAAATCTAGCTTTTTCCTTTATATGAAAGGGCTAAATGCAGCCAAAGTCTATTCCTTTTTTGGACAAACATAATTTTACCTGTGATTAAGCTCTAGTTCTCAGGAGTAGCACAGCCCACAGGCAGCTAAAAGTGTGGCTGGTGGGCAGGAAGGTGTTTGAAGCAGAGCACAGCAGGGGCTGGGGAAGGCTGCTCAGGAGCTGGTCACACTGCTGAATTTCTGGCTAATACTCGGCCAGGGCTTTTTGGACCTTCACAATGGTGCTACAGTTCCCTGTCACTATGGAAACTGGTTTTTGAAAAGGCACTAGTTTTAAAAAGTGAATTGAAACCAAAACTTGTGCTTCGTTTTCATTCCTGGCTCTGGGGTTCCCCTGGGAACAGGCAAAGGCTCCTGGATGCTGGCCTGCCTCCTCAAAACTCAAACTCAGGTTCCTCTTCCTGAGAGAGCCACAGCTGAATCAGCAGCTGGTTTTTCCACAGATACAGGCAGGAATCACGAGAGCTGTTAAGTCAGCAGGAAGTAACTTGAGAGGAACAAAAACCAGTGTCAAAGTAACACAGAGTGGTCTGACCCCCCCACCCCTGCATTACATGGCCCACTGGGGACAGCCACAGGGTGTGCAATAAAATTATGTATGGCTCAGACAGGTTCTTCTGAGAGCATTAAACACCTAAGAGACATTCCCTAAATTTCTTTGTCTAGGGTCTCGCCAAAGCTTAGATGGAGGAGCCCAGGAGACATCACTGGAACCTGAAAGTCCTTTGCAGAGACTCAGTGAGGGCAGACACTCATCTCCTTGCTGTTCCTGCTTCTTTCCTTGATTTCATGACTGTGTCCATGCAAGTCTCTGTGAGCTCTGCTGTACTAAAAAGAAAAGCTTGGGGGATGGAGTAGTCCAAGAGCAGGGCAATGAGTAGCCTGAGGTAGAGAAATGAAGGAGAGAGGTTTTTGGGTGAATTTTGGCACTAAAGGAAATCCTCACTTAACTACATTTGTGGGATAAGTTCTGGAAGCCCTGCATGGGACATACCCACTTGCAGCCCTTATGGACACCTAATTAGCAGGTGCCAGGGTCCAGGATATGAATCAGAGTAAATAATTTCTGTATACAATTGGCAGAAGGAAGTGGAGAGTCCCCCAGGGAAGACCCAGAAAGCCAGGTAATTACAAAGAACTGGAAAGACAAGGCACAGTTTTTCCTTCTTTCTGAAATTTCAGCACCCAAACCCCATTCCCTTTTCTGGTTCTGAAACAAAACAAAACTTTCTTTAAGACAAGGAAATGGAGGAGCAGAATGTTACAACAGCATCCAGATCTGACCTAGTAAAACCAGTAGAAGCAAGCAGCTGGACCTGATTTTTCCAACAAATTTACTGCTAGTCTGTTATCACGTGGCTGTGCTGGGTTCCTTGCACCTCTCAAGCCTTTCCACCATTCCTTCCCACTTGCTGTGTCAGCATCTTGCCATGGATCCCCCAGCTCTGCTAGGAGCCTACAAGAAGCCCAGGGAATGCCATGAGTCAACATGGGAAGGTGCCATTGCAATGAAGGGTGCCTGCTCATGTGCAGAGTTATGGTGCTCTGGAGCACAGGGACAACCCTCAGCCCAAATGTCAGAGGCTGTCCCTTGTCCAAGACCAACACACTGTCTCCATGGCAGGCAGGAACCCGTATGACACAGCCAGGGGCTGCTGGAGAGGGCAAAATCAGTGGTGGAAAGGACCTGGTGAGCCCCAGTGCCCTTGGATGAAGGCATGAGCCAGAAGCTGCCAGCCCGTGTGAGGGGTGTGCACCCCCCTTCCACTTGCAGTTATTTTTGCTCTGTTTTGCTTTCTTTCCCCTGGGGTTTTCTCCTCTCCTGGGCTGCCAGGCCCTGAGCACTTTGGCAGCAGTGCAGTCCAGCACTGCTGGTCACACCATGCCCCAGCCTGGGAGCTCCTGCTCCCAGCGTGCTGACTGCCTTCTCACCCAGCCAGAACTGCATGGTGGCAGGTGAGGGCAGACAGACATGCACCCATCCAGCCACCTGGGCTGACCCAGACAGACATGACCCATCCATTCTGACCAGAAGGATGTTCAGAAAAGAGAAGTGAGGCAGGATCCATGTTTGATTCATTTCAGACACCACCAGTATGCCACCACACCAGGAAAGGAGAGCCTGGAGAGGTGCTTAGGATATGTATTAGCATTTCCCCCTTATCTGGAATAGCATTTTTCTCTGTCTGTGAACGTCCTGGGTGCTGCAGTGGATAAGCTTGGGAGGAGCTCCTGGGTCAGCCACGCTGCCCCTGTGCTTTACCTGTTTTGAGCTGCCAATCTGGAAGGCATAGCCTTGAATTCAGGCCAGCATTTCTTTACCATAAATACCTGTGATAGCAGCCTCAAAGACAAGGATTTTCCCCTGAGACTTAGTGGTCTTTTTAACATTTCACTGTGCTACCAAGCCATTAGACTTCAAAGCACTTTCTGGTTTGTGGCTCCCACATCTGAACAGGAAGGACGAGTGCTGCAAATAGAGGGCATGAGTGCCCTGATGGGAAGGGGAGATGCTGGTTCTGGCACCTTCCTTTCCACCTGCACCAGGGCTTTAGCACAGGTGCCAAGAGCAGAGAGAGAAGGCAAGAAGAGGTTTTAGGCTGAGCAGCAGTGTGGTAGCACCAGGCTGGGACCAGGCTGTTGGGCTGCATCCCAACCCACCTCACGCTCCCACAGCAGCAGGCAGAGGAAGGACAGCAAGGTCATGTTTGCCCTGTAAAGACTCTGTTCTAGGAACTTGGGGATTGAATTACTTGAGGTAATTCAATCATTAGTTTTTGTTCTTGCAAGTATGGAAATATTTTAAAGTCATTTGGGACTTTTTCCAGCTATTCCTTAAAAATGGCCAAGCTTCGAACATTTGTCTGTGGGCGAAATACTGAGGAACATTAGAAACAAGATCAGAAGTAAGCAAAGCTGACATTAACTGATGTCTTTGGAAAACAATTTCAGGCTCTGAGAAACATAAAAATCTGGTTACTGGTGGCTCCCTTCTTGGGGTGACTGACTGCCTTACTAGATGATTGCTTTTCAGCAAGCACTTTTCATTTTGGGAAAAAATACAACAATTGTACCTTGCACAATCTGTGTGATCTCCACTATCCTTCTGCTCATCCTGTGCCTCACATTCTGCAAGACAGAGGTGGTTATACTGGGATTTTTATTGAGACTATTGAAGATTTTTATCAAAAGAAGGAAAATGATTTTACAAAGGAAGATCTGGATGGTGCCTACAAATTTCTGTCCGTATTACTAACCAGCTGGAGGAAGCAAGTAATTTAAAAATCCCTATTTTGGCAGTTGAAACTTAGGCAGCATTTGGGAACTGAAGTCTAATACAATTACTCAGAAAGCAAGTTAGACTGCATTCCAAAGTCACTCTTATTGATCAAGTAAATAATGTGTCCTTGCAGTTATCATCTCCTATATTCTTGCTAAACATGGTGCTAAGCTGGCTGTCTCCTAATCTCTCTTCTGTGGAGCAAAACCAAACGCAAACAGAAGATAATGAAGATCATCCTACCCTTTAGGAGAAGTCCAAAGTGCTCCCCTGTGCTATTATCAATACTGTCATATCAGATAAACAGTTTTAAATTTTTCCTGTTTGGCACAGAGGAAGGCTCTCTCTGTCACCAGAGTTCATGCAGCCTCTAAAAGAGAGTCAGCAAGTGGCCAGAGCATAATGCACAATAAATCCAGCATAAATAACTGAATCTACATTTAGATCAATGGGTGAATTACAAATGTTTAAGAAAGTTAGAGAAGAGATTTGAGATATCCTAATTTCTAAAAATAGAGGGTTTTTTTAAAAAAAGCTGTTAGTTTTTAAAGGTTCTGGAGGGTTAACATTCATTTGTTTTCAGGAGGTGGAAACAGTCAGAAGATGACAATGTGGTTCTGCTGAGATCAGCTCAGATGTCTGTCCAGAACTGCTGACTTCAGGGTCTGCTGCTGAGTGTCTGTTTTTCACCTCATGATAACTCATGTGTGTTCATGATGCTGCCATGAGAAAATACAACTCTTTTAGCAATTAAACTAACTTTGTAGTTAACTCCCATAATATGAGAGCATGGCATGTGTTCCAGCAGACAGTGCACTAATGCTCATGCTTTGTTTTGAATAATTAGTGGGAACAAGGATTCGCTTCCAGTTGAGCTGGAATTTTCATGTTTTTACTCCCTTGGTCACAAATGGCTGCTTTCAAGCAGGATTGGGTAGACTGGACAGCAAACATCTCTTCAGCTCAAGCCTCCTCCAAGGCTGGGTATTGCAGTGCGCCTGATAATGCTGAAAATTGGAGTGGCAAAAGAATTAGGAAACTTTGAGCTCTGTGAGACATGTGCACATGATCTCTTATCAGGGTGACACTGGAAAGACTCATTCATGCTGTCTGTGGCAGAGTCCATCATTACTGCTGTGCAAGCAAACAGCACCAGGGTTGATAGAAACACTCCAGAGTCAGCCCTTCCTTTTGGATTAGTATTCTGCATCCTGTGTCTTTATCAAGCAGACAGGATTAGAGAATACTGCACAGGTGCATGTGCTGTTGTGCCTCAGCAAAACAAGAGGCATAACTGGGAGTCGGGAGAACAACACTGAACTTGCAGTTCATGTTACTTGGTTTTAAGCCTCAGTTCTGCCACAAACTGTCTGTTTGCCTCTCTCCATCTGTATCTTGCTGTGTGCTTGAGTGAGGCACAGGGCAACCTGTGCTGTGGTTGGCATTTCTAAATATTGCTGTAATAAATGTAGTGTAGACCTCTGCTTCCCAGTGTTGTGCATAGGAGAGTTTGCATTTCTGCATAAATGCCTGATGGAGCAAGCTGAAATAGCAGTAGGAACACAGAGTAAAACAGGTGTTCTGCATTTCAAGTCCTTGACCTGTGCCTATTAAAGCATTTGCAGCAGGACTGATCACCAGCCTGTTCAAGTTAATGATAGACTGTGCATTCACCTCCATGGGTTTCAGATCAAGCCAAATAAAATTAACTACAGAAACAATTGGCAGGAAAGAAGCAATTAAAAGAAAAGCATAGAACTGGAGGATGCAAAAGACTGTAGTGGCAACAATGCTTAATCACTTAGAACTGCTTAAAGGCTCTTCTAGGTAAATGATTATGAGTGTTTTGTAATTATTGTGAATATGCAGGATGACAGGAAAATTAGATTTCATATCTAAAATAGATTACACTGGACCACTACACACTGACTTCTGAGCAACTGCATATAATTGACTTTACAGCAATAAACTGACCAAGAAAATGACCAACCTGTTGATTAGAATAAGCAAAGCTGTAAAGACAGGCCAGCCTTGCTAAAGTACAGGCTACAGGCACCAATGCAACTGCTGTGGTCTAAGGCAGTGACTCCAGAAGATACAACATTTGGCAGCAACACCAGTCAGATATTTTCCTCCCCAGGTCCTGGGCTTGCTCCATTTTCCCCTTGCTCCTGCCTGCCCTCCTGCCAGCACAGACCTTGGTACAGCCTTTCCATGAATCACATGGGGAAATAGAGCCTTTCAAACAGTCACACACACACAGACAAGCAAACAAACATACTCTGCTGGGTTACTTTTTAACCCAAATTGCCCCCAGATCTGGCTCAGAGCATTGGCTTTGGAGCGTGGGTGTTGACACCAGCACCAGCATAGCACAAGGTGAGGAGTGACAGGATCAATGGGGCAAGCACAGAGCAGAGGCTGGTGGGCAGCCCTGAGGCATCAGCCAACAGCATTCCAAGTCTCCTTCTCCTTTGCCAAGGGGTCCACAAAGCTCTCATATGATCTAAAGTCCACCAGGAATACACATATTTGGGTTTCCATTTGTTTGTTTTAGTGCAGTCAAAGGATGTTTTACAGTAACCATTTGCTTTAAAAAAATTGTTTAACCTTGTAGGAAGTAATGGAGTGTTGATTACTCATTCACTAAAATTCAGGAGCCTGAATATAAATCCTCCTCTCACTCCCATTCCTAGCACGTCATTATTCCAATTAGGAGAGTATTTAAGATATTTAAATAATCTCCCATTCAGCTACATGTATGAGAAAATGCATTCACTCAGTACAATAATGCAGTTGTGCTTTTTCTCTGAGATGACAAAAGAGAGGGATTGGAGCCATTTTTTAAAAGAGTAACTGAAAAGTAAAGGCTGTCAGACAGACTGGGCATGAGAAAACATGGAATCAAATAGCAAACGTGGGAAAAAGCCTCTCTGCATGCACAGACAGCAAAGAATAAAAGGAACAGATACAATGAAATACTGCATTTCTTCACCAGCTAGAGAGGTGTGTTGGTTTTGGTTGACGCTCTTTCATACTGGCCAAGAAAACAGAACACAAGTGGACTGATGTTCTTCTGACTTCCACTGATGCAAATCAGGAGCAGCTACGCTCAAGCAACTAATTTCAGCACAGGTACACTGACATAACAATGATTTCAGTGAAAAAAGGGTTCAAGCATAAAAGATGTGCAAAGCCTGGCAGTCAGCCCTAGCACTTTGTAACAGCCATAACATTTTTGTGTGGCTGACTCAGAGTCCCAGCACCAACTACTCACAGCACAGATGCTGGGACATTTCACTGTACAGCCAAAGGATCAGCAGCAGAGGAGGCCTGTGTTTAGCCACAGAGAACAGAATGACATTTTTACAGTTGTTTATGTTTATTTGGTCCATAAATATTGAGAGAGGATTCCTTTCTGGCCAGTCTGTGTATCCAATTAATTTGTTTTTCAGTTTCATATTTGTGACTCGAAGTTCAGAGGTGACTTAGGGTTGTGATACACAGCAACCACAGCTGCTAAAAATAGACCACAGAAATGTAAAACACAAAGCAGCCTTTAACCACCACATTCCCCTGTACCTCAGCTCTTTGAAGTCCCTGTACTTCATCACATTCCTGTATTTCGAGGCATGGAAGCCTGCTGTGGTTGTGAATTACCATGTCCAGAGCAACATGGGGAAGGAGACAAGATTAAGCATCTCAAAGGATCATCCCGAGCTGCTGGACACATGGCTGAACTCTGATCTGTCCCACAGGGATGTGTGGGGAAATATTTTCCCTCAGGAAAGCTATGATTTCAGCCTTTTCAGCATGGCATGGCATTGATTTTACTGCAAACAGTTATTAAAATAGCAGCCTGGAAAGTCAAGAGGGAAGAGAACAAAAAGGATGTGACGGGAATCAGAACGATGCGATTTTGATCGATTTTTTTCTTGCAAAGTCACAAGCCTAGAAATAAATCCTGCAAAGAAAAGTAAAGATTCTCTCCTTTCCAAGAGTGGGGAAATAGCCATTTTTATCCTGAAAATTTTCTGATGATCAAGTATAAAACAGCACTGGAGAAAATCTATTAACTCAGTGACGGTGGAAGTAAGCTCACCTAAGCCCTTGTACCCAGGGCTCTGTTGCACAGGGTTTGTCCACCTTGCTGGGTCAGGGGACCTCCAGGTGGGGTCTGCAATGGGCACCCTGAGCAGAGGGCACTGCCCTGGGAGCAGCTCAGTGAACAGCCAGAGACCTTTCCAGTTGGGCTGGCAGGGACAGGGACAGGGTTTTCCTGACTCCCTCCTTACTCTCCTCTGGATAACTGAGCTGAAGAGGAGGCCTGGAAGAGGCAGGAGAGCAGCCACCAAGGAAGGGTTGTTCTGCTTGGCACATTCTTTTTCTCAGACCAGGAGAAGGAGAAGCTTTCATACAAAAAGCATAAAAGGTTTGGATTTGGCAAAGAAAAGCAACCTTTACAGGCTGGAAGGATGCCACACAGTAGGAAGGGGATGCAGCAGAGACCTCTGCCATTAATGATCTTCTCTGAGTTTTTTCAAGTGATGTTGAGCTAAAGTTACTTGTCCAAGTAGCTTCATCAGTAAAACCAACAGCAATGCAGAAGGTAGCCTGTGTTTCCTTGCTCTCTGACAGCCTCCATCTTCCTCATCACTGGGGGCAGTCCAACCAGGCAGAACTCTGACAGCTCAACAGTAGAGCACAGAAGAGCCAGGCTCTGCAACTCCATTATGAGCAAGTATCTGTCATTATCCATCAGGGCTTTAGGGTTTTTTGCTGCCTGTTCCTAATTTTGTATTTAGGGCCTCCAATTTTGTGCTTATGGCACAAATTTGGCATTTATGCAATACTTCAGGTGATCAGCCATAGTCCTGTCTTCAGCACCTCTTTTCTGGCACTTTTCCCTTCTCTCACTTCATGCAGCTCTGACCTGGGTCTGCCAGTGCTCCAGTTATACCGCAGGGTCTCAGAGCAGCTGCTGACAGGCAGATGGAGATCCCTTACACATGGGGAAATGTAGCTCTACCTAGAAATCATCAATGTCCCATAATGTCCCAGTCCCCTTAGACAGTCCTTTGTTCCCATCTGTGTCTCCAGTGACTGTCACCTAATCCATTCCTGCTGTATCACTTCCTGCATGCAGGAGTATTTGCAGGAGGTGTGTTTGCAAGATCACATTGGGCGATGTGTTTGTGCTCTGGATTAGTTTAATGGAACTGCAGTATATCCTGTAAGACAGTTTCCCAGATGGTAAATCGTGTTTAAACAGTGAAAAACAAATATGCTTTCTTGTTGCTCCAGTCTTTTTACATCTGGTTGCTTAGCATTGCTCCTATCTTGTGTCCACTTTGCAGTGCTTCAGCACGATTGCCAAACAAACTGACTAAAAATCAATTAACAGAGATCAGAGGGAAAAAAAAAACCAAACCCAAATGAGATACAACAGCTACTATTGGGATACACAGACATATCAATTTGGCAGCCAGTCAAAGTTCTTAGAGCCATCAGCTGTGCTCATTAAATGTCAGAGTTGTGAATTTTCCCCAGGCATTTTCAGCAAATGCTTGAACATAGCCCAGCTGAATTGTAAGTGATTTTCTTCCCCAAATTTCAGGTAAAAAAGATTAATGTGATGCCTTGGGTTTTAGCTTTTATATTTTTCAGATTCTCTGCTGCCTGGTATATAACTCTGAAACTTCATATTAGGTGTTAGTAGGTTCTCTTCACAGGGTAGTTAAACAAAACAATCCCTTCCAGCTAGACAATCAAGGACAACCATCACCCAAAAAGCACAAACTAGAAAAGATGGGGCAAGCCAGGGGGATGAGACTTCATGACCTGGAGCTGTAATTGCACCATTGAGCCCCATATGTAGATGAACCAAAATTTATAAGAGTTTTGGTTGCATCTTGGATTCAGACTGGGTGTAGCCCTGGCCAGGCTCTTATGCTGCCCAAGGTGTATCCTTTTAAGGCCTTTCAATAAATACCTATTTTGTCCATTTAGCTCTGTCTAGTCTCTGTTCCAGATCAGCCTCTCAAGGTAGCAAGGTATCAAATGAGAAGAGATGACAATAGCAAGTCCATACCACAGTTTTAGTCCTAGAAACAAATTTCTCTGTCACAAAGCCAGGTGGTAAAATTTTCATTTTATTCCAAGTAAAAATAATTTTCCCTAAGTACTTACAGGTATTTCTCAAGCCATGTCTCCCATGTGATACAGACTTGAATTTGAATGCCAGTAGAACTAGTACCAAGTTTGTATTCTATAATGTTCATTTATACAGCAGTGTAAGACCTCAAATCTTTTTCTCAACAAGCAAAAGTGATAAGGCTTCTAAGTGTGTTTTGGTGGGAGCTTTTTGACATGGAAGATTCAAGAAGCAGGAAACCTTCTTTAACACTCAAGCTTGGAAAGAAAGTTGATGCTGTTACTGGAATATGTTTTCTTTAGTATCACAGCAGCTCACAACTGCCAGGAGGTGACATAAAATTGAAGACAACTAGGGTGAGGTAGAGAAAACTGCATTCTTCTACAAACCAGCAAAGAAAGAGCAACAGCTGTCTTCCCCTGAGCAGTGCAGGAGAAGGCATGGCCAGGCCCCCAGAGCTCCCCAGCCCGGTGAGGATCTTCTGCTCTGCACATCAGGAGCTTCTCACTGGTTTAGATTCAAAAAGCATAAATTAGAAGATCCAATGGCTTGCTCTTTTGTGTGGGCTTTGGGAAAACTTTGTGACAAGAGTTTATACTGAGCAGGCATCAGGAAGGTCATCTTTTTGACAGGATTTCAGTCAGGTATTGTTCAGGTAACTCTGCAGAACTTGGGGAGGTCTCTCACTACAAACTGGTTACCCAGGGTGGTCTAGGTTGTGAAACACACAGCTTTGCCTCACTAAGGACCTTGGGATATGACCTTTAATTCTGAACACGTTGTGAGCCCATTCAAGAAAGGACCTGGGGGTGAGGAGCAGGCAGGGGCCATTCTGGCAACATCCAGGCCTGGTGATTTCTCTGAAGGTGAGACCTTTTTATCCTACACCACAGGTGGATGGGGAGCTGCCCAGCTTTGTAGCCAGGGCCCCAAGCACTTTGCAGACCCTCCATAGGATAGCCATTGCCTGGAATCCTCATTTATGTGAGCATTTGGAAAAATGTCCAAGAGTCACTCATTCTCCTGTGTAAGAAGGAGGTATTGTTGCTTCTGGCATGCAGCATTACTATTGCATTATGTAAGAACCACCATCAGTGTTTGGATTAATGCTGCTGCCTGTATCATATTTCAAAACAGCAGCTCTGTGGCCTTTGCTCCCAAGCTCAGGTTGTGTGGATCCAAACAGAGCTGGGGAGAGAGGGCACCTGCAGCCTGGCTGAGCTCGGAGCTACTGAACAACCACACTGGGAGCTGCTTTGAGAGTGAAAAGTCTGTGTCAGACACTGCATTTCTCTAGCACTCGACCCAAAAGGTATCAGTTCCTTTGCTCCACTGCTCAGCAGCTTCAGAAGAACTTTGGTAGAA
The DNA here is from genome assembly GCF_036417665.1 of Passer domesticus. NCBI lineage: Eukaryota > Metazoa > Chordata > Aves > Passeriformes > Passeridae > Passer > Passer domesticus. The sequence continues at coordinate 48,401,807 of NC_087479.1, forward strand.
AGCTGCATTTATTTATTTGAGTGCTGAGTAGTATTTGCAATGAATAGGAGAGACAGTTACCCTGGCTGTTCCTTACCAGGAAGGAGGGTATGCATCCCCACCTTTAGCACGCTAGTTCTCAGGAAAGAGTTAAAATTGTAGCTACAGCTTCAAAATCTGCAGCTCTTTGCACCTTGTTGTTGTTGGGTCAGCAGTTTGCCTGATAAAGGAGCCCTGACCTCCTCACCTCTAGAGGAAAGTCCAAAGATCTTCAGAAGGTTTTGGGGTTGTTTACCAAAAAGCAGAAGTCCAAAAACCTGTATAGGGAGGCAGCCTGGGAATACAGGCCAAAACAGATGACGTAACATGCTGGAGGCTTCCAACTTCCGAGAGGGAGTACAAATCTTGACTCATAACTTTGCAATGTCCCTCAGCCATTTGAAATGCCCCCTTCATCCCAAAGGATGTCTCCTTTGAGTGACATGAACTGGATCTTGCTGGATCTACAATTCAGTGCCATAGTTACACTGCTTCCTGTAATCCCTTTGATGCTGAAGAGAATGACTTCTCTATTATCTGTACTTTTAAAACTTGGATTTCCTGTGTGGGGGAAGTCCTCATGTTAACAGCAAGGAGAGAAAATGCTTTAAAGGAGGAGGTGAATGTGCTCCGATTGTGAAGCAGCTGATCTAAAGGCAGCAAGACCCTTGGGGAACCCTGGGCCACAATAGTTGACATTTCAGGCAGGAAACTATGGTTTATTTAACTAACTGAACTGAAAACGCCAGGGAATTTATACAAGTGGAACAGAATTAGTAAGAGCATTTAGCAAAGACACACATGAAGACTAAAACTCCTATGGTGTGGGAAAGAGGGATTTTACATCTGGAAGTGGCCTCTGCTCTTTCATTCATGTAAAAGATCAGGTGGGCAAGGGATGCCATGGGGGAGTTCCTACTTGCTTATCAACACAGCTGGTTCCAGTGGCTGCTGCTTCTCCACACAGTTTCCCTTCAAGCCACAGAGCTGCCTTGAAGTTTTTGAGATAAAATAGCACAATCTTGCAGCTAGGCTATTCTGCTCCTAAATATGCATGTTCTTTCAAATGCACTTTCAAAGCATTTTTCTGAGTTAAAAATTACCTTTTTGATCAATAATGGTATTTCTTTTCAGAGGTTTTCTTCACTTTTAGCAATATGCAGTAAACACTGTGATTTTTCACTTCCTGTGGCAGTGAATGATATCCAGGAGTTTGACTTTCCTAGAGGATCTGGCTACAGACACCAAGGTGACAGAACAAAGCCTGTCTAAGTCAGACAACTTTAGTAACAACAACGGAAATGGAGAGAATGGCACAGCATAAAAGCATTCATTATTCATCAGTTGATACCTTGGGGAAGAAAAATCTGTGAGTGGATTTTGGGTTTTGCAAACCAAGTCTGACTTTGCTGGGGCCTGGCAAAGATCCCAAAGGTGAAGTGCTCAGTGATCTCCTCTATGTCTGATCAGCAGAGACATTCCCTGTGGTCCAGGTTTCTCTCTTGCCTGTCCCTCTCCCTCCTCCCTCACACCCTACTGAGGGCCAAGGAAGTCTGCCAGGCCTGGAATGCATTGTCCCAGCTGCACTTGAGCCTGCCTGACAGTGAAGATGGCAGGTAGGTGTCCTTCTGCAAAGCAGTGACCTTAACCTCCTTCTGCAGCCCACTGGGAGAGCAGAGTTCAATGAACAAGTCTGGCTGCACTGCTGAAAGCCGTGGCCTCGGGGGAATGAACTTGTTGTTAGGTTTGTTTCCAGCTGGATGGTTCCTGGTCAGCTTTATTGTGCAATTCTACAAATCCTGCTGCCAGTAAAAATAAGCCAGAGATACAGGCTGAGCAGAGGTTTCTTCTCCCAGCAGCTGTGCTGGCTTAGGCCATCCAGAAATTCTTGTGGGATGCCTTATCCAAGAAAAGCTTGGTACAGCCATGTCGAATGTAAACCCTCTGAGATGATTTTTCAGTCTTCTGCAATTCTGCACAAATCCTGGCATGGGCTTGCTCCTCCCTGTACTCCTCCTCTGCTCAATTCCTGTGTGCTGCAGCTCTTTAAACATTCACAGAGCACTACCTGGAGCAGAGAGCTTCAAAAGGGAGTGAGTCTGCAACACCAAATCATCTCCCGCTGAGCATCACCAATCATCGCAACCTTGGGCAGTCAGTCAACTGATTTTGTGTTATTTAAGTTGTCCTAAAGGCTACATTTCAAAATCTGAAATGTGTGGATTGAAAAAGCTGGCAATATTTCATTGTGCTCAAGCTGTTTAGAAGCACTGCAGAGACCTTGCTTGAAAAGATGGCTTTCAAGAGAGGGAATTTAACCAAATTCCACACTAGCTTGCTCCTCAGCTACAGTGAACAAAAAGTCTTCAGAATATTTAGAATCTGATTTAAGCTAACAAGTCAAGGAAATAGGTGTTAAGACTCAAACTCCTGCTTGATGCTCTATTTGTAATTCATCCAGTCGTTAATGAGCCAGATTCTTGACTAGTATATATGGGCACAAATCCACTTAAGCCGTGCAAGAATGTTGATTTATGCTTGCTAGAAATCTGACCTTTCGTTCAGTGCTTCCTGGTAAGTTCCAATCCTCTTTGCACTGTTCATTTAGTGGAATGGAATTAGATTTACCAAGGTATGCTCTGACAAAATGGATTGCTTTTCCCTTATACTTATGTGCCAGGGATAAAATGGTGGTCTATTTCAATGTAGCACTGTTAATAAGATAGTTTTTTGAAGGAAAGTCAGAAATTATAATATCATTAATTACAATGCCACATGTTTTTATTTCTCAAAGTTATACCAAATTATACAATATGCTCCACAAATTACAACCTCGTTCTAGAAAATCTGACATATATCTGCAGAATAGAGGTTAAATAAGTTTAGCTAACAAGAAAATGCATAAAAGCTTAAATTTATGAAACCAAATAATTTGCTGAGAGTGTATTGGAATGAAAATACCCTTGTATTTGCTTAACTGAACCTATTTTGCTTCAAATGACCTTATGTTCTTTATTTCCAAGTTCACAATCCCTGCACTGAGACTCAGCACACTGCACAAAGTCAGACTTACCAGGAGATGATAATCAGGAATCTATTTTATGGGTTCAAATATAACACTCTCGATGTGTGACTATGCTAACTGCATGGTAAATACAGCTCAGGCCTGCAGAGAACCTTGCTGAGAAGATTGTGTGTGAGATTATGCTGCTGTGAAGTGCTCAATATGGGGGCTACACTCAAAACACAGAGCTCACGTAGGAGGCAGCAGCTTGTTTGCTAAAATCTGTTTCCCACAGGTAGCATCTTACACTGCTGCTTTCAGTCTGCACCAGCTTTTGGTGACCTTCCTGATCAGGACTGAAGCAGTTTGCACTGAATTATTTACAACCTGGCCAGGTAAAGAATCCTCTGGCTTGGCACTACAGCCATAGGGATTTGACATGAAAACATTAGCTCGGTACGAATGGGGTGTGAATGGCGGTGTAAAAGTGTGAAATCCTTAGGAAACCCATGAAGGAGCAAAGGAATGGCATGTGGAGCTTCTGAAGGCGCCAGGAGATGGAAAACCAAGAGCTGCCTCCTGGGTAGATTGTAGACTTATGCTGGAGGCAGTTTTTTTCCCAGTCCTGACTCCTACATCCATCCTGGAGCTAGCATGTGTCTAGCCATGGCTCCCAGGTGAACCCCTGACTTGTGCCAAAGGTTTGCCCTCAGCCCCATCTCCTGAGTGGACCATGGAGCTTTGTGTCAAGCCTTGTCACTGGTTATCCTGCTACTCCTGGGGGCCTCCTGGCCCTGATTCATTAACTGGATTGGTTTGGGAGAGTTGGTGGACCCTGTTATCAGTATCCAGGTTGGTGTGCCAAGTTCAGGAGCTGGACACAGTAATTGAAGGCACTGCCTGTGCTGGGACTGCCTTGGCAAATTAAGGAAATGAAAAGGAAGTATTATTTCCTTTCGGGAAGGGAAACAAAATGTTACAATTTCACTGGGGGTCACTTTGAGCAAGCTTCTGTCCATGTCCCAGCACTTCATGGCCACGATTTCTTAATTTTTCTTTTTTCGGTATCCATGCCATATCTCTCATATCTATCCCTCAAAGTTGTGTCTTCTTCCTTGATTTTTCCCCCTGCTTTTGCATAATCTCTAAGCTTAGTTTTGGCGTGTTTTGGCCCTTTGCACTGCACCTCATATAATCCTGATCCATTTTCTTGTAGTCACTAAATTTCCCAATTTTCTTTTTTTTCCTTCAATTGCATTTCCTTTGCAATATGGAAATGCAATTGAAGGAAAAAAGGAGATATGAAAGGATCATATCTCCTTTCCAGAGTGTTTGTAATTCCTTCTTTTCTGTTTCCAGGACTTCAGTGAAGAAATGGGGATCAATTTTGGCAAGCTTTGGTCCCTGTCCCTGCACTTCATGGCATCCCATGCCTTTTGATGGCTTTTACTTTGGCCAAGATTTTTTTTTAAAGTATCTATGCCATCTCACTCATATCTTCCCCTCAATGTTGTGTCTTCCTCCTTGATTTTTACCCTGCTTTTGCAGCATCAGAGAGCCTAGTTTTGGCATCTTTTGATCCTTGGCATTGCACCTCATGTAATCCCGGTCCATTTTCTTGTAGTCACTAAATGTCCCAATTTTCTGGGTTTTTTGAGTTATTTTCAATTTCATTTTATTTGATCATATCTCCTTTCCAAAGTGTTTGCACATCTTTCTGTTTCTGACTTGCACCATGGAGGTTGCATGGCTGCAATCATCTCCATTCTCATACATGTGAAAGAAGGAGAAGAAACTTTATGAGAGAAAGTTAGTTGTGAAATCACATTAAAATAAAATGGACTTCCCCTTCTATCTGCTGTTGATGAATATGACCAAAGAAAACACTCAGGATAACACTGATTTCCAGTGGAGGTGAAGGGGTTTTTGTGCCCTTGATTCTGGAGCTCTTTCCTTTATAATACATGAAGGAGATCAGATTTGTCAGTCTTGGAGGATGGGGTATTTGGTGATGAGGGCATGAGTTTCTTCAAGGCAGGGAGAGGATGAGATGAAGAGGTGCAATAAGTAGGTTAACACAATTTCAAGAAACACCTCATTTTATGTTGCTTTAATTTGGCAGCTTTCTACATTTTTATTTACATGTGTAATATAGTAGAGTTCTGTAAAAACATCTAGGAGCCTAACTTTCAAAAATTACATAGCCCTTCCCCAAAAATGAAGTAGATCCTTAAATGAGGCTCTCATTTGGGAAATAAATCCAAATAATTCTCTGTGCATTTGAAAAGAAGATATTTTGGCTTCCAAGCAATATGAGAAAATGTGCCATCCACTTGATCTGCTTCACATGCCACAACCATCTGCAACTGCATGTGGCAAACACATTTCTCAGCTTTGCAGGCACGTATGATTATGAAGAGCTTCGAATAAAATAGATAAACCTTTGAGATGCTCTTTTTGTTGTTTACTTGTCTCTCAGCAGCGTTCTGTGGGAAGCTCTCCTCCTGGAATGCTGCGGGGGGGGGGGCTCTGCGGAGCCTTTCAGCGCTCTTCGGAAGTGGCTGCGGAGCGGCCACCGTGAACAGCCACGGCTGGCACCAGCAGAGGGTCACAGATGCTGCTGTGAACACGCCTTTGTGCAGCATCCCGGCGCAGTTTGGCCGTGCCAAGGACGCGACCGCCACCTGCTGTCCCCAGCCCGGCCAGGGAGCGCCGAGGAGGGGCCGGAGCCGCCCGTGCCCACCCGCGGCTCCCGCGGGACGGAGCCCTCGCTTCCCGCTGCAACTGCGTCACTCCCAGCCTTGGTTTCAGTTCTGATCTCCGGTTTATTCCTCTGCCGCTTCTGTGAGCTGGCGTGTGGATGAGCAGCCGGCAGCGCATCCTTATGGCAGTGCTGGCTGCCACGTGAGACGGGGACAGAGGGGGACACCTTGCCGAAGCACTGCACCGCCAGCCTGTACGCACGGCTCTGTCTGGGTGTGTGACAGCCAGCGGCGCTGACTGTGGCTTTCCGTGCTCCCGCGACACCCATTTGTCAGAGCTTCCCCTGCAGCTGGTCTGTGAGCCGGGAGCTCGGATGCAGCGCAGACAGGGCGATGGGTTCAGGGCAGTTTCCAGGGCAGAGCGCTTGCCCGCTCTGAAGGATGCACCTGTTGGAACTGAGGCCGCTGTCTCAGTCCTGTTCGCATCTGGGATGCTCTTCCCGATGCCTCATGTTTCTCCCGTAAGCCAAAATCAGCCTCATCCCGTCACAGAGGAAAGCCCTTGCTGCTCTGCAGTCTCTTACATGTGTTGTTTGCTTTCTTATTAACTCTGTAATATCTGGGCACATGCCTGCTTTTCAGTGTTTTTCCACTTTTCTGCAATGGTGATTTTTTTTTTTCCATTGCCTTCTTTTTAGCATCTTTGGAAAGGAGTTAGTTCTCATACAACATCATGAACACATATTACAGAGGGGTTATTTTTGTCTATTTCCCATACACTTATCTTTTGGGATTTTTTACAATAGGCGCTTTAAAGATACTTTTGTTAACTTAAATATTGAATAAGTTAAGCAATTAATTGATTTGGGGTTTTGGCATTTTTGTTATTGTGAGGGGTTTTTTGGGTGGTTTTTTTTTTTTTGGTTTGGTTGGTTTTGGGTTCTTTTGCTTTTGGTTTGGGGTTTTGGGGGTTTTTGTTTGTTTTGTTTTGTTTTGTTTTGTTGTTTTGGGGGGTTTTGGTGGTGGTGGTGGTGGTTTTGGTTTGGTTTTTTACCCTTTCTTAATCTTCTTTCTTCTCTGATTGGGAGAATGCTTTGCAAATAAAGCTATTTCAGCAGCTGGTGTTATTCAGTATCATAATCCTCACTTTCTGCCAGATCTACTTTTTTTTTGTTCATGTGGGGATTTTTTGATGATGAAGAAGTCAGTATTTTCATTAGTAGAGTCCTGATTTGATGGGTGGTCCACAGGGCTTGTTTCTTCACTCTCATGACACCCTTTATCCTTGGGGTATGCTGAGTGCTCACAGGCAGTCACAGTGTGACACAGGCAACTGCTTGGTGGGATGCAACCTGTTTGTTCACACTTATCCCTGGACTAAAAAGTTTCATTGCCTTTGTTTAAAGCATGAAGCTGAAAATTGTCCTAGAAGAACCCAAGAAAGTTACTTGAAATCACTTTTCATTACTAGGGAAGTTTGTTGACAGTTTGTTTCTGTCCCCAGTGCACAGCAATGTAAAAGTGATATTTTGTGATGGTTCTGGTTTTGAAATACATATATTTTAGATGAAAACAATTTTTGATCACGTGCACAGGAATTCAAGTTCTCTCTAGCTTGCATTCCTGTGTTAAGAAGCTGTACCTGTTTTGTGACCTGCTGAGTCATTAAATAATGAGGTGCTGGAGTTAAACCTCTGCCTCCACTGACACATTTAAGTACCTAGAAAAGAAATTTCTATGTTTATTTTGCCTAGAATAAATTATGTCAAGCAGGCTCATTTCCAGCTCTTGGTTTTAGAAGGACTCTCTAACATGGCCATCCATCTCACAAACAAGTCCAGAAAAACACAAATGGATGAGTACAGAACTGGCTGCAAACTGGACTGAAATATTTAAAATTACTATGTTGCTAACTTGGCTGGACACGCAAGCAGAATTCTGCAGGAGTAGCACAAACCTGATATTTTTATTTAATAATTAAATGGCAGAGCAAACAACGTTGTTGCCATTTAATTATTCAATAATTATTTAGTTGTTGCCACTGGCTGGGAGGGGCAGGAAGTGTTAGAGGACAGGGCTAGGATCTCAACACGCTTGGCAAATTACAGCAGGGGGAAAGGAAATCATTCAAAGGATGTGCTTTCACTGTCTGCAGAACTACCAACATCAGAAATGCAGGCTGTGGACTTACTGGTCTGATAGCATCGCTGTGTAACCTGTCATGGTGGTTAGCATGGATCACAAACCCAACAGGAACCAGCCAGGCCACCGCAAAAAGGGCAAATAGCACTGGGAGCTACATAAAAAGGAATATTGTTTGCCAGGCAAATGAAGGCATTCTACTGTCATGCTTGGGGCTAGAAAACCTTCAGTCGGGGTATTGTATTCTGCTTGGGATAGAGAGTCAGAGGTTTTATGAGGAAGCATTGGAGGAATTGGAGTGGTTTATCCCAGAGAAAGGGGAGACACGGTAGGAGGGCCCTAAATATCTGTGCTTATGTCTAAGGAAGAGGACAATAAAGTCTTCTCATCAGCTGTAAAGGCTCGGTGGGCAACAGAGATCTGGGTTAGATGTAAGAAACCGCTTTCTCAAGGTGTAGATGAAAAAAGAATGAGAGAATAATATAGGGAATGCCAGCCTTGGTTTCTGGGTTTTAAATGAAAATTGAACAAGTGTCTGTCAGAAATTACCTAATGCAATTGATCCTGCTTTTTGGGTGGGAGGAAGCAGGCAATTTCTGTCCCTGTTTTTCCGATATTCCTGTTTGGAGCCAAAGACCATAATTTATACATCTAAGTTAGATGTCTAAGTTATACACTGTCAAGACCAGCTAATTATCATCCCAAGGCTCTTCCTTTCCATTTCTGTTTAATATATGCTAAGGAAAAAGTCTTAGTGGTTAATAATTCAAATCAGAAGTAGCCATAAAGTAGGCTGGCACTACGCTATGCAAACTTGATTTGTTCAAATCCATGTTCTCCAAGTCCTAAACTTCTTTAGAGCATATATGGCAGCCCTGCTAATGTCTAACCAGTTGATAATCTGGAGACCTGACTGTTGGACATCAGGATGATTCAGCCTAGTTAATAAATGCCATATTGGAACACCCATTTAACTCTACAGCAGAAAGAATGCTGCGTGAAAAGGGGAAAGGAGACCTCACGCAAATATTACTCATTCACTCATTCAGAAAATGCTAAAACTCAGGCTCTCAACAGCCTTTGATATTTGACCTCTGTAGATAGACTGTATTTAAGATTCTAATCCTTTAAACACTTTAATACACTTCAATTCAAGTTAATAGGATTAGTCACATGCCTGAAGTGTGCATGGCTGGGGCTGAGCTATTGTTGAGCACAGCTGATTAAAAACTTGCAGACACTTTCTGGTGGAATATGGTCTAATATTGTCTAAGTCTTTTCTAAACAGTTCTAGTCACAAGTAATGTCTAAAAGTGAAGGTATTTAAGAAAAATAAAACATATCCAAGTTCTTGCTTAAAAAATGAACACACAAAAAGAACAAATTGTCTGAACTTTTTCAGCAGCACAAATCAGAGGTTTGAGAAGAGAGATGGGGGATCTGAGAGGCGTTGTATTGGTTTTCTGGAAGATGTAGGCTTAAATTCTCAGACTTTTGCAATTCTTTCAAAGCTAGGGTGATGTCAAACATGCACAGAATCAGACAGAACAGAGAGTTACAAAATGGGAAAGAAGCATTTTCTATCCTGATTTGTATTTTATAGAAACATCAGTTTTCCTTAAAGGCACAAAGTTGTTTCTTCCCTTGCTGCTAACTAGCTGGGCTTGGGAGTCCTGGCAAGCCTAGTCTGGATCAGTTCATCACATTGTAAACGTGTGCAGAGATTGTGAAGAGTGAAGATAATTTGGGAAGCGAGTGGAGGACAGAGGTGCAGGCATACGCAGCACGGAGGTTCCCATTTGTTGCAGGATGTCTGCCAGAAGAAGAGGCTGGGCCACATCAAGGCACTGTGCTGACGTGTAACTTGTGCTAGAGCTGGGTTTAAATGCCACAGGGGCAGTCTGGGAATCCCAGCACAGCTCAGCATGGCTTGCTACTGCCCCATAAAATGTCCACAGCACACATTTACACAGTGCTATTGTTCCTCCCACTGGAGAAACACGGAGGTAAATCCCCTCTGCTGAGGGATGTGATGTCACAGTATTGTCATTTACAGGAAAAGCCAACAGCTGTGGCTCGGGGTTTCCAAAGAGTGACATGCAACAGACTGCAGCTGCAATGCCATTCCCTGGACTGCTTGTAACTCCTCTTGTAGTGCAGGGAGAGATTTTTCCTCCACTCATCTGGAGGATCACAGTCAGCAGAATGAAGTCTGCATTTAGCCAAGTGTTCCTGCCAACTCTAACGTGGACCAAAGAGAGCACGCACAAAAGTCAAAGAGCAATCATTGCTCTGTCAGTACTGCTGTCACACAGGAACCTGAGTCATACTAAAAGCCTCTCAAGGAAGGGCACAGTGGAGATACCAGAAATTCAAGCTGGAGCAGGGAAATTCTGATGAAAGCACCACAGCAGTGATGAGGTAGCAGATAAGACTGCCAGAAAATAGCATCACAACCTTATAGACAGTAGCACAGAGGGAAACACAATGCCAAAAATGGGACGAAAATTGATGAAGCACTAACTTCCTGTGAAGAGAGCCACACTAGAAAGTCTTAAAATAAGAAAATCATAATACAAAGAGGGCAGGAACCAGAAGAGGTGATCAGGTCTGAGTCAGAAGTAAAACGTCAGTAAATGGAGATGAGAATAAAAAGGGGAAAAGAGAGAGGGATTAAGTTCTTACAGGAGAAGGGGTTGAATCAGGACTGTCTCAAGAAAAAGCAGTGGTAGGTCAGGAGGACTGTCCACCCTGCACGGACTGATGCCATGCAGAGACACCAGAGCAAGCATTAAAGGAACAATTTGGATCTCCTGTGCTCAAGAACTACAAAGGCCCTGCAAACTAACTGGTGCAGTGCCTGGCTCAGATAAATTGCTCTGTCCCTCCCATCAGCTAAGGCCTCACTGGGCATCTTTACACCAGGCTGCAATGTGACTTGTAACTATGCTCAGAAGGGAATATCAGATACAACAAAAAAGCGAGGGCACTGGAGAGGCAATGGGAAACTGGAAAAGGCAGGAAGGAACTGGAGGAACTGAGAGTGAAAGTTGTCAAGTACTCGCAGTGTTAAAGAATTTATGCTAAAGAAGGTTTAAATGAAGAGAAAAAAGCTTTCTTTCAGTGCCCATGTTTCTAGGAGAAGCAGTGTGAATAGAGGAATTTTTGCCAGATGGATCTCAGATAACAGATCCAGGAAATGACCTAGCAATCAATGCAAGGGAAATCTTCAGTCAGCTGGTGTTCTTGCACAATTTTCTGGTTTGTCAGACTTAGAAAAATATTTAAACATACACACACACAGAGCATTTTGTTTGGCCACTCTGCTGGTCAGCATTGCTCCTGGGAGCCCTGTTTATCCAGCAGTATTCCTGCAGCTGGGAGAGCACTGTGATACACTTACAAGCCAAGCACCAACTCTGAAGCCTTGACAAGCCAAGAAAGATTGCTGAGGAAACTTAATCCATATTCTTCCTTTGTTACAGGATTTCTGCCTAGCTGGTGGCCACTCGGGGACAAGCTGGCAGCTGGGAATGCAGGAGGGACAGGGGCAGGTGTCAGGGTGTGCTTGGAGCTACTGGCCATTGCCCCCAAAGGCTTTTTCCTTTCAAACCACCACAATTCTCACTGTCACTGAAAAAAAAAAAAAATGAAGTGTTGCTATTGGAAAAAAAAGAAGAAAGTACAAGTTTTTGATGTTTTATTGACACATCCCCATGCCGAGGTTGGGGGTGGTAATCACAGAATCATAGAATGGATTGGGTTGGAAGGGACCTTAAAGACCATCTAGTTCTGACCTCCCTGTTGCGGGCAGGGACACCTTTCACTCGAGCAGGTTGTGTCAAACCCCATCCAACCACTCCTTGACCACTTCCCGGGATGGGGAACCCACAACTTCTCTGGGCAAGCGGTCCCGGTGCCTCACCACCCTCACAGCACAGAACTTCTTCGCGACACCTAATCTAAGCCTACTCCCCGTCAGTTTGAGGCCATCACTCCTTGTCCCGTCACTCAGCCTCTCTCTGAGGCGTTCCGGGGGCGCAGCCGAGGCAATCCCCGGCCCCAGGGCCGGCTGTGGGCGGGGGGCGGCGAGAAGCGCCGGGCGGGGCCGGGCCGGGCGGGGGCTGCCCGGGGTCTCATAAGGCCGCCCCCGCCGCCGCTCCGGGCCCCGCCGTACCGCGGGGCTCCCGAGCCGCATCTCGCCGCTCCCGCCCCTCGTCCAGCCCCGTTTCCCGTGGCGAGGCTCCGCCACAGGGGAAGTGACGCCGGCGCCAGGCGAGCTTATATAAAGGGTAGGCGGCAGCGGGCGGAAGCGAGCGGGGCCGAGGGGCGGGGGGCGGCGGGCAGTGCGAGCGGGGCGGCTGCCGCAGCCCCCCGTGTTCCGGCCCGGCCATGGATTTCCACAACATTCTCGTGATGGCCTCGGAGCAGCAGGGGCTGAACGCGGTGCCGGTGAGCTCGGGGCGGCCGGGGGGCGCGGTGGCGGTCGGTCGGGCCCGGGGAGGGCCCCGCGGCCGCGGGAGCCCCTCCCGCCTCGGCCCCTGCCCGGGCAGCGCCCGCCGCTGTCTCTGCCGGGCCTTTCGCCTCGCCAGCCGGGGCTGCTGGCTCCTGGGGGCTGGGAGAGCGTCTGTGTGCGGGGAGGGGGCGAGCGGGGCCCCTTCTGTCAACAGGTGCCGGCACCCCCGGGCCGGGAGCGGGCTCGCCCTCCTGGCCCGGCAGTGCCGACATCCCTGCCGGCAGCGGAGCCGCGGGGCGGGGACAGGCAGTGCCCGAAAGCCGGCTCAGTCCTTTTGTTCGCCCTGAAAACGCGAGTCTGCCACGTCTCAAGTGCGGGTCGGAGACAAAGTGACAAGTTTGGGTGAATGGGCTGCGTTGTCTGAGGTCTCGGTGTGCGCCGCGAGGGAATGAGGTGTAACAGCGCTGTGGGGAGGGCTGGCGGCAGGCTTTTGGTGTATTGTTAACAACATTGTTCAGAGGGCTGCATTCAGCAGTTTGTGTTTAGTTCGAGCTATCAGTAACATGTGGATTCCGTGTGCAAGGACCCACTGACTTGCCTGGATGAAGTCTGGCAGCAGGAAGGGCACGTGGCCTGTTCATACATTCATATCCTGGGCTTCATTCCTCCGGGAGGACACAAATTATAAGTCATGCGTGAATATAAATAATGTTTTCTCCTTGGTAGACGTCAGCTAGGGAGACGCTGTTTGCTCTTCAACAGAGTTGCCAGAGTTCTGTTTCTGTGATTAGTTTGCTTAAAGCCAGTGTAAAGGAGGGGTAATTGTTTTTAGCAAAAACTGTGGGAAAACCAGAAAAAAACCCATACTCTCAAGTGTACAGTGTCTTCATTTTGGTTGTGTCAGAACTAGTGAATACCTCTGTGTCTTTATCATTAGTAAAACTTTGGTAATGTTCACTAATAGCGTGATCAGTTGATAGTATGTACCGACCATATGGTAGAAGTGAAATTAATCAGATTCCATTGTGGGTTTAATATCTTATAAAATCAACTTCTTTATATTTAGGCATGTTTATTTTGTCGCTGACCCTATATGGGAATATGGTTCATAACAAAAATTATAAAATAACAAACACAGAAATATTTTAGGGTATTTAAATGCCCATTTGATTGGTCTTAAGCAGTTTCACTAAGTTGCTACTGTGTTATTATAATTATTATTTTAGAAGCTTAAAGCTTCTCTTTACAGACTCAGTTTCCCCATGCAGCTTTACTGTGTGACTACTACTTTTTTTTGTCACAAATTTTAATCCATTATGATGAATTGATAAAATATCTGCCATAATCTCTATTGTGATGGTGGAGGGAGGGGATTCCACTTCTTGTGCAATGAATGAAGGTTTAGCTACTCTTTTTAGTAAAGGCAGTGTTAGGATTTGCTAATTCCTGATTAACTCATGGAGTGAGAGTCCAATTGAATCCATAGTTGAAAGAGTTTGGTTTAGCACATTAGTGGTGCAGCTTTTAACTCTGAAGTTGGCCCCAGCCTCTGAGCAAAAGCAGAGCTGCACTTGGCACTGCTTGAAGCTGTTTGCAGCTGCTAGGCTTTAAAAGAGAGCCCATGGAGATTTTACAATCACTGGACATCTAAACAACTCCACTGTGTTAAAGCTAGTATATTAAATGTGTTTATATAAGAAGAATGTAATTATTTTTAAATACTTTTATTAAAAACGCCATGTAGAACTAATTACACATTTACTGGTATATAAAATTACCAGGTTTCCAGAAATGTTAGTTCCTGCATTAACAAGCATATCCTCTGAATTTCTCTGAGAAGTTTGTTTTAAAGTTTACAGTGCACCTAACTAAATGATCCATGCCCTTTGTAATGGAAACCAGTGACATGAACAAGTAGTGTACGTTCAAAGTATATATAAATATATATACACGCTATAACAGGTCGTGTTTAGTTCGGAGTGGAAACTACATAAAAACTGTAAGAAATCATGTGGCCTTGTATTGTAAAAGAGAGGCCTGGATAAAGCAGATATTACATCATGTCCCTGTAGAAATGAATCTGCTTGTTCATCTCCCTATGGAAATCCGGATTCAAAAGGAGCATTGCTGAAATCAGCCTTTTGGTGCCCTTGTTAGTTGCATGAGGTTTTGTTTCTAAATAAGACAGAACATATATGAACTACTGCCTAAGCTATTAATGATGTGCTGCTAATCATCTGCACAGCAGTTGCTGAGTAGAGCCCTGGGTTTTATCATCTAATATTCCTTAGGGGTTTCATTGCTGTACCTTGTTACCTGTGTTAGCAGTTCATCAGATTGTCAGTGTGGTCTTGCTTTGACTACACGTGATAACAGGAGATGTAATGTTGACTTTAGGGGAGGTTTAAATAGATGGTGTCACTCTTTTTGGTGAAATTGGTATACTGTGTTATGCCACGTGTTTCACATGACATGACAAAGCACTTTCAGATATTTTTTATTGTAGCTATTCTTTAAAATATGAAATTTTATTGCAGCTTTTAAAAAAAAAGAGAAAGCCCTGAGGACAGTTGGGACCAAGTCATTCTTTTATTTCACCTTAGTTTCTAATAAATTATTAATGACAATGTAAGCATCTCATATTGCTCCCGATTCCTTTGACTGAGGGTGAAACTTTGGTGTACAGAATTTACAGAATGCGATACAATTTAACCACAGAGAGGCCACGCAAAACTGAAAGAGCTCTTCCTCCACGTCAGCACTTGTGAGGTCTCCCTGAAGTTGGACTGATACAAAGCCACCCCCAGCGAGGCTGACAGATACAAGTAGCCAGGAGGAATTCAGTGTTTGTGAAGTGAAACACTAACAGAATCCCGGAGTTTGTTCAGAGGACCTTGAGTTACAGAGCCTGCCCATCGAATTCTAATCTACAAATTATCGAGCGATTGCCCGCAGGCAAGAGAAGCCCAGCATGAGGAATAATGGGAATGGCTGTGAAGTGCAGATTGCTGCTGTAGGACCAGACTCGCATCGATTGATGTGTGTGCATTTATTGTGTGCTTAAAACTGGCCTCAAAACGGGGCTAAAATTATTTGGATTGCATCAGCCTCCACAGGAGGGAACTGCAAGATACACAATGTGAAATGTTGGCAGGGCTGGGGAGGGCTTTTGCTCTCAGCTTGACTGTCCTGATAGTAAAGCTCCAGACTGTCGAGGTTTAAATGCTGACTAGTAAAATTTCCAGCTTTTCCTATCAGTGGTCTTTTTTTTTTTTTTTTTTTGGATAAAGCAGACGAAAATAGGGACCACAATACCACTAGAGAAAGGAAAACATAAATTATGGGTTGGTTTTGGGGGTTTTTTTCAGTGTGAAGTGACTTTTTATAGAAGAAATTGCAAATCTTTTTTCAGCTAAGGGTTCTGCTTGGCAGTTGTGGCAGCAGTTGCAAAATTGGAAGAAAATAATTTTTGCTTTTTTAGGAATAAAACGTATGAACCTGTTGAATTGGTTTTGGGAGAGGAGAACAGTGTGAGTGGATAAGCTGAGCGTTTTATCTTTCTCTTGGTAGGAGTTGTTGGAACCTGAAATGAAGCAAATTTAAACATGCTTGTTACCTGCTATTTACTTTGTCACAACCAGGAATTGAAAGCAGCAGTTGCGAAATCACCATGTGTGTGTTCTGAGACAGTCTCACTGCAGAGTCAGCTGCTGAAGCTTTGGAAATACCAGTTCAGAATGAAGGGCAGAGGCCCCTGGGCAGTGAACACAAATGGCCACTTACAATGTGGAAAGCTGTCTTTTGAGGGACTTGCATTGACACAAACAAGGATGTGTGTGGTGGATGAACCATTCCCGATGTTCTCAGAAAATAATACCCTTGTCTTGATTTTAAAAAGACGGGTGTCTACTGAGGAAGGCAGCAGCCTTTCTTGAAATGGAAAATGTAAACCCCCTCCCTCTGAATTATTACTTTGAAATTAAGGGACTCTTAGGCCAAGATACAGGAATAGGAATAACAATTATTTACTAGGAAAATTAAAATAAAAATTCAGTAATACAAAAAACACTGGCAGAGTCAGAATACAACCTGACACCCTGTGGGTCAGGGTGTTGGTAGCAGTCTGATTAGATGGTGGCTGCAGCCCTCCTGCAGTGACAGATGTGGTTCTGTTGAAGCAATGATCCTACAGAAGGATGTAGTTTTTCTTTGAAGGTGCAGTGGTGGTGTAGATGGGCCTGGTCTTCCTTTGAGAATTTAGTGGGAAAAGGCTCCCCTGGTGTACCAATTCTCACATTTTTATCCTGGTAGGAATGCTTGGTTCCTCCCCCTGGGTGGAACATCTCACAATGGGCTGATGTAATTTTATCATTCATGCAGTGAGACTCAGCGGCCCATTTACAGCAGATATCTCCCTGATGGAGGATGGGTCGTGGAAGAGATAAAGAACACTGGTTTCAACAGATGGTGATAGAGTACATAGTTCTGGTTACATCTTGCATTGCAACTTAAGACAACCCTGAAGAATATTTGGGGGGAAACGAGGACTTCCCATTGGAGAAAGTTACATGTCTTGGAAGATAAGGAAGAAATGATCTGTGAAGAACAGGCAAAGTGTTGTAACATGCCAGTGAAAAACAAGCAAATAAAAATCTCCCCAGCCTGTGGGAGCCCCTGCAAGTTGCCTGCAGTGGATAACGCAAGAGGAATTGTCTTTGCACTGCATGTGCAAGCCCATTTCAGTAACTGAGCTGCTCAGGTGCTCTACGTGAGAATTGGGTTTGGCAGAATTGATCACTTGCATTGATCTTGTATTGCCACCTGTGTAAATATTGACCATTGTTAAAGGCAATACTACTACTGCTACTTCTGGCTGGCACTGGTGTTTGGTCTAGGCCCCTTGGGGCTTCATTTGGGTGCCAGAAAGTCTGCAATTATTTTATAAATTCTATTTTGTAGTCCAAGATTTGGTACTTGAATGCTGACATCAAAGTAGCTACAACTCTGTCAGGATCATGTGCCACGTTTTGAAGGAAGTCAGTGACTTCAGAGCAAATAGTCACTGTTTACAGCTTGAGGAGTGCAGTGTTCTGGGAACAGCATGACCTGCTCTTTCCTAAAGGCTAAACATTTCTATTCCTCTGTTGATTTAACCAACTCAGTTATTAAAAGCCAGAATAGTGCAGCTGCTGTTTGGATGGTATAGTGACGTGTGCTGGCTTATTTGGCCTGCTTTACCTGCAGTCTGATGCATATTCATTTGCACTGCATATAAAACACTTTATTAGTGTTTGCAGAATGAGTGTATGGTTCAGTGCTTTTAGAAGGACTACAGTTCAGCAGGTTGTTTTATGCTGTTACTGAATGAAAGTGAGCAAGGCTTGTGTCAGCAATAGTGCAG